>NC_059679.1:2400000-3000000 GCF_905147105.1 Pieris brassicae | reverse complement strand
GTAAGTGTTTGGAAAAATATTATTAAGTATAGATTTCCGTAACTGCACAAAAACAAATGCTCTCTTTAAAAATGGCACTGCAATAAGCGCTCTTCACAGTCATTTGTACGTATTAGTATACTTAATATTTAAGCAACTCAATGATAATACATACATATGACAACGGGCGTTGATACAAAATAACCACGTCTTACGCATAAAAAACTGTCAATCTGGGCTCTCAGTTCACTTGCACATATTTCTTATTGTTCACAATTTATAGTCACTAACACAAAAACACTTTTGAAAAGTCGAATAATTTCTATATATTCCGTACTCCACAAAATACCTATCCCTTCCAGAATAGAATAAAAAGTAAAAAGTGTCATAATTACGTGTTTCTCCTTGGGTTTACGAAAATACAGTTAATAAATGCATTTCACAATAAGGACAACTGTTTTTGCCTTAAGATTAGTGTAACTGTTAAAAAATAGCCACTATTTATGTGTTTCTCTCTGGTTTTACGAAAATACTGTTAATTAATGCGTTTCACAATAAGGACAACTGTGTTTGGCTTAGTATTAGAGTAACTGTTAACAAATAGCCACTATTTACGTGTTTCTCCTTGGTTTTACGAAAATACTGTTAATACGGTATATATTACTTTAACATACTTCTTGTTACAGATATTGATACAAATCGCACATTATTTGCATTATACGAAATCACAACTGAGACGTGCGTGGCATGGATCGAGCAGAGTATTGACAACAAGTATAATTCATTCGAAATTCGAAAAATATACCAAAGTAATGGACGTGATTCGTAATTCAAATTACCGCAGCACAGTTCTGTTCATATTTCAAAATTCAAAAATTATTATTGGGAGAAAATAAACAAAAATTATTTTGTATTAGGTATTTCATATTGTTATAATGTATATGTATATAATTTAAATGCAAACGATATATCAATTATTTTTCTACGATTCTCCAATGACAACATCTTAAAGTGCTTCTATTTTTCGTTCTTAGGACGTATGAACGTCATACCAAGGATGTAAATTTTCTACCAGTTCCCGAATCCAATCCAAAAAGCGAGGAAAAAGAAATGGCAAGTCTTTGTCATTATTTATACTCGCTAAGTTTTGCGCAAGGCAAATGCACTGCAACCATAACGCATCGCTTCGCTTGAGATATTGAAATAAATCTTAACTTGAATTAAATTCAAAAACAAGTTTGACTTTGAGGGAACTTTCAGGATAAAATCATTCAGAACTGAAAACATCCTTCCTTATTAAGACAGCTAAACATGTAGACAAAAGATGTACAGGCAGTCTTTCTGGCTAGAAGTAATAGATCACTGCCGTGTAATGGAATTCAATAGATTAACTGTTTTTGGCTTTGGATTAATGAAACTGTTAATAAATAGGTTAAGTTTATTTATTTCTCCTTGTTTTTACGGAAATACTGTTAATAAATATGTTTTTCAATACATATACTGTTTTTAGTTTTGGATTAGTGAAACTGTTAATAAATAGCCACTATTTACGTATTTCTCCTTGGTTTTACGGAAATACTGTTAATTAATGCGTTTCACAATAAGGACAACTTTTTTTGGCTTTGGATTAATGAAACTGTTAATAAATAGGTTTAGTTTATTTATTTCTCCTTGGTTTTACGGAAATACTGTTAATAAATGCGTTTTTCAATAGATTAACTGTTTTTGGCTTTGGATTAGTGAAACTGTTAATAAATAGCCACTATTTACGTGTTTCTCCTTGGTTTTACGGAAATACTGTTAATAAATGAGTTTTTCAATAGATTACCTGTTTTTGGCTTTGGATTAATGAAACTGTTAATAAATAGGCTTAGTTTATTTATTTCTCCTTGGTTTTACGGAAATACTGTTAATTAATGCGTTTCACAATAAGGACAATTTTTTTGGCTTTGGATTAATGAAACTATTAATAAATAGGTTTAGTTTATTAATTTCTCCTTGGTTTTACGGAAATACTGTTAATAAATGTGTTTTTCAATAGATTAACTGTTGTTGGCTTTGGATTAGTCAAACTGTTTATAAATAGGTTAAGTTTATGTATTTCTCCTTGGTTTTACGAAAATACGGTTAATAAATGCGTTTTCAATAGATTAACTGTTTTTGGCTTTGTATTAGTGAAGCTGTTATTAAATAGGTTTCGTTTATATATTTCTCCTTGGTTTTACGGAAATACTGTTAATAAATGCGTTTTTCAATAGATTAACTGTTTTTGGCTTTGGATTAGTGAAACTGTTAATAAATAGGTTAAGTTTATGTATTTCTCCTTGGTTTTACGAAAATACTGTTAATAAATGCGTTTTACAATAGATTAACTGTTTTTGGCTTTGGATTAGTGAAACTGTTATTAAATAGGTTTAGTTTATATATTTCTCCTTGGTTTTACGGAAATAATGTTAATAAATGCGTTTTTCAATAGATTAACTGTAATTGGCTTTGAATTAGTGAAACTATTAATAAATAGGTTTCGTTTATGTATTTCTTCTTGGTTTTACGAAAATACTGTTAAACTCCGACTAATAAACAACATTTCTTTTGATATTTTTTTCCGCTTAACCTTTGTATATACATTAATATATTGTTCTTATATCTTAACAGAAATCTGTATATATATTTTTAATTTAGTTAAATACTTAAAGAATCTACTTGGTTTCACCATAAATTATTGATTGAATAACTCGACTGTTTTTTTTTTCATTGTATTTGGAAAATAATTTGGGGTGCCGGTCCTGTGTTGCCCCGAGGGCTCCAGACCGCGAAATATGACCAAAGGCTAAAGGTTTCTTTTTTAATATCCTGTCAGGGTCAGTAGAAATAAAGAGCTAATAAATTAAAATAAACTTTATTTAACATTTCTAAACACTTAACACCAATACTACAACTATAACGAGTAATATAAATTAAAAGAAACAGTGACCCTATAACCTTTACGGTCTGGGTCCTATGTATGCTATATTACGTGAATTGATTCGCCTTTTAACAAGATTTTTTTGATCAGCGCCATCTCGTGTAAATAAATATAAATACCGACAACTTTCTTTTGCAGAGCTATTAAAGATGTAAAGGTATAAATAAGTAGTAATAAGAATCAGCATTAAACAGTCTATATCATTTTATAGGCTGAATCTTAAAGTGCGATCTTCATACAATTTTCTCCAGTAAAAACAAAGAAATACATTTTTAACAGCATTTATTTAGGTCAGCGCCATCTCGTGTAAATAGAAATAACTCAAGTTACTTCTGCAGAGCTATTAAATGAAGTAAAGGTTATGTAGGGTATTAAACAATAATAAATTTAAAGGCTAAATGTCTAAAATCAATATAATATTAATACATAAGTAAAACACAGAAATACAGTTTTTAAGTGTTTTCTTTAGATCAGCGCCACCTCGTCAGCTTAGACCTAACTATGATAACAGTTTACAAACTTGACGTGGTGTCAGTACTATCACAGAAAAATACAACAGCGCTAATGTGATAGGCGTAGTAAAATGATTAACATCCGTACACATTCGTATATTCAAATTGGGTATTGAATTTAGAATATTTTAATATTTATAATGAATATAAAAATATATCGTAATATCCTAGGAAGTATTCAAGATTACAATTTAACTAATTGAAGCAATTTTTGGGGTTTATCCAGTAGTTTTTAGTACATACCCCAAAGAGGTGGCTATCTGGAATAAAAACTGTTTATTAGGTTTTTCGGTGCAATTTATACTCGGAGTTCAAGAAGCGCTTAACTGATTTTTCGATTTTACCAATAATGTTATAATCATCATGTGCTCACTTACGTCTTTCACCCACTTCTCTGTCTATATCTGGTGTTGTTTGTAAATTAATTATTGTATTCATAATCAACGTCACAATTTCCATTTGTAGCTTTGAACTCGCTGTTTTTGTACTCCAGGTTCTGGAATTTTTAAGTAATATATTACATACACATGAGCCAATAGGTATATTTTGGATGTGATCTAAGCCTGTATCTCACCTTCCAATAAGATGCAGGCAATCCTGTCAAATAAGAAAAACACATATTTTTCAGAAATAGACAAATCGGTACTCTTCTTAAATTAAAATATAGGTGACTAGCGGACCCGACAGACTTCGTTCTGTCAAAAAGATTTAAAATGTGGCAGTTTTTTGATCCTACCAATTTTATAGTCGGCGCAAAAAATTCTCCTACACAGAACCGTCACCCTGATGATAGGGTGATGTGTAAGGTTCAGCTCGGGTGACCAAAGTATCTTCGCTTCCACGAACTTTGGCCACTCTTCTGTGACCCACTAAATAACCCCGACTGGGATATTTTCCTATTAGTAGGTATGTATTTAAATAATTTTGCAGAGATAGAGATATTAAATTAATAATTCAAAAATAATTAAAATTAATTAAGTTTCGGAACGCGACAAAATCCTCCTATGCAAACACGCACACTGTTTTGATAGATATGATGGAATTTGAACTTTCTGCAGCGATATTAAAGTGCAAATAGACTCTTCGACGCTAGGAACACACCTACATTGCTTAGACAACAGTGAGTGCTTGTAATTTAATATGAACTTTATTGAATAGCAATAAAGTTCAAATTGACTCTAGAAAACATTTGTATGGGAAATAGAAAAGGGCTGTTTTTAGGGTTTTCCCGGAAATTATTCGATTTTTTCTCGCCTTTTAAACCTTGCCTAGACCTCCACGAACATTTCAAGACTAAGATAAGATAAATCCATTCAGCCGTTCTCGAGTTTTAGTGAGACTAACGAACAGCAATTCATTTTTATATATATATAGATAAAGCGATATGATGGTTTGTACAAAATCATTGTTTTTATTCTATAGCAGCAGTCTTAATATTTTTCACAAATAAAATTTTAATTCAACACACTGATCACAATGAAGAACAAACAAACTCTAAAAACCTTAGAGGCATCGAATATATACCAAAATAAATAATGTATTAATTAAAATAAAACAAAAAAATCTTATTGTTCAGTATCAATGATTTTACATCATAAATTAAAAAAGGCAGAGAAAGCACGTCACTAGCAAAAAATATATATGAATTGACTTGACTTAACTTCAACAAGAGGTTTGGGATTGGATTTGATTTCATTTTAATTAAATATAAGGAAAAGAGAAACATTGTGAGGTGTTTCCATGAGTTTATCAATGAAAATATGGAAACCACATTTCTACTTTTAACAAGTTTTAAATAACGCAAGCATCCATCCAGGCCATGTTTAAGTTGATATTTTGCTGGGGATGAACGTCAAGATTACATCTGAGAGTGAGTTTAAGTAACATCAATAGAAATAAATTACCTCGGAGATTTTCGAATGTTTTTCTTTCAAATGTTTGTACAGTGCATCCCGCCTAAGCCGTTCATCACACATGGAGCATTTGGCCTAATTATGAGGTTGCTTATCAAATAAACCCCACCCCACAGCTCGTTATCTGGATCCAATACAATTGATTCTTCATATTTACTCCAGAGTTGGTTTCTGAAATTACCAGATATCTTTGGTTTACTTGAGCACACAGTTAAATGTATATTCTTTAATAGATATTAATGCTGTAGTATTTACTACAAAATTACATTAAGATTTGTTCCCATTGACTACTTCTAGATGGTTCATAAAAACATCAAATCGAAATCTCTAATAAAACAATACCACAATGTAATAAACTACGGAGTAGTTTAATTTAAGCTGTTTCAAAACAGTTGGATTAATATATTATAGCAGAATGTGATGTGATATGACAATTGACGTGATGTTGATGAAGAGAATTATTGTCACAATTTCCATTTGTGGCTTTGAACTCGCTGCCCTTGGTTTAATTAAATTGACACACGTTTCTGGTTTCAGTTTTTTTTTTTTTGAATGGAATCTCGCTGTTGGCCTTAAGGGCCTTTACAGCTCAGCTCGGGCTGTTTTGGCGAGCGTAGCTCGGCCAGAATGGCGTTTTGTCCCCCGGCTAGCGCAAGGGCGTCTCCTGTGAGACTCGAACCTCGGCTTGGGCCGTCGCGGGGCGGTCAATCGCCTGAAGGGCAGGACGGAAGCTCACTGGAGTGAGCGAAGTGCGAAGTAAAGGTCCTCGCCTTCCCCGGTGAAGGCGGTTTTTTACCCTAATCTGTGATTGGCTATTTTTATTATTTTTGGCCGCGCGGGCGGCTTTTAATTTATCGTTTGCTACGGTAATTGGATCATCCGGATCCGTTAGTATGTGTCGGGGCCTCCTACGAGCCTTTTTTGTCGGGAAGGGGTAATAGTTGATGCTATTACGCACCAGCGGATTGGGATGGTGTTTAGCCTTGTCAAAGTGGCGTGTGGACGCCAACTTCATCCATTGGGCTATGGTAGGGAGCTCCAGGTCGTGGTGGAGATCGACGTTTCACACATAGAAGGGCGCACCGGTCACGATTCTCATGAATCGCGACTGAAGCACCTGTAGCCGGTGAATATAGGAAGGGGCACAATGCGCAAAGACTACGCTAGCGTATGTCATGCACGGTCGGATGCATGCCTTGTACAGGGTCACCTTGTGTCTGAGAGACATTTGACTCCTTTTATTTAGGAGGAAATGGAGGCGAGAGAGGACAAAATAGGCCTTCTTGCGAACGGCGGCTATGTGCTTACGGAAAGACATGCCGCTATCGAGCGTGACTCCTAGATATTTGACGGACTTTTGCCATGGGATGGCTTGCCCGTATAGGGTTACCTCTGTCTTGAGGTGAAATTTATCCCTAGCGTTAGCACCGGGGTTGCCCCTGGCAAAGAGAACTGCTACGCTTTTCTCGGGATTTATTTGGAAGCCCCATTTCCGAAACCATTCGCCTAACGACGTGGTAGCGGTCTGGAGTCTGTCCACGATGACACCTCTATCTTTGTGGGTGGTATAGAGAGCGGTGTCATCGGCATAGAGGGCTAGCTCCACATTGGGAGCCCTAGGGATGTCGCCGGTATACAGCGTGAACAGAAGGGGCGAGAGGACCGAGCCCTGAGGGACTCCGGCCATGATGGGGCGAGGAGACGATAACGTTCCTTCTACGCGATAGCGCATTGAGCGGTCGGACAAGAAGTCGTGTACGATACGCACGAGTCTTAGTGGCACATTAAGGTGGTAGAGCTTGTAAACCAAGCCGTTGTGCCAGACCTTGTCGAAAGCTTTCGCTATGTCGAAGAAGAGCGCACCCGTGGCTCTCGATTTCAGGGAGCTATTCATCCCGGAGAGGATGTGCTCCGTGATTCGATGGACTTGATGAACGCACGAGTGGGCCGGCTTGAAGCCAAACTGCTCATCGGGAATGAGCCCCTTATCTAGGGCAAAGTCTAGGAGGCGCTTTTTAAGTACCTTCTCGTAAAGCTTGCTAAGCGTATTGAGAAGGCTGATAGGGCGGTAACTGGTGGGGTTATTACGGGGTTTTCCTGGTTTGTGAATACCAATGACAATGGCCTCTTTCCACTGCGCCGGGAAGGTGCAGTTTTCAAGGAGGCAATTGAAAATGGACACTAGTAGGCATATCAGATGGGGCGGGAGGCACCGGAGGACCTTGTTCGAGATGGCGTCGAGACCTGGAGATTTACGGAGGGCAGAGGTGTCGGCGGGCTTGAGGGCCTAGTCTAACTTCTGCCAGTCGACAATGGACTTGAACCTCTTCTCTCGAGTGTTAGGAGGGCCGAATTCAAAGTGAACCGGGAAGTGATCCGAGTCTAACTCGTGTAATGTCTCTACGCTTCGCGGCTGTAGTGCCACGTTACGTAAAACCGCTACGTCTATGCCGTCCGTTGAGAGAAGGCCGTTGCCTGTTATGCCACGGCGAGTCGGTTGTATGGGGGCAATGACGTTGAAATTGAGCACGTCTATAAGCCTATTGAGGGCTAACCCATTAGGGTTTTGTTTTGAACTATTCCAGTCCCCGTGTTTGCTATTGAGATCCCCGACTAATAAGACCGAGGGGCCCATCGCAAACAGGGTTCTGAGATCGCTCTCTATTATGTCCTTGGCGGGAGGGAGGTACACCGACGCGATAATAATCGGCTGATGGCCGGTCATGGCTACGCGCAACACAGAGCACTCTATGTTGGTAAGGGAGGGCGGGTCTAACGGCGAGCAGTGAAGCGCTCGTCTATAATAAATGAGCGTACCGCCTTTCGCCGTAGGTCGGTCGTTTCGCACTACGTTGTAATTCGCGAATCTGGGAGCGCGAACGCTGGGCTTGAGGAAAGATTCCTGTACTAGGAAAATATCTATTTGGTGGCGAACGAGGAAATCTCGAACCAAATCTGCCTGCGGCTTGAAACCGTTTGCATTGAAAGTCACTACGGACAGTGATCGAGCCTTGATCCTAGACGTGGTCGTAGCTATTGCGGTGTGGTGGAGTCTGCAAATTGTCGCACTGACTTAAGGAGCTGGACGTGCTCGATTACAAGTTGCTTCTTGTCTTCCGCGTTATTGGCGGATTTGAAAGCCTCGGAGAAGGCGACAAGAGCGTCTATGTCTAACGCGTCTACGATGCTAAACGCGAGATTTAAGGCGTCGCGGACCTTTTCTGATTCCGCGGCGGCCTCCGCCGTGTGGCTGAGGGCTTTAGCCGGAGGGCTCACCTTGCGTGTGGGCCTCTCCGTTATAACGGGGGTCGGCGCCGGCGCCTGGGAAGGCTTCACGGCTGCCGATTTTGTTGGCAGAGGCGGGAAGGCCTCTGACGTGAGCTGGGGAGGGCCCTCCGTAACGGGGGGCTTGGTCCAGGCACTATTCTTAGGAGGTGGGGCCGGCGCGTACGTGGGCTTTGCTCCCGCGCCACGACGGACCGCATCGCGCCCCGCCGTGCGCCCAGACGCCGGCTTATGCGCCTTGGGGGCGCGAGGGCACCCGCGATAATTCACTGGGTGGCCCTGTTGCCCGCAAAGCACGCACGCCGGTGGCTCAGCGCACGGAAGCGTTCTTTTGCAGTCTGCCGTGCCGTGGTCGCCTAGGCACTTTACGCTTACGTGCCCTAGCGAAACAGTTACGGGCCGCGTGCCCGTAGAGTTGACAGCGGTGACACTGTCGTGTGAAGGAATGTTTGAGGGGGGTTTCAACCCTCAGCCCCGAGAGCTTGCAACACTCTCGTAGGCCAAAAATCTTTTTCCCACTCGGGGTAGGATCAAGAACGGCGAGCACCATATCGTACTCTTCCTTTGTCGTTCTTTTGAGCATACGGAATACATCCCTTACGGGGTATACCTGCTCAATGAGGTCCGATTGGACAATCCCGGAGTCTATCTCCTTGGGAATGCCCTTAATAACTACCCTTAGGACGCGCTCCTTGGGTAGGGGGAAGGTGTGGCCACCGATACCTTCAGAGCGAAGGTATGAAGTTAAAAATCTATGGTGGTCGGATGAAAAGACCTGAACGCAAAGGTTATCCCTTAGCGTTCGGGCCTTGTAATTTATCGACTTTGTGTCGAGAATTTTTGATAGGGACGGCCAGGCGCCCTTGTCCCTAACCGTGGCGGTACCGCCGTTGGCCGAACGCTTTTTCTTCCGACCGACGGTTTGAAAGCCGTCGCTTTCGGAAGATGAGATTAATGCGGCTTCGTCGGCTGTTACCGCCGGAGCGGATTGGGTCGACATGACCGAAGAGGGGCGTGAATTTTGACCCGTCTCCTCATCGCTGGCGCTTCCCACTTCAGGGAGTGGTGAGCGCGAGCGCGAGCGAGAGCGGGTAACGGGTCGAGATGCCTTCCCGGAGGCATTTTTCTTCGCCTTACGCGGCGATGGCGACGGCGAACGCGGTGAATCCGCGGTTACGGATTCGTTAAAAGCCCGCAATGCGTCGGGGAAGCGCTCTTGGAGAAAGAGCAGAATTCTTCTTATGTCAGGGGGTGGATCCCCGGACGCCATTCTGAAGGCGGGAAGCCAACAGGTTGACGACGGGTGTGTGTACCTAGTTTGCCTAAGTGAGGTGAGTACCTAAGCTAGTGATTTTGCCCTACAATGTGGTGTGTCTCCGCTGGTGATAGCGGAGGTGTGGTTTGTCACCGACCTAACCAGCCCGTAGGAGATTGGGTATAAGAGCCCCTACGGATGTGACAGGACCCGTCCAACAGTGGACCTGTGTTTAGCCGGTTGCTAGAGAGTAGTTGGCGTACCTACTCCCCAATACGTGCCTACTAGGAGGCCCGGCCGTGCACAGGACTTGGAGGAAGCGGAGGGGCTGTTACGCGCCTTGAAAAAGGCACGGTGTATGCACCCCGGACAAAAACACTCCCGCACAAGGCGTTAACCGACAGATAACCATTTGGCACCGTTAGGTGGCTATCTGAGGGCCGCAGGTAAACCCGCGTTCATAAATTGCAGCCTTCAACCCGATGTCCAAACACCGAAGACGCGAAGCGACCAATGAGAGGGCGGCAGGCAGCAAGGCAGCGATCGGACTGACCAATGAGAGGGCAGCAGGCAGCAAGGCAGCGGTCGGACAGCGCATGCGCACTGTACAGCGGCAAGCGGCGATGACTCACACGGAGCGAGCGAGATGGCACTACAGCACTGATGACTCACACGGAGAGAGCACTGGAGCAGATGTCCGCACGGGTCGACGGTCGGAAGCGAAGTCCTCGTTTCAGTGGTACCTGCCACGCAATGCTTTCGTTGTTTACTCACGAATCCCGGCCGGTGCGATGCAACTGCCGTGTCGACGCGAAAAATCTGGAAAAGTCGGCAAATGCGCTTAAATTTAACTACCTAAGTACGGAATTAGATACATATTTTGTTCTTACGAACTATGAGACGAAATACCTTAACATATATATATGTATATATGCGAAAATATGTAAAAAATAATAATGTATATCTCCGTGTCTTTAGTATCTAATTAAATGTGATATAACAAAATCAAAAGTTGAAAACTACATTAAAAATAATACCAATTTTTTCCTACATTTCCCCGCTATGAAAATTTACAAATAATTTTAACCAACTACTTAATCTCACTACTATAAAAGATTAGAAAATAAAATACTTATTTGCACAAATAATTAAATTTAGTACACAGTTCGGAACACAAAAAGAGAAGGACAAAGGACTCCCAATACCAAGACTGAGTCTTGGTATTGGGTGTCACATAACAACTTACTCGCATCCATAAGTAATTTTATAAGGGTCATATTTCCTGTTTCCGCAGACAAGATGTCAGACAGACATTGTGAGAGCATCTGCTAAACGAGAAGTAGCTGTAGCATTTGGTTTTATTTGAAACCTTGGTCTCCTAAATAAATCGTGTTTCAGATTGCGGTCTTTCCCTCTGGGTTCAAATCAGGTGCATTGATTAGGATACAATTCCCTGGCAGTTGGTACTTAGGTAAAAGTTCCTTTCTTGTTCCTTTAGACAACACAGTTGTAGCTATGTGTTGTAGACGTACTGCAAGATCAGACTGTATGTCTTTACCTGGAGTTTTAGACTTTGATGGATCTTCTCTAAATACCTGCAGCAGTTCATCGTATCATCCAGCGACAAGTGGTTGTTAGGGCGCCGATACCGTTACGCTATGCTTTTGGTTATGTACGCCTTCGTTCGAGGGTATTCGTTCTGGAATAGTAAGGTAAATGCTACATTACAACTGGATTTACACACGTGTACAGGTCTGCACAGGTAGGTATCTACCGATGGTAGGTATAATATACTTAATATTTAGTAAAGTGATAACCCCAGAGGCGACCCGCATTACTAATTTATTGTGAGTGGCAATCCTATGGACGGCCCGCAGCAATAAATATTTACGTAAAAAGTACCTACATATGTAGGTAAATAACATGTTCTTCAATTAAGTGATAACCCCCAGAGGTTACCCGCATAATTGATTTATAAAGAACACGTAGAAACGTCGATGCCACACGTAGAAACTAAACCAACCTTCGTATCTTGACGGCTCCTGCGACGGTGTATGGGGCAGCGACCAAGCTGCGAGTGGCTCGAGCGGAAGCACGATGCCGAGGACAACGCGACGCAGCTGGAGCGGGACGTGACGGCGATTTGCTTCGTGATGGCATCAGTGGCGGGACATTCAATCTTGAATCACCTCGAGTTTTTTCCATAAATACTCGAAATCGTTACACTCGAGTTTACGCTGTGCTGCTCAACGAAATAAATGTGCCAAGTGGCGGAGCACTAAAATGTGAATGACGATCGTCGTTAGGCAAAGAACAGGAAAATTTCAACATTACCTTCATTTTCAAAAATGAGTGAAAATGTTAAAATATGTGTTTTATCTACCCTCAACCACAGTGCGGAATGGCAACACGATATGTGCTACTACATGTAATCTATGCTAATCTTGAGGACAAAGCTCGAGTATAATAATTATTCCATAAAATTTACAAATTTACACCGTGGGTAGAAGTCGGTAGCTTTGTTGTGGTTTATATATTAGAGCAAAAGATTTTTATTTGTCGTGTTGTGTTGGATACGGGCCCAGGAATCACTACTGAATAATGTCTATAGGTAATTAACAAGATACGTTATATTGACAAAAATCAGTTTCCTAACCTTTGTGTTCAATTATCAAAACAGTCTAAATGAAGATTAGACACCGTGTAGATGGAGAATCATAATTAACATAAAATTATTATAACTATTTTTTATAAATTTTAAGCATTATAGATTTAGAGATACTGCAGCCCCAGTTAAAGGTATCCTAAACTCGATACTATAAATATATAAACGCGGTACGCGATATCGCAATGACATGACCGGATAAACTCCATCGTATGAAAATGGTCACATATCCCAGTGATATTTGACGACACTTTGTATCTCTTCTCATAGTTTTTTCTATGTGGTAGCTGTCCTGCTACATATATGTATCACCTTTGCCTAAATTCTACATACTTAGATGTAAACGCCAGTTAAACGAATCTTTTCGGGATTTAAATTAAACACTCACCTCAAGGTCACAATTAAGAAACAGAGCGGACTTCGAGCTCTGAATTTTGCTGTTGGCAGTAACTCACATGAAAATGTAGCATCAACAATTGGGCTAAAAGATTATTACATTTAATTACGATTTTATTACTGTATATCATAGGCAAACAATCTTAGAGTTTATAGAGATTTCTGAGAGTTCTTAGAGGTTATGGTGAAACTGGCCTATTACGCTCACTGCGAGGCTATTAAATATTTTCATTGATAATTAATTTAGATAGTGAAGATCTAATTCATTTATATGTGGAAGAGGTAAAACCGCATTTAGTCATAAATTCGCATTTACACAGATTTTATAAACCAAACAAAATGTGCTGATTAAATAAAGATCACACATACACACAATTGCACCAACTACGTTTAATAATATTCAATTAATTAATTAGGTATGAAGAGCATACAACAAGAAAAACAATGAAACATTATTGCTTAAAATATAATATATTATTTTCTGATTGTTATCACTTATTTATACCTCTACATCATTATATAGATCTGTAAAAGTTTTGGAACGACGGACGTCAAGGTGATACGGATGGTATGCTGTATTCTGCCTACTTGAGCCTAACATTTATTCAAGTACTTATAGGACGAGGCGAGGATGGCATTTGAAGCAAGCCCCAAGCCTACTCCAAAGGGCACAAAATCGAATTTGGAGGAAGATATATTTATATTTTTATCTGCTCTGGTCCGAGGGTGGAGTGTCCATCCTATATTTTAATATTAAATAACTAAACCTCTTCTCGTCTCTTGGTACAGACATTTATATATGTACGGGATGTCTGCTACTACCTATCCGTAGTGTTGTTAGTCGTTGTTCTTCCTTTCTCATATATTTAGTTATCTAGTGCAGCTTGGTAATACATATACATACACTATACAGATACTCCTGATATCTACTATATAAAAATAAGTCGGGTTTTCCTTCCTGACGCTATAACTCAAGCAACGAATAGATTTTCACGGTTTTGCATTCGTTGGAAAGGTCTCGGGCTCCGTGAGGTTTATACCAAATAAACTAAGGAAAATTCAGAAAATTCAGGAAAATATCAACAGAAAAGCGGGAAAATCATTTTTCACATACAGCGCCATCTCTGATACATAGCATGTACTACAAACCAATATTTTAAGTATTACATACATTACATTGATACATTGTTTGACAGCTACTCATTGTTCTCTGCTCAGTTAATTTCATGTGACAAACCGGTATTGTGTTCACTGTGAAATTGTGAAAAAATAGTAAAAAAATGAGGTATTCCTTTCCTAATATTTCAATTGGAAACCATCAAATCAATCACGTGTATTGTGCAAATTTTTATTCAATTTCAACAGCAGGCATTTGTCTTTAAGGTGGTAAGTTGAACTGTGTAAATTATGTGGATCGTGCATTTGAGGTTGAATTCACCACTCTGTCCATAGTCCAAAATGCCTAGAGGACGACGTGCGAACATTGGCCGCCGCACAAGACATGCAAGCCAGCAACAAGTGTATTAAGAGAACTTAAGCGAAGAAAGACAAAATATAATAAGAGAAAATGCCCGATTGAGACAACGCGTGAGCACACGAAGGTCATTGGCATCATACAATCGCTTGGCATTCCAATATGATCCCACTGCGAACTACAGTGATGATGAAAATTTAGATATTACACCAATGACGACTATATGCCGATATTGCAATGCGTTAAAGTTCAAAAGAGAAACGGCTGGATTGTGTTTCGCAAGTGGCAAAGTCAAACTGGATTCATTACTTACACCACCACAGCCACTGAAACCATTGTTCGATGGAAGTGATCCCGATTCCAGCCATTTTCTTCAACACATCCTTGAATACAATAACTGCTTTCGCATGACTTCCTTTGGAGCTAATATCATTCGAGAAGGCGGCTTCATGCCGACTTGCAAGGTAAAAGATAAAACACACAAAACCAATCACTCACACCAACACAATGAATTGCAACACATAACAACTACATATACACCACACACTACACCATCACACGATCAGAAGTTACATTTTTGCAAATATATTTCATTTCGTCGATGGTTGATCAGCTGAATGTGCGGTGCAATATACAGGAAACACAACAGTTAAAGATACGAATTATTGAACAGATGCAAACATTTTTTCACGCTAATAATGCTGTGGTTAATATGTTCAAAACAGCATTGGAACGAATGCCATCGGATACGCACAAATTTGTCATAAGAGCGAATTGTACCCCAACAGGTGAACATGTGCGAAGATTCAATGCACCCACCGTTCATGATGTTGCTGCAATTAATGTTGGCGATCCAACTAAATCGCGAGACATTGTCGTTCAGCGAAGAAGCAATATCATGCATCGTTAAAATTTCCAATCATTTATTGGCAAGGGCAAGACGGATACGACTAATTATTGCTATTATTGGTTTCCATTAATAATTCATTTAATTTTGCATTTTCAGGCGTATCAACGAATAAAAATCTAAGCGCAATGAATTACTATGCGTATCGTATGATGATTCGTACACATGAGGAGAATGTCATTCTGAAGTGCCGTCGGCTATTCCAGCAATTCGCTGTCGACATGTATGTCAAAGTCGAGACCGAACGTTTAGGGTTCATCCGATTCAATCAGGCAAAGCTACGATCTGAGGACTATATACACTTGCGTGATGCTATTCATTCAGATGGTGATGTTCAGAATATTGGACGTCTGACGATTCTCCCATCATCTTATATCGGAAGCCCACGCCACATGCACGACTACGCTCAAGACGCTATGACGTACGTGCGAAATTATGCAACTCCGGATTTATTTATTACGTTCACATGCAATCCGAAGTGGACGGGAATTGAACGTGAGTTGGAACCGGGTCAAAAACCGCAAGATCGCCATGACATAATCGCCAGAGTATTTCAGCAAAAACTCAAGGTTATGATGGATGTGCTTACTAAGTATCGAGTTTTTGGTGACACACGTTGTTATATGTACTCGGTGGAATGGCACAAGCGTGGACTACCGCATGCTCATATCCTAATTTGCTGGTTGCTAGGTCATCTGAAATTCCTGATCCAGTCACTGATCCCCATCTACACGACATTGTGACGACACAGATGGTGTATGGACCGTGCGGTGCATTAAATACACTATCGCCTTGCATAGCTGATGGAAAGTGCACAAAACGATGTCCGCGACCGTTAGTTGCTGAAACAGTCACAGGGAACGATGGATATCCAGTTTATCGTCGGCGTTCAAAAGAAGATAATGGTCGAACTATCAAAGTTAAATTTCAAAATCAAGAGATTGAGATCGGAAATGAATTCATTGTACCATATTGCCCGCTGCTATCACGAATTTCGAAACACATGAAAACGTTGAAAGTTGTCATTCGGCCAAATCAATCAAATATTTGTGCAAGTATGTCACAAAAGGCAGCGACATGGCTGTGTTTGGTATTGCGTCGGAAAATGCGAATGACGAAATCAGCAACTTCCAAATGGGCAGATACGTCAGTACTAATGAAGCACTGTGGCGATTATTGTTATTTAAAATTCATGAAAGATAACCCACAGTTGTATATTTAGCAGTGCATTTGGAAAATGGCCAAAGAGTTTACTTCACTGAGGCTAATGCGGCACAACGAGCTGAGAGACCACCATCGACAACGTTGACTAGCTTCTTTGCAATATGTGCAGCAGATCCATTCGCAGCGACGCTGATGTAAATATTAGAACATTACGGTAATTTTTTTGTAAAATACCTACTTATCTTTAACGATTTCACGTGACGAATTCGAGTTTTATATTTTAAAGTGAAAGTGAAGCAAGATATATTACGCTCCTATGTAATATTTTTTTTATTACGGTAAGGTTAGGTTAGCACGTTGGAGGGTGGGGCCCCCAAATTCGCGAGCCCGTAGCATTTGCTACTCTTGCTATATGGCTAATCCGGCACTGTTAGTTACGGTAACAAATCATCGTGATGAATCCAGCATCTCACAATCTATGACGAATGTTAGGTAGCTACTTGGGATGATTCGATACGCGTTAAATATAAACAGTCACAAGCTTTAAATATATTTTATATATTTAAAAATTGTGTGCCTCATTGATATATTTTCTTATTAGTATGTATTCAAATAATTTTGCTCAGATAGGGATATTAAATTAATAATTCAAAAATTAAATCCTTTTTTTAACGCAATTTGTTTGACAGATGTAATGACGTGAAAACAAGCATTTTATGTCGCATGCCGAAACTAAAATAAAATAAATAATATCGCGAAGTCAACCAAATTAAAAATCAGTACTAATGATCTATATATAGCTCTTACATTTTTCGACTATTCAGTTTAGTCGGGCTCGCGATATTATCTCTTGTTGTATTTCGGAACGCGACATTGCTTAGATAAAAGCAGTGAGTGCTTGTAATTTAATATAAACTTTATTGAATAGCAATAAAGTTCAAATTGACTCTACATTTTATTTACAAAACGTTTGGATGGAAAAAAGAAAAGGGCTGATTTAGGGTTTTCCCGGAAATTATTCGAATTTTTCCCCAAACCATCCTTAGACTTCAACGAACATTTAAAAAAATACAATTGTACCAATTGGTCCAGGATTTGTAGAGTTATGCGCTTACCGACACATTTTGCGATTTATTTTTATGTTATAGAAGATTTTAAATTGACATAATTCGAAATTCAAACCGCTACTCCAGATCACTACTCGACATGATCCGAAAAATTTTCCTTCGCGTGACGTTTAGAAATCATTTTATTGATTTTATATAAATTATTTTCTTATCATGTAACCTATTAATATCGGAACGCTTGTTGTTGTGACAGCATCATTGAGACTGACCCACCTATAAAAAGGATTTTTTATTGAAACAGGATCATTTCTTTTTATATGTAATTAATTTTTAAAATTTATTGTAATTTCGATTTTATTTTAATTATTTCACTTCATTCTTAAACCTTTAATCTTATTTAAAGCTTGTGACTGTTTATATTTAACGCGTATCGAATCATCCCAAGTAGCTACCTAACATTCGTCATAGATTGTGAGATGCTGGATTCATCACGATGATTTGTTACCGTAACTAACAGTGCCGGATTAGCCATATAGCAAGAGTAGCAAATGCTACGGGCTCGCGAATTTGGGGGCCCCACCCTCCAACGTGCTAACCTAACCTTACCGTAATAAAAAAAATATTACATAGGAGCGTAATATATCTTGCTTCACTTTCACTTTAAAATATAAAACTCGAATTCGTCACGTGAAATCGTTAAAGATAAGTAGGTATTTTACAAAAAAATTACCGTAATGTTCTAATATTTACATCAGCGTCGCTGCGAATGGATCTGCTGCACATATTGCAAAGAAGCTAGTCAACGTTGTCGATGGTGGTCTCTCAGCTCGTTGTGCCGCATTAGCCTCAGTGAAGTAAACTCTTTGGCCATTTTCCAAATGCACTGCTAAATATACAACTGTGGGTTATCTTTCATGAATTTTAAATAACAATAATCGCCACAGTGCTTCATTAGTACTGACGTATCTGCCCATTTGGAAGTTGCTGATTTCGTCATTCGCATTTTCCGACGCAATACCAAACACAGCCATGTCGCTGCCTTTTGTGACATACTTGCACAAATATTTGATTGATTTGGCCGAATGACAACTTTCAACGTTTTCATGTGTTTCGAAATTCGTGATAGCAGCGGGCAATATGGTACAATGAATTCATTTCCGATCTCAATCTCTTGATTTTGAAATTTAACTTTGATAGTTCGACCATTATCTTCTTTTGAACGCCGACGATAAACTGGATATCCATCGTTCCCTGTGACTGTTTCAGCAACTAACGGTCGCGGACATCGTTTTGTGCACTTTCCATCAGCTATGCAAGGCGATAGTGTATTTAATGCACCGCACGGTCCATACACCATCTGTGTCGTCACAATGTCGTGTAGATGGGGATCAGTGACTGGATCAGGAATTTCAGATGACCTAGCAACCAGCAAATTAGGATATGAGCATGCGGTAGTCCACGCTTGTGCCATTCCACCGAGTACATATAACAACGTGTGTCACCAAAAACTCGATACTTAGTAAGCACATCCATCATAACCTTGAGTTTTTGCTGAAATACTCTGGCGATTATGTCATGGCGATCTTGCGGTTTTTGACCCGGTTCCAACTCACGTTCAATTCCCGTCCACTTCGGATTGCATGTGAACGTAATAAATAAATCCGGAGTTGCATAATTTCGCACGTACGTCATAGCGTCTTGAGCGTAGTCGTGCATGTGGCGTGGGCTTCCGATATAAGATGATGGGAGAATCGTCAGACGTCCAATATTCTGAACATCACCATCTGAATGAATAGCATCACGCAAGTGTATATAGTCCTCAGATCGTAGCTTTGCCTGATTGAATCGGATGAACCCTAAACGTTCGGTCTCGACTTTGACATACATGTCGACAGCGAATTGCTGGAATAGCCGACGGCACTTCAGAATGACATTCTCCTCATGTGTACGAATCATCATACGATACGCATAGTAATTCATTGCGCTTAGATTTTTATTCGTTGATACGCCTGAAAATGCAAAATTAAATGAATTATTAATGGAAACCAATAATAGCAATAATTAGTCGTATCCGTCTTGCCCTTGCCAATAAATGATTGGAAATTTTAACGATGCATGATATTGCTTCTTCGCTGAACGACAATGTCTCGCGATTTAGTTGGATCGCCAACATTAATTGCAGCAACATCATGAACGGTGGGTGCATTGAATCTTCGCACATGTTCACCTGTTGGGGTACAATTCGCTCTTATGACAAATTTGTGCGTATCCGATGGCATTCGTTCCAATGCTGTTTTGAACATATTAACCACAGCATTATTAGCGTGAAAAAATGTTTGCATCTGTTCAATAATTCGTATCTTTAACTGTTGTGTTTCCTGTATATTGCACCGCACATTCAGCTGATCAACCATCGACGAAATGAAATATATTTGCAAAAATGTAACTTCTGATCGTGTGATGGTGTAGTGTGTGGTGTATATGTAGTTGTTATGTGTTGCAATTCATTGTGTTGGTGTGAGTGATTGGTTTTGTGTGTTTTATCTTTTACCTTGCAAGTCGGCATGAAGCCGCCTTCTCGAATGATATTAGCTCCAAAGGAAGTCATGCGAAAGCAGTTATTGTATTCAAGGATGTGTTGAAGAAAATGGCTGGAATCGGGATCACTTCCATCGAACAATGGTTTCAGTGGCTGTGGTGGTGTAAGTAATGAATCCAGTTTGACTTTGCCACTTGCGAAACACAATCCAGCCGTTTCTCTTTTGAACTTTAACGCATTGCAATATCGGCATATAGTCGTCATTGGTGTAATATCTAAATTTTCATCATCACTGTAGTTCGCAGTGGGATCATATTGGAATGCCAAGCGATTGTATGATGCCAATGACCTTCGTGTGCTCACGCGTTGTCTCAATCGGGCATTTTCTCTTATTATATTTTGTCTTTCTTCGCTTAAGTTCTCTTAATACACTTGTTGCTGGCTTGCATGTCTTGTGCGGCGGCCAATGTTCGCACGTCGTCCTCTAGGCATTTTGGACTATGGACAGAGTGGTGAATTCAACCTCAAATGCACGATCCACATAATTTACACAGTTCAACTTACCACCTTAAAGACAAATGCCTGCTGTTGAAATTGAATAAAAATTTGCACAATACACGTGATTGATTTGATGGTTTCCAATTGAAATATTAGGAAAGGAATACCTCATTTTTTTACTATTTTTTCACAATTTCACAGTGAACACAATACCGGTTTGTCACATGAAATTAACTGAGCAGAGAACAATGAGTAGCTGTCAAACAATGTATCAATGTAATGTATGTAATACTTAAAATATTGGTTTGTAGTACATGCTATGTATCAGAGATGGCGCTGTATGTGAAAAATGATTTTCCCGCTTTTCTGTTGATATTTTCCTGAATTTTCTGAATTTTCCTTAGTTTATTTGGTATAAACCTCACGGAGCCCGAGACCTTTCCAACGAATGCAAAACCGTGAAAATCTATTCGTTGCTTGAGTTATAGCGTCAGGAAGGAAAACCCGACTTATTTTTATATAGTAGATATCAGGAGTATCTGTATAGTGTATGTATATGTATTACCAAGCTGCACTAGATAACTAAATATATGAGAAAGGAAGAACAACGACTAACAACACTACGGATAGGTAGTAGCAGACATCCCGTACATATATAAATGTCTGTACCAAGAGACGAGAAGAGGTTTAGTTATTTAATATTAAAATATAGGATGGACACTCCACCCTCGGACCAGAGCAGATAAAAATATAAATATATCTTCCTCCAAATTCGATTTTGTGCCCTTTGGAGTAGGCTTGGGGCTTGCTTCAAATGCCATCCTCGCCTCGTCCTATAAGTACTTGAATAAATGTTAGGCTCAAGTAGGCAGAATACAGCATACCATCCGTATCACCTTGACGTCCGTCGTTCCAAAACTTTTACAGATCTATATAATGATGTAGAGGTATAAATAAGTGATAACAATCAGAAAATAATATATTATATTTTAAGCAATAATGTTTCATTGTTTTTCTTGTTGTATGCTCTTCATACCTAATTAATTAATTGAATATTATTAAACGTAGTTGGTGCAATTGTGTGTATGTGTGATCTTTATTTAATCAGCACATTTTGTTTGGTTTATAAAATCTGTGTAAATGCGAATTTATGACTAAATGCGGTTTTACCTCTTCCACATATAAATGAATTAGATCTTCACTATCTAAATTAATTATCAATGAAAATATTTAATAGCCTCGCAGTGAGCGTAATAGGCCAGTTTCACCATAACCTCTAAGAACTCTCAGAAATCTCTATAAACTCTAAGATTGTTTGCCTATGATATACAGTAATAAAATCGTAATTAAATGTAATAATCTTTTAGCCCAATTGTTGATGCTACATTTTCATGTGAGTTACTGCCAACAGCAAAATTCAGAGCTCGAAGTCCGCTCTGTTTCTTAATTGTGACCTTGAGGTGAGTGTTTAATTTAAATCCCGAAAAGATTCGTTTAACTGGCGTTTACATCTAAGTATGTAGAATTTAGGCAAAGGTGATACATATATGTAGCAGGACAGCTACCACATAGAAAAAACTATGAGAAGAGATACAAAGTGTCGTCAAATATCACTGGGATATGTGACCATTTTCATACGATGGAGTTTATCCGGTCATGTCATTGCGATATCGCGTACCGCGTTTATATATTTATAGTATCGAGTTTAAGATACCTTTAACTGGGGCTGCAGTATCTCTAAATCTATAATGCTTAAAATTTATAAAAAATAGTTATAATAATTTTATGTTAATTATGATTCTCCATCTACACGGTGTCTAATCTTCATTTAGACTGTTTTGATAATTGAACACAAAGGTTAGGAAACTGATTTTTGTCAATATAACGTATCTTGTTAATTACCTATAGACATTATTCAGTAGTGATTCCTGGGCCCGTATCCAACACAACACGACAAATAAAAATCTTTTGCTCTAATATATAAACCACAACAAAGCTACCGACTTCTACCCACGGTGTAAATTTGTAAATTTTATGGAATAATTATTATACTCGAGCTTTGTCCTCAAGATTAGCATAGATTACATGTAGTAGCACATATCGTGTTGCCATTCCGCACTGTGGTTGAGGGTAGATAAAACACATATTTTAACATTTTCACTCATTTTTGAAAATGAAGGTAATGTTGAAATTTTCCTGTTCTTTGCCTAACGACGATCGTCATTCACATTTTAGTGCTCCGCCACTTGGCACATTTATTTCGTTGAGCAGCACAGCGTAAACTCGAGTGTAACGATTTCGAGTATTTATGGAAAAAACTCGAGGTGATTCAAGATTGAATGTCCCGCCACTGATGCCATCACGAAGCAAATCGCCGTCACGTCCCGCTCCAGCTGCGTCGCGTTGTCCTCGGCATCGTGCTTCCGCTCGAGCCACTCGCAGCTTGGTCGCTGCCCCATACACCGTCGCAGGAGCCGTCAAGATACGAAGGTTGGTTTAGTTTCTACGTGTGGCATCGACGTTTCTACGTGTTCTTTATAAATCAATTATGCGGGTAACCTCTGGGGGTTATCACTTAATTGAAGAACATGTTATTTACCTACATATGTAGGTACTTTTTACGTAAATATTTATTGCTGCGGGCCGTCCATAGGATTGCCACTCACAATAAATTAGTAATGCGGGTCGCCTCTGGGGTTATCACTTTACTAAATATTAAGTATATTATACCTACCATCGGTAGATACCTACCTGTGCAGACCTGTACACGTGTGTAAATCCAGTTGTAATGTAGCATTTACCTTACTATTCCAGAACGAATACCCTCGAACGAAGGCGTACATAACCAAAAGCATAGCGTAACGGTATCGGCGCCCTAACAACCACTTGTCGCTGGATGATACGATGAACTGCTGCAGGTATTTAGAGAAGATCCATCAAAGTCTAAAACTCCAGGTAAAGACATACAGTCTGATCTTGCAGTACGTCTACAACACATAGCTACAACTGTGTTGTCTAAAGGAACAAGAAAGGAACTTTTACCTAAGTACCAACTGCCAGGGAATTGTATCCTAATCAATGCACCTGATTTGAACCCAGAGGGAAAGACCGCAATCTGAAACACGATTTATTTAGGAGACCAAGGTTTCAAATAAAACCAAATGCTACAGCTACTTCTCGTTTAGCAGATGCTCTCACAATGTCTGTCTGACATCTTGTCTGCGGAAACAGGAAATATGACCCTTATAAAATTACTTATGGATGCGAGTAAGTTGTTATGTGACACCCAATACCAAGACTCAGTCTTGGTATTGGGAGTCCTTTGTCCTTCTCTTTTTGTGTTCCGAACTGTGTACTAAATTTAATTATTTGTGCAAATAAGTATTTTATTTTCTAATCTTTTATAGTAGTGAGATTAAGTAGTTGGTTAAAATTATTTGTAAATTTTCATAGCGGGGAAATGTAGGAAAAAATTGGTATTATTTTTAATGTAGTTTTCAACTTTTGATTTTGTTATATCACATTTAATTAGATACTAAAGACACGGAGATATACATTATTATTTTTTACATATTTTCGCATATATACATATATATATGTTAAGGTATTTCGTCTCATAGTTCGTAAGAACAAAATATGTATCTAATTCCGTACTTAGGTAGTTAAATTTAAGCGCATTTGCCGACTTTTCCAGATTTTTCGCGTCGACACGGCAGTTGCATCGCACCGGCCGGGATTCGTGAGTAAACAACGAAAGCATTGCGTGGCAGGTACCACTGAAACGAGGACTTCGCTTCCGACCGTCGACCCGTGCGGACATCTGCTCCAGTGCTCTCTCCGTGTGAGTCATCAGTGCTGTAGTGCCATCTCGCTCGCTCCGTGTGAGTCATCGCCGCTTGCCGCTGTACAGTGCGCATGCGCTGTCCGACCGCTGCCTTGCTGCCTGCTGCCCTCTCATTGGTCAGTCCGATCGCTGCCTTGCTGCCTGCCGCCCTCTCATTGGTCGCTTCGCGTCTTCGGTGTTTGGACATCGGGTTGAAGGCTGCAATTTATGAACGCGGGTTTACCTGCGGCCCTCAGATAGCCACCTAACGGTGCCAAATGGTTATCTGTCGGTTAACGCCTTGTGCGGGAGTGTTTTTGTCCGGGGTGCATACACCGTGCCTTTTTCAAGGCGCGTAACAGCCCCTCCGCTTCCTCCAAGTCCTGTGCACGGCCGGGCCTCCTAGTAGGCACGTATTGGGGAGTAGGTACGCCAACTACTCTCTAGCAACCGGCTAAACACAGGTCCACTGTTGGACGGGTCCTGTCACATCCGTAGGGGCTCTTATACCCAATCTCCTACGGGCTGGTTAGGTCGGTGACAAACCACACCTCCGCTATCACCAGCGGAGACACACCACATTGTAGGGCAAAATCACTAGCTTAGGTACTCACCTCACTTAGGCAAACTAGGTACACACACCCGTCGTCAACCTGTTGGCTTCCCGCCTTCAGAATGGCGTCCGGGGATCCACCCCCTGACATAAGAAGAATTCTGCTCTTTCTCCAAGAGCGCTTCCCCGACGCATTGCGGGCTTTTAACGAATCCGTAACCGCGGATTCACCGCGTTCGCCGTCGCCATCGCCGCGTAAGGCGAAGAAAAATGCCTCCGGGAAGGCATCTCGACCCGTTACCCGCTCTCGCTCGCGCTCGCGCTCACCACTCCCTGAAGTGGGAAGCGCCAGCGATGAGGAGACGGGTCAAAATTCACGCCCCTCTTCGGTCATGTCGACCCAATCCGCTCCGGCGGTAACAGCCGACGAAGCCGCATTAATCTCATCTTCCGAAAGCGACGGCTTTCAAACCGTCGGTCGGAAGAAAAAGCGTTCGGCCAACGGCGGTACCGCTACGGTTAGGGACAAGGGCGCCTGGCCGTCCCTATCAAAAATTCTCGACACAAAGTCGATAAATTACAAGGCCCGAACGCTAAGGGATAACCTTTGCGTTCAGGTCTTTTCATCCGACCACCATAGATTTTTAACTTCATACCTTCGCTCTGAAGGTATCGGTGGCCACACCTTCCCCCTACCCAAGGAGCGCGTCCTAAGGGTAGTTATTAAGGGCATTCCCAAGGAGATAGACTCCGGGATTGTCCAATCGGACCTCATTGAGCAGGTATACCCCGTAAAGGATGTATTCCGTATGCTCAAAAGAACGACAAAGGA
This sequence comes from Pieris brassicae, assembly GCF_905147105.1. Lineage (NCBI taxonomy): Eukaryota > Metazoa > Arthropoda > Insecta > Lepidoptera > Pieridae > Pieris > Pieris brassicae. The sequence continues at coordinate 2,974,173 of NC_059679.1, read as the reverse complement.
AGAGTACGATATGGTGCTCGCCGTTCTTGATCCTACCCCGAGTGGGAAAAAGATTTTTGGCCTACGAGAGTGTTGCAAGCTCTCGGGGCTGAGGGTTGAAACCCCCCTCAAACATTCCTTCACACGACAGTGTCACCGCTGTCAACTCTACGGGCACGCGGCCCGTAACTGTTTCGCTAGGGCACGTAAGCGTAAAGTGCCTAGGCGACCACGGCACGGCAGACTGCAAAAGAACGCTTCCGTGCGCTGAGCCACCGGCGTGCGTGCTTTGCGGGCAACAGGGCCACCCAGTGAATTATCGCGGGTGCCCTCGCGCCCCCAAGGCGCATAAGCCGGCGTCTGGGCGCACGGCGGGGCGCGATGCGGTCCGTCGTGGCGCGGGAGCAAAGCCCACGTACGCGCCGGCCCCACCTCCTAAGAATAGTGCCTGGACCAAGCCCCCCGTTACGGAGGGCCCTCCCCAGCTCACGTCAGAGGCCTTCCCGCCTCTGCCAACAAAATCGGCAGCCGTGAAGCCTTCCCAGGCGCCGGCGCCGACCCCCGTTATAACGGAGAGGCCCACACGCAAGGTGAGCCCTCCGGCTAAAGCCCTCAGCCACACGGCGGAGGCCGCCGCGGAATCAGAAAAGGTCCGCGACGCCTTAAATCTCGCGTTTAGCATCGTAGACGCGTTAGACATAGACGCTCTTGTCGCCTTCTCCGAGGCTTTCAAATCCGCCAATAACGCGGAAGACAAGAAGCAACTTGTAATCGAGCACGTCCAGCTCCTTAAGTCAGTACGACAATTTGCAGACTCCACCACACCGCAATAGCTACGACCACGTCTAGGATCAAGGCTCGATCACTGTCCGTAGTGACTTTCAATGCAAACGGTTTCAAGCCGCAGGCAGATTTGGTTCGAGATTTCCTCGTTCGCCACCAAATAGATATTTTCCTAGTACAGGAATCTTTCCTCAAGCCCAGCGTTCGCGCTCCCAGATTCGCGAATTACAACGTAGTGCGAAACGACCGACCTACGGCGAAAGGCGGTACGCTCATTTATTATAGACGAGCGCTTCACTGCTCGCCGTTAGACCCGCCCTCCCTTACCAACATAGAGTGCTCTGTGTTGCGCGTAGCCATGACCGGCCATCAGCCGATTATTATCGCGTCGGTGTACCTCCCTCCCGCCAAGGACATAATAGAGAGCGATCTCAGAACCCTGTTTGCGATGGGCCCCTCGGTCTTATTAGTCGGGGATCTCAATAGCAAACACGGGGACTGGAATAGTTCAAAACAAAACCCTAATGGGTTAGCCCTCAATAGGCTTATAGACGTGCTCAATTTCAACGTCATTGCCCCCATACAACCGACTCGCCGTGGCATAACAGGCAACGGCCTTCTCTCAACGGACGGCATAGACGTAGCGGTTTTACGTAACGTGGCACTACAGCCGCGAAGCGTAGAGACGTTACACGAGTTAGACTCGGATCACTTCCCGGTTCACTTTGAATTCGGCCCTCCTAACACTCGAGACAAGAGGTTCAAGTCCATTGTCGACTGGCAGAAGTTAGACTAGGCCCTCAAGCCCGCCGACACCTCTGCCCTCCGTAAATCTCCAGGTCTCGACGCCATCTCGAACAAGGTCCTCCGGTGCCTCCCGCCCCATCTGATATGCCTACTAGTGTCCATTTTCAATTGCCTCCTTGAAAACTGCACCTTCCCGGCGCAGTGGAAAGAGGCCATTGTCATTGGTATTCACAAACCAGGAAAACCCCGTAACAACCCCACCAGTTACCGCCCTATCAGCCTTCTCAATACGCTTAGCAAGCTTTACGAGAAGGTACTTAAAAAGCGCCTCCTAGACTTTGCCCTAGATAAGGGGCTCATTCCCGATGAGCAGTTTGGCTTCAAGCCGGCCCACTCGTGCGTTCATCAAGTCCATCGAATCACGGAGCACATCCTCTCCGGGATGAATAGCTCCCTGAAATCGAGAGCCACGGGTGCGCTCTTCTTCGACATAGCGAAAGCTTTCGACAAGGTCTGGCACAACGGCTTGGTTTACAAGCTCTACCACCTTAATGTGCCACTAAGACTCGTGCGTATCGTACACGACTTCTTGTCCGACCGCTCAATGCGCTATCGCGTAGAAGGAACGTTATCGTCTCCTCGCCCCATCATGGCCGGAGTCCCTCAGGGCTCGGTCCTCTCGCCCCTTCTGTTCACGCTGTATACCGGCGACATCCCTAGGGCTCCCAATGTGGAGCTAGCCCTCTATGCCGATGACACCGCTCTCTATACCACCCACAAAGATAGAGGTGTCATCGTGGACAGACTCCAGACCGCTACCACGTCGTTAGGCGAATGGTTTCGGAAATGGGGCTTCCAAATAAATCCCGAGAAAAGCGTAGCAGTTCTCTTTGCCAGGGGCAACCCCGGTGCTAACGCTAGGGATAAATTTCACCTCAAGACAGAGGTAACCCTATACGGGCAAGCCATCCCATGGCAAAAGTCCGTCAAATATCTAGGAGTCACGCTCGATAGCGGCATGTCTTTCCGTAAGCACATAGCCGCCGTTCGCAAGAAGGCCTATTTTGTCCTCTCTCGCCTCCATTTCCTCCTAAATAAAAGGAGTCAAATGTCTCTCAGACACAAGGTGACCCTGTACAAGGCATGCATCCGACCGTGCATGACATACGCTAGCGTAGTCTTTGCGCATTGTGCCCCTTCCTATATTCACCGGCTACAGGTGCTTCAGTCGCGATTCATGAGAATCGTGACCGGTGCGCCCTTCTATGTGAGAAACGTCGATCTCCACCACGACCTGGAGCTCCCTACCATAGCCCAATGGATGAAGTTGGCGTCCACACGCCACTTTGACAAGGCTAAACACCATCCCAATCCGCTGGTGCGTAATAGCATCAACTATTACCCCTTCCCGACAAAAAAGGCTCGTAGGAGGCCCCGACACATACTAACGGATCCGGATGATCCAATTACCGTAGCAAACGATAAATTAAAAGCCGCCCGCGCGGCCAAAAATAATAAAAATAGCCAATCACAGATTAGGGTAAAAAACCGCCTTCACCGGGGAAGGCGAGGACCTTTACTTCGCACTTCGCTCACTCCAGTGAGCTTCCGTCCTGCCCTTCAGGCGATTGACCGCCCCGCGACGGCCCAAGCCGAGGTTCGAGTCTCACAGGAGACGCCCTTGCGCTAGCCGGGGGACAAAACGCCATTCTGGCCGAGCTACGCTCGCCAAAACAGCCCGAGCTGAGCTGTAAAGGCCCTTAAGGCCAACAGCGAGATTCCATTCAAAAAAAAAAAACTGAAACCAGAAACGTGTGTCAATTTAATTAAACCAAGGGCAGCGAGTTCAAAGCCACAAATGGAAATTGTGACAATAATTCTCTTCATCAACATCACGTCAATTGTCATATCACATCACATTCTGCTATAATATATTAATCCAACTGTTTTGAAACAGCTTAAATTAAACTACTCCGTAGTTTATTACATTGTGGTATTGTTTTATTAGAGATTTCGATTTGATGTTTTTATGAACCATCTAGAAGTAGTCAATGGGAACAAATCTTAATGTAATTTTGTAGTAAATACTACAGCATTAATATCTATTAAAGAATATACATTTAACTGTGTGCTCAAGTAAACCAAAGATATCTGGTAATTTCAGAAACCAACTCTGGAGTAAATATGAAGAATCAATTGTATTGGATCCAGATAACGAGCTGTGGGGTGGGGTTTATTTGATAAGCAACCTCATAATCAGGCCAAATGCTCCATGTGTGATGAACGGCTTAGGCGGGATGCACTGTACAAACATTTGAAAGAAAAACATTCGAAAATCTCCGAGGTAATTTATTTCTATTGATGTTACTTAAACTCACTCTCAGATGTAATCTTGACGTTCATCCCCAGCAAAATATCAACTTAAACATGGCCTGGATGGATGCTTGCGTTATTTAAAACTTGTTAAAAGTAGAAATGTGGTTTCCATATTTTCATTGATAAACTCATGGAAACACCTCACAATGTTTCTCTTTTCCTTATATTTAATTAAAATGAAATCAAATCCAATCCCAAACCTCTTGTTGAAGTTAAGTCAAGTCAATTCATATATATTTTTTGTTAGTGACGTGCTTTCTCTGCCTTTTTTAATTTATGATGTAAAATCATTGATACTGAACAATAAGATTTTTTTGTTTTATTTTAATTAATACATTATTTATTTTGGTATATATTCGATGCCTCTAAGGTTTTTAGAGTTTGTTTGTTCTTCATTGTGATCAGTGTGTTGAATTAAAATTTTATTTGTGAAAAATATTAAGACTGCTGCTATAGAATAAAAACAATGATTTTGTACAAACCATCATATCGCTTTATCTATATATATATATAAAAATGAATTGCTGTTCGTTAGTCTCACTAAAACTCGAGAACGGCTGAACGGATTTATCTTATCTTAGTCTTGAAATGTTCGTGGAGGTCTAGGCAAGGTTTAAAAGGCGAGAAAAAATCGAATAATTTCCGGGAAAACCCTAAAAACAGCCCTTTTCTATTTCCCATACAAATGTTTTCTAGAGTCAATTTGAACTTTATTGCTATTCAATAAAGTTCATATTAAATTACAAGCACTCACTGTTGTCTAAGCAATGTAGGTGTGTTCCTAGCGTCGAAGAGTCTATTTGCACTTTAATATCGCTGCAGAAAGTTCAAATTCCATCATATCTATCAAAACAGTGTGCGTGTTTGCATAGGAGGATTTTGTCGCGTTCCGAAACTTAATTAATTTTAATTATTTTTGAATTATTAATTTAATATCTCTATCTCTGCAAAATTATTTAAATACATACCTACTAATAGGAAAATATCCCAGTCGGGGTTATTTAGTGGGTCACAGAAGAGTGGCCAAAGTTCGTGGAAGCGAAGATACTTTGGTCACCCGAGCTGAACCTTACACATCACCCTATCATCAGGGTGACGGTTCTGTGTAGGAGAATTTTTTGCGCCGACTATAAAATTGGTAGGATCAAAAAACTGCCACATTTTAAATCTTTTTGACAGAACGAAGTCTGTCGGGTCCGCTAGTCACCTATATTTTAATTTAAGAAGAGTACCGATTTGTCTATTTCTGAAAAATATGTGTTTTTCTTATTTGACAGGATTGCCTGCATCTTACTGGAAGGTGAGATACAGGCTTAGATCACATCCAAAATATACCTATTGGCTCATGTGTATGTAATATATTACTTAAAAATTCCAGAACCTGGAGTACAAAAACAGCGAGTTCAAAGCTACAAATGGAAATTGTGACGTTGATTATGAATACAATAATTAATTTACAAACAACACCAGATATAGACAGAGAAGTTGGTGAAAGACGTAAGGAAATTGATCCGCCGGATATAGGACAAGAGGTAAGAATTACTTAATATTTGAACGAAATGCTTCCAGAACGATATGGTCAATATAAAGGCACTATTGAGCAGAGAGCACGGATCTTCAATTGCTATAGTCCTGACATACCTCTCACTTAATCCACCTTCATGACAATTAACATGAAGGCTCATCAGCTCTGGGAACGTTTTCCCTTCTTCACAGTTCCATTGTATATCCAGATTGTAAACCATTCATCCGTTCTATATGGCCAAATCACATAAGCATTTCATACGATGTATGAACGATGCCTCCTTCGACGTCTTATTAATTTTCTTCCGTTAGCGTAGTAATTTTTTTCTCACAGTTGTTGACTGGAGGAGATCTCTCGAAAGCGATAAGGCCGCCAGTTGCCCTCTTCTTTCAATTATGTCAACAGTATTATATTACTTTATGCAAAGAAGTGTTAATAAATAAATAAATACTAAACAAAAGATATTATTATTTAAATAGATTACAGTTCCAGTACTTTATTTTTCATTATTGGAAGCATAGTTGACATAATGAAGATATGTTTACATTATAATATTGTAAACTATATAATATTGTAATATATTGTAAACTCATACACATAATTATTTTTTTTTCAGAATCAGGAAAACCAAGACAAGTTAGACACGACGACCTCCAGCGAATTCGATACAAATCAAGACACGCGCACCCCCAAACGACCCCAGCGACGAATCAGCTAAGAATACTCCTACAAGATCAACCTAACGGAGAACGAAGAGCGGGAAATCGAAAAGTTCGGAACATACGTCCCATGCTTACTCAAAACGGTCCCAGAGAATAAAATTAGCGCCAAAACTTCAAATGAATATTGTCAATCTAATTATGACAGCTCGGCTACAGGCTCTGCAGAAAAATGATTCACCGGTTTTGACAATTAACGAACCATAGATAATACAAATGTAGACGATAATCAGGTTATGCTTAGGGATAGTCAGAGAATATATTTTATTCAATTAATTTAAAGGAATAATTTTAATTCACCATTAAGTGTATATAACTGATCCAAATCCAAAAACAGTGGTCCACATCGAAAAAACACACTTTTGAACAATATTTTCGAAAAAGCAATAAGTAATACATAAACGGTTGCTATTTATTTGTAGTTTTTCGTGTCCAAAGCAAATAACAGTTGTTTACATTGTAAAAGGCGTTTCGTTTTTCCGATTGTTCGACTATTCAGAGACGTTATTCCGAAATGTTCCTTCAAACCGCCTGAAAATGGCTTGAAAATTGTATCTTTAAAACGGCCTAGAACAATACTATGATATACCATTTTTTGGTGTGATGGAGATCCTGATACCATGGATTTGGCTGAAAAGCAGTAGCAATATTGTTTTTAAAATCAAATTCTTCATAGGGCTTATAGTTTTTGACATTTTTAGTTTGATGAACACATGATGATTATAATATTATTGGTAAAATCGAAAAATGAGTTAAGCGCTTCTTGAACTCCGAGTATAAATTGCACCGAAAAACCTAATAAACAGTTTTTATTCCAGATAGCCACCTCTTTGGGGTATGTACTAAAAACTACTGGATAAACCCCAAAAATTGCTTCAATTAGTTAAATTGTAATCTTGAATACTTCCTAGGATATTACGATATATTTTTATATTCATTATAAATATTAAAATATTTTAAATTCAATACCCAATTTGAATATACGGATGTGTACGGATGTTAATCATTTTTACTACGCCTTTCACATTAGCGCTGTTGTATTTTTCTGTGAAAGTACTGACACCACGTCAAGTTTGTGAACTGTTAACATAGTTAGGTCTAAGCTGACGAGGTGGCGCTGATCTAAAGAAAACACTTATAAACTGTATTTCTGTGTTTTACTTATGTATTAATATTATATTGATTTTAGACATTTAGCCTTTAAATTTATTATTGTTTAATACCCTACATAACCTTTACTTCATTAAATAGCTCTGCAGAAGTAACTTGAGTTATTTCTATTTACACGAGATGGCGCTGACCTAAATAAATGCTGTTAAAAATGTATTTCTTTGTTTTTACTGGAGAAAATTGTATGAAGATCGCACTTTAAGATTCAGCCTATAAAATGATATAGACTGTTTAATGCTGATTCTTATTACTACTTATTTATACCTTTACATCTTTAATAGCTCTGCAAAAGAAAGTTGTCGGTATTTATATTTATTTACACGAGATGGCGCTGATCAAAAAAATCTTGTTAAAAGGCGAATCAATTCACGTAATATAGCATACATAGGACCCAGACCGTAAAGGTTATAGGGTCACTGTTTCTTTTAATTTATATTACTCGTTATAGTTGTAGTATTGGTGTTAAGTGTTTAGAAATGTTAAATAAAGTTTATTTTAATTTATTAGCTCTTTATTTCTACTGACCCTGACAGGATATTAAAAAAGAAACCTTTAGCCTTTGGTCATATTTCGCGGTCTGGAGCCCTCGGGGCAACACAGGACCGGCACCCCAAATTATTTTCCAAATACAATGAAAAAAAAAACAGTCGAGTTATTCAATCAATAATTTATGGTGAAACCAAGTAGATTCTTTAAGTATTTAACTAAATTAAAAATATATATACAGATTTCTGTTAAGATATAAGAACAATATATTAATGTATATACAAAGGTTAAGCGGAAAAAAATATCAAAAGAAATGTTGTTTATTAGTCGGAGTTTAACAGTATTTTCGTAAAACCAAGAAGAAATACATAAACGAAACCTATTTATTAATAGTTTCCTAATTCAAAGCCAATTACAGTTAATCTATTGAAAAACGCATTTATTAACATTATTTCCGTAAAACCAAGGAGAAATATATAAACTAAACCTATTTAATAACAGTTTCACTAATCCAAAGCCAAAAACAGTTAATCTATTGTAAAACGCATTTATTAACAGTATTTTCGTAAAACCAAGGAGAAATACATAAACTTAACCTATTTATTAACAGTTTCACTAATCCAAAGCCAATAACAGTTAATCTATTGAAAAACGCATTTATTAACAGTATTTCCGTAAAACCAAGGAGAAATATATAAACGAAACCTATTTAATAACAGCTTCACGAATACAAAGCCAAAAACAGTTAATCTATTGAAAACGCATTTATTAACCGTATTTTCGTAAAACAAAGGAGAAATACATAAACTTAACCTATTTATAAACAGTTTGACTAATCCAAAGCCAACAACAGTTAATCTATTGAAAAACACATTTATTAACAGTATTTCCGTAAAACCAAGGAGAAATTAATAAACTAAACCTATTTATTAATAGTTTCATTAATCCAAAGCCAAAAAAATTGTCCTTATTGTGAAACGCATTAATTAACAGTATTTCCGTAAAACCAAGGAGAAACACGTAAATAGTGGCTATTTATTAACAGTTTCATTAATCCAAAGCCAAAAATAGGTAATGTATTGAAAAACTCATTTATTAACAGTATTTCCGTAAAACCAAGGAGAAACACGTAAATAGTGGCTATTTATTAACAGTTTCACTAATCCAAAGCCAAAAACAGTTAATCTATTGAAAAACGCATTTATTAACAGTATTTCCGTAAAACCAAGGAGAAATAAATAAACTAAACCTATTTATTAACAGTTTCATTAATCCAAAGCCAAAAAAAGTTGTCCTTATTGTGAAACGCATTAATTAACAGTATTTCCGTAAAACCAAGGAGAAATACGTAAATAGTGGCTATTTATTAACAGTTTCACTAATCCAAAACTAAAAACAGTATATGTATTGAAAAACATATTTATTAACAGTATTTCCGTAAAAACAAGGAGAAATAAATAAACTTAACCTATTTATTAACAGTTTCATTAATCCAAAGCCAAAAACAGTTAATCTATTGAATTCCATTACACGGCAGTGATCTATTACTTGTAGCCAGAAAGACTGCCTGTACATCTTTTGTCTACATGTTTAGCTGTCTTAATAAGGAAGGATGTTTTCAGTTCTGAATGATTTTATCCTGAAAGTTCCCTCAAAGTCAAACTTGTTTTTGAATTTAATTCAAGTTAAGATTTATTTCAATATCTCAAGCGAAGCGATGCGTTATGGTTGCAGTGCATTTGCCTTGCGCAAAACTTAGCGAGTATAAATAATGACAAAGACTTGCCATTTCTTTTTCCTCGCTTTTTGGATTGGATTCGGGAACTGGTAGAAAATTTACATCCTTGGTATGACGTTCATACGTCCTAAGAACGAAAAATAGAAGCACTTTAAGATGTTGTCATTGGAGAATCGTAGAAAAATAATTGATATATCGTTTGCATTTAAATTATATACATATACATTATAACAATATGAAATACCTAATACAAAATAATTTTTGTTTATTTTCTCCCAATAATAATTTTTGAATTTTGAAATATGAACAGAACTGTGCTGCGGTAATTTGAATTACGAATCACGTCCATTACTTTGGTATATTTTTCGAATTTCGAATGAATTATACTTGTTGTCAATACTCTGCTCGATCCATGCCACGCACGTCTCAGTTGTGATTTCGTATAATGCAAATAATGTGCGATTTGTATCAATATCTGTAACAAGAAGTATGTTAAAGTAATATATACCGTATTAACAGTATTTTCGTAAAACCAAGGAGAAACACGTAAATAGTGGCTATTTGTTAACAGTTACTCTAATACTAAGCCAAACACAGTTGTCCTTATTGTGAAACGCATTAATTAACAGTATTTTCGTAAAACCAGAGAGAAACACATAAATAGTGGCTATTTTTTAACAGTTACACTAATCTTAAGGCAAAAACAGTTGTCCTTATTGTGAAATGCATTTATTAACTGTATTTTCGTAAACCCAAGGAGAAACACGTAATTATGACACTTTTTACTTTTTATTCTATTCTGGAAGGGATAGGTATTTTGTGGAGTACGGAATATATAGAAATTATTCGACTTTTCAAAAGTGTTTTTGTGTTAGTGACTATAAATTGTGAACAATAAGAAATATGTGCAAGTGAACTGAGAGCCCAGATTGACAGTTTTTTATGCGTAAGACGTGGTTATTTTGTATCAACGCCCGTTGTCATATGTATGTATTATCATTGAGTTGCTTAAATATTAAGTATACTAATACGTACAAATGACTGTGAAGAGCGCTTATTGCAGTGCCATTTTTAAAGAGAGCATTTGTTTTTGTGCAGTTACGGAAATCTATACTTAATAATATTTTTCCAAACACTTACAAATTGAATGTCTGCGAAGGTTGCAAGAAGACACTTTTCCAAACTAAAGCATGCGCTATTGTATTAGGTCCTTACATATGAAATTGGCGTTTTGTCGTACTGGCCACTTTGACTTCAAATACCTCCTCTTTGGTAAGGAATTCCAAATTCAAATTTGCACAGCTATTTACTCATGTATTTGTGCTTCGATGACCGTCATTCATTTGTTTTTTCTTCTGTTTTTTTCTGTTTGCGTCACTCATTTTACAAAATGGAAAAATTTAAAGTATCGCATTATTTACGAGTACGAGTTCCGCCGTGGCACTAGTGCTGCGGAAACGACTCGAAGGGTGAATGATGTGTATGGCGGTCATGTTGCAAAAGAAAACACAGTTCATTTTTGGTTCCAACGTTTTCGTTCTGGAAATTTCGACCTGCAGAACAAGCCCCGTGGACGGCCTGAGACCCAAGTTGATAATGAAGAATTGTAGGCTATTGTGGAAGCGGATCCATCGCAAACCACGTCCGAGTTATCTGCAGGCTGCGGTGTTAGTGATAAAACTGTTTTAATTCACTTGAAGCAAATTGGGAAGATTAAAAAGCTTGAAAGGTGGGTACCTCACGAATTGACTGAAGCAAACCGGCAAACGCGCGTCGACTGCTGCGTTAGATTACTGAACCGGCACAATAATGAAGGTATTTTAAACCGAATCATCACGTAGTCAGTACATCATTAGTATTAAGATACTGTAGAAATAAATAAACGTTTTGCTTCATTATACCAAACCATATATAAATAATTTCTGTGGTATTAAATGTGCAATGATAAGGAAGTCTTAAAACTTCATCTAGTTTATATAAGTTTTGTTTCATTACTTCAAGTAGTCGACATTTACGCCAAACATCATCATAATGTAAATTATACTCGAGCTTTGTCCTTAAGATTAGCATAGATTACATGTAGTAGCACATATCGTGTTGCCATTCCGCACTGTGGTTGAGGGTAGATAAAACACATATTTTAACATTTTCACTCATTTTTGAAAATGAAGGTAATGTTGAAATTTTCCTGTTCTTTGCCTAACGACGATCGTCATTCACATTTTAGTGCTCCGCCACTTGGCACATTTATTTCGTTGAGCAGCACAGCGTAAACTCGAGTGTAACGATTTCGAGTATTTATGGAAAAAACTCAAGAGTTTAAAAATTAAATTGCGGATGCACAAGCACAACGTCCTCGACATCGACAACATCGAGGTGATTCAAGATTGGATGTCCCGCCACTGATGCCATCACGAAGCAGATCACCGTCACGTCCCGCTCCAGCTGCGTCGCGTTGTCCTTGGCATCGTGCTTCCGCTCGAGCTGCTCGCAGCGTGGTCGCTGCCCCATACACCGTCGCAGGAGCCGTCAAGATACGAAGGTTGGTTTAGTTTCTACGTGTGGCATCGACGTTTCTACGTGTTCTTTATAAATCAATTATGCGGGTAACCTCTGGGGGTTATCACTTAATTGAAGAACATGTTATTAACCTTATAACCCTATAACCTTATGGAGGTACTTTTCACGTAAATATTTAGTGCTGCGGGTCGTCTTTGGCATAACCACTTCACTAATTACGTGATTTTAGGTATGGTAGATGTGTTGTGGGCCCTCTCTGGGATTAGTAATGTGGACTCACAATACATTAGTAATGCGGATCGACTTTGGGGTTATCACTTTACTAATACCTACCTACCTGCATACTACCGGTACTGACGTGTGCAAATTGTCACAAAAAAATTGGTAATGCGGATCGCTTTTGGGGTTATCACTTTACCAATGGGTACCTACGTATCTAGTATAGGTAATAACTTGTGCAGATAGATGACTTATTAGTTTTGTAAACCCAATAAAATATATTCAAACTCGTGAACGTATTTTATTATACCACAGGTGATACTTCAAATAGCCTATAGCAATTTCTGTATCTGTTTCATGATCATTAGTAAATTGAAAAGGTAAGTAGTTGATCAGCCTTCTGTGCCTGAGGTACGCCTTTGACGTTTTGGGTCTAAGGCAAGTCGTTTTCCTCACGATGATTTCCTTCACTGTTCGTGCACAGCCGGGGATCGAACCTACGACCATAAGGATGAGCGTCGCACGCTGAAGCCACAAGGACAACACTGCTATGGTTATAAACAACTCCTTAATCTCAGCCACTCAGGCCTTGAAGTCAGCGGTTTGACTCGCCATGGCCTTTCTTCCTCCACAACCTCAATATATAGGAACCTTGGATTGGCTACGAAACCTGAAGTCACTGATGCTATAGGGAGTTACAAAACATTGGCGCTTACTATAAAGCTTCCAATAGGGATCTGAATATTGAACTTATTAAAATAAATATACGAAAATCTGGTTAAACGCCGTAAGAAGGTATCTTATAATGATGCTTTTTGCATGGACTTTCTTCAATTAAAATTACGATGTCAAAAGTGTATACAAATAGCAAACTGGATATAGACATCTATAATATTTTTAGTTCGAAACTCGTTCGAGATGGACTTAAAAGCTTAACAATAAATAGACGCAGTATAGTATAATTGTAACTTTCTGAAGCAAACTATCTAGTTACGTGCCTTTGCTTAAGAAGCTCAAAGTATCTATTCCCTGTATATATATTTTAGGAATGTCCTTATTCGTTCACAAAAACATAAATTTTTTTTTAAGTCCATTGTCGAAGTAGACACGGAGAGATGTAGACATTCAAAGATCTTACTACTAGTGTTTTTAAAAATCGACATTACGTACTTATTTTTGAAAAAAAACCTTATTCGATTAATCGTTACTTGCGAGAAAATTTATAATTAATATGAATTTAATAATGTGACGATGTAGTTGTAATAATATCTGCTACTTTGAATGGTCCAGTGAATAGGCTATCTCGCTCTTACAACTTGATTACTAACATCGATGATGATTGAGGGGTTTTACAACAGTCTGCCAAGTTACCGTAACCTTGTTATTCGAGCTCTTAGTGAGGTTTAAGTTTTCTTTTACTTTAGGTTATTATAGTTATTTTGTTGTTATATTAATTATTAATAAAACTAAAAAGACAAAATAATATTAATAATTATTATTAATATTATTTTATTGTGTTTGTTTGTTTTAATTTTCTCCATTGATAGATTACTTATATTCTAATATAGTTGATGTGTTTTTTATGTGTGTCAAATTTGTGTATACATATAATGTTGTATTTTTTAAAACAAGCACATTGCACATTGTTTTAGAACGTGTAAATAAATAAATGAAATAATATAAGAATTTACTTGATATGACTCACAATGTAATTGCAACTTCTAGTCTAGTCTCTTTTTGTACCGTAATCTTGTAAATACATTATTATTATTACATATTATTACAACGGTTCTAGATTGTTGCAAGTATATATATTATAGACTGCCTACACACTTCTCTAGATATTTTATTCTCAAGATAACATAAAAATAGAAATTTAGCGAATGCTTCAAGTTCACGCTGATTTTTATTCCGCACAGACTGTCTATAGTCCACAATTCCAGCTGTCTAAATTTTGAGCAACGACTTAAAGGGTTAAAACGTAAGTGATAAAAAAAACAACGTTGCTAATAAAAACGTCCGTCGTCTTACTGATAGCAATTTTTTCCTTCAAAATTATTGTAGTAAAACAAAATGTTTGTAGGACATTTATTTCAACGAATTAAGCTATTTTTTTAAGGAATTTTTGCTCTTCTGTATTTGTCGTGGAGTATTTGCCGTTTCTCTTTGTTCCTGGTGATGTTGTTGAGTAGTGGTTGTCTCTGTGAAATATAAATATAATAAATTCATTTTTGTTTATGTAATAGAAGGCAAATGGGCTGACGTTAAGTGATACCGCCGCCAACGGACACTCACCTTGCCAGAAGGCTCGCAAGTGCGTTGCGGCCTTTCAAGAATTGGTACGTTCTTTCCTTGAAGGACCATGATTCGAAGTCGAGTGAATTTAATTTTTTGTCTTGTGAATTATGAATAACATTAAACAAATATTGTTTGGTTATCGCGACTAGTAAACATTTCTCTCACATAAATTTTAGATAACAACTAGTGTATATAATAAACACTTAATCTACACAAATTAGTATATACAAAATCTTACGCAATCGCATTTCTTCTCGCCTGTTGGAGATAGACCGTAGTCCCAAATGTCTGCACTTAGTGCCGAAGCACTTGAGGTGTCTTCCATTTCCTCATGTCACCCTAACGCCTCCGCCATCTTGGCTCCACGTTCTAGAACATTTGGACTCATTATTTTCTAATTAATATTAATGAGGCATTTGTAATGACAGCTGGATCAAAAATACCCTTAATTGAAATGGCATTGAAATGTTTCTTCCCACTGAGAAGAAAAGAGAGGATGCCGACCAAAAACTTGGGAAGATGAAATAAAAGGGATAGCGGGGAAACATTGTCGCAAGGAACAGGGACCAATGGAAGAAGCTGGAGGAGGCCTTCACTCTGTCGGAGGTCGAGTACTAATGAAAACATAAATGACATGGAGTTAGTGTAATTCTAGTGTACTCGAATAAAGCCTATTATTATTTTATTTATTTATTCATGAGGACGTTCGTAGAAGTAGGTGCAGTGGATAGGAAAAGTAAAAAGCATATAGAAAGATGAACATGTAACAAAAACAATAAATAAAACAAGCAATTAATAATAATAACCTTTAAGAATCTCTAGGGCCCAAATGACCCTCCCCTGTGACACGACCAGATCTCGCGATATAATGAATCATGACAGTTTCGTGTACGTATACGATGATGACACTTTTGACAGATTTGTATAATTTAACACAAGCCAATATTTTCTCCCTTGGTCAACAAATCTATTGATTTATCCATTATGCGATAAGCACACCTGCATATCTTTACTGCTAAAACATTTATTCGTGCTTCCTCGAAACTTTTCTACTCTTTTACATTTATTTATCATTTGCATTCCATAAGCAACTGGTTCCCATAAGAGTATACACGGTAAGATAATAAACATTTAATAAGTTTAATATGAACTCCATTGGCCTGGAATAGAGTCGATTTAAAATCTCCGTCTCAGCGGGATTACAACGTAACTTACGGATTAAAAAAGGTTGGCAACAACAAAAATATATCTATCTAGTCTGACTTAATAGACTTTCTTCTACTACGAGATCGTTATCTACGCGAGTGAAACTGCGGGGCATTGCTAGTAAATAAATTCAATTAAATTATAGGTACAATAGGCACATCATTATTCTACCAAGAATATTGTTAAACCTCTATTGTATATTCTATTATATATTTGTATATTCTGGCTAGTATTTTATTCATTATTTCTAGGGTGGTACAGCGCTGCTACAAAGCGTGGATTTGATTATGACTGGATTATCGATGCCACTAATGTTTATTCGAGTTAGTTGCTTTATGTGTATCGAAGCCATGATTTTATTTCGGATGTGAATATTTCAACTGAATTGCATCGATTCTGTTGGAACACAACGTGTGTCGAATCGATGCCCATTATTATACCATTAATTATACATTATTATAGCAGATTATACCATTAATTACGCAGATATTTTTTACTTTCGGGTGGAACTACCATGAATTGTAATGCTCCTCTAAACAGATCTCTATCAGCAGTAAAGAAGACAGTCCCCATATCTTCAGGCGTAAGATGCTGGAGCTAATTCTTCTTTGCAACGACAATTTAAAATACATACGTATATATATAAGATCTCGCTTGACAAGCGACAGGGAGATTACAAAAAAAATACCCGAAAATAAACGTTGGAGCTTCGACCGTTTGCCTCAGATTTCGGTATTAAATAATAATATATTTTCAGGTGGTGTTGGTCATGAAAGCCACGGAATTAACTTCAGCGGAGATGTCACAGATCTTCACGTATCTTGCTCTGACGCCACTTATTTGTGTCGTTGTGCCAATCAGAGCCTGCGTAAACGCGTACAAATTTTATAAGTCACAAAATTTTCGATAGATGACTTATTAGTTTTGTAAACCCAATAAAATATATTCAAACTCGTGAACGTATTTTATTATACCACAGGTGATACTTCAAATAGCCTATAGCAATTTCTGTATCTGTTTCATGATCATTAGTAAATTGAAAAGGTAAGTAGTTGATCAGCCTTCTGTGCCTGAGGTACGCCTTTGACGTTTTGGGTCTAAGGCAAGTCGTTTTCCTCACGATGATTTCCTTCACTGTTCGTGCACAGCCGGGGATCGAACCTACGACCATAAGGATGAGCGTCGCACGCTGAAGCCACAAGGACAACACTGCTATGGTTATAAACAACTCCTTAATCTCAGCCACTCAGGCCTTGAAGTCAGCGGTTTGACTCGCCATGGCCTTCCTTCCTCCACAACCTCAATATATAGGAACCTTGGATTGGCTACGAAACCTGAAGTCACTGATGCTATAGGGAGTAACAAAACATTGGCGCTTACTATAAAGCTTCCAATAGGGATCTGAATATTGAACTTATTAAAATAAATATACGAAAATCTGGTTAAACGCCGTAAGAAGGTATCTTATAATGATGCTTTTTGCATGGACTTTCTTCAATTAAAATTACGATGTCAAAAGTGTATACAAATAGCAAACTGGATATAGACATCTATAATATTTTTAGTTCGAAACTCGTTCGAGATGGACTTAAAAGCTTAACAATAAATAGACGCAGTATAGTATAATTGTAACTTTCTGAAGCAAAATATCTAGTTACGTGCCTTTGCTTAAGAAGCTCAAAGTATCTATTCCCTGTATATATATTTTAGGAATGTCCTTATTCGTTCACAAACACATAATTTTTTTTTTAAGTCCATTGTCGAAGTAGACACGGAGAGATGTAGACATTCAAAGATCTTACTACTAGTGTTTTTAAAAATCGACATAACGTACTTATTTTTGAAAAAAAAACCTTATTCGATTAATCGTTACTTGCGAAAAAATTTATAATTAATATGAATTTAATAATGTGACGATGTAGTTGTAATAATATCTGCTACTTTGAATGGTCCAGTGAATAGGCTATCTCGCTCTTACAACTTGATTACTAACATCGATGATGATTGAGGGGTTTTACAACAGTCTGCCAAGTTACCGTAACCTTGTTATTCGAGCTCTTAGTGAGGTTTAAGTTTTCTTTTACTTTAGGTTATTATTGTTATTTTGTTGTTATATTAATTATTAATAAAACTAAAAAGACAAAATAATATTAATAATTATTATTAATATTATTTTATTGTGTTTGTTTGTTTTAATTTTCTCCATTGATAGATTACTTATATTCTAATATAGTTGATGTGTTTTTTATGTGTGTCAAATTTGTGTATACATATAATGTTGTATTTTTTAAAACAAGCACATTGCACATTGTTTTAGAACGTGTAAATAAATAAATGAAATAATATAAGAATTTACTTGATATGACTCACAATGTAATTGTAACTTCTAGTCTAGTCTCTTTTTGTACCGTAATCTTGTAAATACATTATTATTATTACATATTATTACAACGGTTCTAGATTGTTGCAAGTATATATATTATAGACTGCCTACACACTTCTCTAGATATTTTATTCTCAAGATAACATAAAAATAGCAATTTAGCGAATGCTTCAAGTTCACGCTGATTTTTATTCCGCACAGACTGTCTATAGTCCACAATTCCAGCTGTCTAAATTTTGAGCAACGACTTAAAGGGTTAAAACGTAAGTGATAAAAAAAACAACGTTGCTAATAAAAACGTCCGTCGTCTTACTGATAGCAATTTTTTCCTTCAAAATTATTGTAGTAAAACAAAATGTTTGTAGGACATTTATTTCAACGAATTAAGCTATTTTTTTAAGGAATTTTGTATGCTCTTCTGTATTTGTCGTGGAGTATTTGCCGTTTCTCTTTGTTCCTGGTGATGTTGTTGAGTAGTGGTTGTCTCTGTGAAATATAAATATAATAAATTCATTTTTGTTTATGTAATAGAAGGCAAATGGGCTGACGTTAAGTGATACCGCCGCCAACGGACACTCACCTTGCCAGAAGGCTCGCAAGTGCGTTGCGGCCTTTCAAGAATTGGTACGTTCTTTCCTTGAAGGACCATGATTCGAAGTCGAATGAATTTAATTTTTTGTCTTGTGAATTATGAATAACATTAAACAAATATTGTTTGGTTATCGCGACTAGTAAACATTTCTCTCACATAAATTTTAGATAACAACTAGTGTATATAATAAACACTTAATCTACACAAATTAGTATATACAAAATCTTACGCAATCGCATTTCTTCTCGCCTGTTGGAGATAGACCGTAGTCCCAAATGTCTGCACTTAGTGCCGAAGCACTTGAGGTGTCTTCCATTTCCTCATGTCACCCTAACGCCTCCGCCATCTTGGCTCCACGTTCTAGAACATTTGGACTCATTATTTTCTAATTAATATTAATGAGGCATTTGTAATGACAGCTGGATCAAAAATACCCTTAATTGAAATGGCATTGAAATGTTTCTTCCCACTGAGAAGAAAAGAGAGGATGCCGACCAAAAACTTGGGAAGATGAAATAAAAGGGATAGCGGGGAAACATTGTCGCAAGGAACAGGGACCAATGGAAGAAGCTGGAGGAGGCCTTCACTCTGTCGGAGGTCGAGTACTAATGAAAACATAAATGACATGGAGTTAGTGTAATTCTAGTGTACTCGAATAAAGCCTATTATTATTTTATTTATTTATTCATGAGGACGTTCGTAGAAGTAGGTGCAGTGGATAGGAAAAGTAAAAAGCATATAGAAAGATGAACATGTAACAAAAACAATAAATAAAACAAGCAATTAATAATAATAACCTTTAAGAATCTCTAGGGCCCAAATGACCCTCCCCTGTGACACGACCAGATCTCGCGATATAATGAATCATGACAGTTTCGTGTACGTATACGATGATGACACTTTTGACAGATTTGTATAATTTAACACAAGCCAATATTTTCTCCCTTGGTCAACAAATCTATTGATTTATCCATTATGCGATAAGCACACCTGCGTATCTTTACTGCTAAAACATTTATTCGTGCTTCCTCGAAACTTTTCTACTCTTTTACATTTATTTATCATTTGCATTCCATAAGCAACTGGTTCCCATAAGAGTATACACGGTAAGATAATAAACATTATTAAGTTTAATATGAACTCCATTGGCCTGGAATAGAGTCGATGTAAAATCTCCGTCTCAGCGGGATTACAACGTAACTTACGGATTAAAAAAGGTTGGCAACAACAAAAATATATCTATCTAGTCTGACTTAATAGACTTTCTTCTACTACGAGATCGTTATCTACGCGAGTGAAACTGCGGGGCATTGCTAGTAAATAAATTCAATTAAATTATAGGTACAATAGGCACATCATTATTCTACCAAGAATATTGTTAAACCTCTATTGTATATTCTATGAATACGAATTTAATATACTTTAGTCTGGATTGCATCGAACTAAAAAAGGGGTGTTTTACTAGTGTACACACGTAAGAAGAGTTGAATTAAATTAACAAAAGGCTTTTATTATCATAGACATAGATTATTACAAATTTTAATAGAATTATTACTATCATTTTTATCGTTATTATATATTTTTGTTATAAAACGCTTCGAATCTTAACCGTGGTAGGGACAAGAAAAGATGGCACGTAACAGTAAAATGTGACACGCATTTTTTTTACGAAGAAGTTTCAGTTCAAAAAACAGTATTACTATTATACTAGGTTTTATTCAAATGTTGAAAAAATATCAAGGATACAGTTAACGATAAACGTAAATAGAAATCATAAGGCCAAAAATAAGTGTTACAACTCTGTTTAAATAAACATACTTGCTCACAAGACGTACTGTTCTCTTTTTGGTGTCTGGATGAACAGGCCAACCCTCCTTATCATAAACCACAGGTCGGCCTCTCAAAGAACCTTCATAGTACTGGTCCAGCTTTCCTGGTATCTTTAGTATATATTCCATTCCCATTAAGCCAACACTTGGCAGAAATTTACCAACACAAGCCCTTAGTAACCCTGAAAAGAAGCTTTTGTCTATTGTATACGTCATAAGACAAAGGTATAACATTTATCACTAACAAAACACATCAAATAACAATAATCAAAGAAAATATTTTTTTGTTCACAATTGTTATCAGAATTTTTTATTTTAAAGAACACTGTACGTTTTAAGTGTGTTATGCGTGTGTGTTGAGGTGGTAATTGGGTCGGCATTTTGCTGAGGAGCAGACTGTTCCACAGCGCTGGTCATTCTCCCAGAGACCACAGCAGCTAGTTTACTGTCATTGATATTGGCATTGCAGTAAATTAGGATGTTTAGTGCGATCGTTAAGTAGTTGTTATTTACAACATTAAGGACTTTTAATAATGATATGGTCACTAGACAACTTATGTTGGGACTGATTCACTTACCGGCGTGGTTTACTGGTAGTAACTGTTTACGCTAGAAAAGAGTTGAGAGACTGGGTCTTTTTTACAAGTAATGTTTTTGATAGTATTTAACAGTTTAGTATATCAATAAATTGGAGGCACTTCTATACAAAAATGTATAAAACAAAATAATCAATGGCGCTACAACCTTTTTAAGTCGGGGCTTTAGATTTCTGTATCTGTTTCATGATCATTTGTTAATCTAATAGGCAAGTAGGTGATCAGCCTTCTGTGCCTGACGCACGCCGTCGACTTTTTAGGTCTAAGGCAAGCCGGTTCCCTCACAATGTTTTCCTTCGACGTTGTAGCGAATGTGAATTAAATGCGGACATAGAAAGTCCATTGGTGCACAGCATGGGAACGAACCTACAACCTCAGGCCACTAGGCCATCACTGCTTACAAAAATGGAAGCAAACAATATATCTTGCTTACAAACAATCATTAATCAACTATAATTATATTTTTTTGCCATTCACTAACCCCAAAATAAATTGATTTTGACCATGAATTGATGACCTTTTTAATTCCTAATCTCTCTCGTGAACTATGCTAACAGACATGTTAATTGTCACATCATCGGGAAAGCATGCCGACCGCACGCGTCTTCTTCCCTCATGAGGAGAAAAATCAGCTGCTAAACATCAATTTCAGACATATCTCGGCATATTAATTTCGGATCGTCACCTGAGAGCATATATTCCAAAAATTCATGAAATCCAGTCATTAATTAATTTAAATAAAGTTAATTTATTAGTTTTAAAATCATTTCCCACTCGACTAATAATAATTCAAATTGGTCTCATTTTTGATAAAACATTTTTATCGTCTCAATAACAATTAATATATAATCTCCAAATGCGAATCCAATGCGAAATGAAATTGAAAAACTATTTTATAGCAGCCGTGCGAGTGACACGCGCATAATCTAACACGATCTTTTTAAGACAATCTAATCATGTCTAAGTGTGACCAATGTAATAAACCTTTTTCTAAATCTTTGCCTGGATGTGAATGTGCCCGATGTGAAAAAATGGTACACCTAAATACCAGATGTAGTGGTCTTACCAACAAACAGATAACCGCATTAAAGGCGGCCCCAAGCTTGGACTGGACCTGTATGGAATGTCAACAAGAATCCCCGAAGCGAAACTCCTCTTTGTATCTAACAGAGGATGCAGAGGAGGATATACCTATGGACACTAAGGGGCTAATACAGAAAATTTCAAAGGAAGTAGAAAAAACTATAAAGAAGGAAATAAACGAATTCAACCAATCTCTGCAATTTCACAGTACGAAGCTGGACGAAGTATTAGGTTGTATTGATGCTTTTAAAAACACCATAAAAGTTTTAGAAAGAAAAAACACGGAACTAATACACAAAAACAACAATCTGGAATTGAGGGTAGGTGCATTGGAGCAGCGTTTCCATGAGATGGAACAGGAGAAACTTTCTAATTTTATAGAAATAGCAAACGTCCCCCCTGCGAGTGAAGAGAATGTGAGAAAATTAGTTGAAAATGTAGCATTAAAACTTAAACAGCCCTTCGACAGTATCCGTAACACAATGCGATACCAAGGTAAAAACGACCAACCGGGCATTATACAAGTAAAACTTAATGATAAAGCAACCCAAGAAAAGTGGATTAAAGCTGCAAAAACCATTAAAACTATGGTGGCCGATGTTTGCCCCTATGAACCCAACAATAACAAAATAGTATTCATCAGGGAAGCAATGACTAAACACAACAAAAGCGTTTTATGGGAAGCCAAACAGGAATTAAAGAATAAACAAGGATATAAATACGTATGGTTTAAAAACGGTATGGTGCGTGCAAGAAAGGATGAAAACACTAAAATACAAAACCTTAGATCAGTGTTGGATATACAAGTGCTAAAAAAAAGACAGAATGCCAATTAACTGACCAATTTAAATGCATATAAATTATTATTATTAAGATGGATAGTTTAACTAGTGATATTTGTGAATTAGAAGACTGTATAAACATAAGTGATTTTGTGAGTAAAATTCCCAGTAGACATTTAAATCTATTGTGTGTACACATAAACATAAGGTCAATCATAAAATACTTTGATAGTCTTGAGCAATGTATTTATGCGGCTGGCGCTGTTGACGTTATTGTGCTTACAGAAGTAAACATTTCTGATAAAATCAGTTGTCTGTATAATTTAGATGGATACCATATGTTTTCGGCACTCAGAAACGGTAGGAAAGGTGGAGGTATCGTAGTATATGTAAAAAAGAAACATAAATTTAATATGAAAATTGTAAAAAGCCAACATTTCGAGAATATACTTTTTACCATCACAACTCAGACAAAATACACTGCTCAAATTTGTGCTATTTACCGCCCACCTAGCCTAAGCAAGAACCTGTTTATTGACGAACTTCATAATATTATTAAGAACAACTGTCAGAAAAATATTGATTTGTATCTATTGGGAGACGTTAATATTAATCTAAAGCTAGACATTCCTATAAAACATAAATATTGCAACACATTACACAGTTTAGGCCTTATGTGTGGGATCACAACTTACACTAGGGCGGAACTATACAAAGGAACCATTACAAAATCATGCATAGACCACATATACGCTCGATCCCAAACACACGACCTATACACGGCAACGGTTGGCACAAAACTAGCGGACCATCGAGCGATCGTGCTTGCTTGCACTAAAACACAATCACAGGATGTTCCAACATATAAAACATTAATTGACAATAATAAATTAACGATCCTTCTAGAGCAAATTGATTGGAAGCCGACATTAGAAATGAAGTGTCCTATTGGTATATATAACTTCATACAAAATAACTTAACACAAGCATATAAAAAATCTGAATGTACAGTTAAACTTAAATCTAACTCTCTTCGAAATAGTAACCATTGGATTAATAATAGAATTATTAAAGGATGTCAGTACAGAGATAAACTTTTTACTCAATATATAAAAGATCCAAACAACTTAATACTCAAACAAAAATATAATAAAACCAGAAATTATGTCAATAAATTAATAAATAAAACTAAAAATAAAACAATTAGAATCAATATAGAAGCTAATAAAAATAATCTAAAAAATCTATGGGACATATTAAACCAACTAACAGGAAAAATTAAAACATCCATGGACGTAGCTATACAAAACGCATTTGCAAACCAAAATATTACATGTAAAGATATTGCAAATAATTTTGCAACTTCCTTCCACAATAGTATTAGTAATATAGCAACCAACTGTGTAAATCCACTGTTAGATAAAAGCTCCTACCAGCATACAGAAAATACTGGTATGAGATTTCAGTCAGCAGACCCTAAATCAGTTGCAAAGATAATTAAATCATTAAACGACAGAAAGTCTCCAGGTGCAGATAAAATACGAGCTATGGATATTAAAACATTATGTAATAAAATTAACGTAGCCATAGCTAACCTTATTAATACGAGCATTTATACTGGAAAATATCCTAACTTACTAAAAACAGGCATAGTTCGACCAATATACAAAAATGGTAGCAAAAAAATCTATAATAATTATCGTCCAATAACTATATTGCCAACAATTAACAAAATAATAGAAACATACATATGTGGACAAATTCAAAATTATTATAAAAAACACAATATTCTTTCTAACAAACAATATAAATTCCAACCAAATAAAAATACCACACAATTGCTATCCGCATTCACAGACCACATTTATAAACATTTAAATAAAAAAGATCATGTTCTAGTAGTGTTTATTGACTACAGTAAGGCATTCGACACATTAAAGCACAGCGTAATCCTACAGAACTTAAATGACTGCGGAGTACGAGGAAACCTACTCAAGTGGTGTGAAAACTATCTGCAAGACAGAACTTATCGTGTTAAAGTGTGCAACGATGAAAATTTTCCAATATCTATTACAGAAGGTACGGCTCAGGGCTCAGTCATTGGGCCTTTACACTACCTTACCTATGTTAACACATTACCTAACATAATAAAGTATTATCAGATATTCCAATTTGCAGATGATACATGCCTAGTAGCCGCAGGGCCTAACATCCAAGAAGCAGAAACAAAGTTACAATCGGATTTCGATACATTGGCTAAATGGTCCCACGACGTAGGACTTATACTAAATCCTAACAAAACAAAGTTCATGCATATCCGATCCAGTCACAATCTAAGCTCACGTACACCCATCTTAATCTTACACAACCACACATGTGCACATTCTTATAACTCGTACCCCAAAAGCTGCAACTGCAACGCCTTAGAATTAGTTCATAACCATAAGTACCTGGGGCTTACAATAGATGACCGAATGTCCTGGAAAATGCACATTAATTCTGTCTGTGATAGGCTAAGAGCGATACTTGCCAAATTCACTTTAATAAAAAATAAAATACCTCTTAAAACTCTGCTACTATTATACAAAGCACTAGCCGAATCCATTATAACATATGGACTTACAAGCTATGGGAGAACATGCAAAACTTATCTGAATCAAATATTTGCAATACAAATACGTATTTTAAAAACAATTGCTCCCATAAAATTAAAATCACAATATAAAGCGGACTACAGAAAGCTATTTGCATTTTTCAAAATTATACCTATACACGAGAAAGTGCAACTAGGATTACTAAATGAAAACTACTTTACAGAAAATTACCTCAAAACAATTAAAACTCACTATCACTACTCAACACGTAGAAAATTTGTAAACGAATTTCTATTACCCAAATACAATAATTTATATGGGAAAAAAACATTAGATTACATTATTCCAAATTTAATAAACTCGATACCAGCTACACTTCTTACTAATATAACAAGAAACAATATTAAATTTAAATTAAAAAAATACTACATAAGTCAAACAATTATAAATTATGCATAACATAAATTATGCTATATACGTCATTAAAAAAAAATCGAATATAGGAACTCACCCTGTATGTGAATGAGAATTCTCGACAAGAACAGGTTTCTTGCATCGGCTATCTATGGCGCGTCAGTGTTTAGATTTGTTTATGACGTTTTACGTGCAATTTTAAATCGTTTGAATGGTTGATTGTTATAAATTTACAGTTTATATGTCACTGGCCTTAGTATATATATATGTGTGTGTTAATGATTTAATTATGTTCGACGTCCTGGTGGATAGAAAAACTGTGCACAGTTTGTGTTTCCACCACATCAACTTCCTATATATTAAGAACACTTATACAATAAATAAATAAATAAAATAAAAAGTAACTTTTTTAGAATCGCGTATTCTGTCATAGTTAGAAGGCGCAACGGTGAAATGTTGGTTCAGCCGAGCGTTCATGGAACGAATTTTCATACAAATTAAACGAACGTAATTTGATTACCGCTAAGGTCACGTGGGAACATAAACTGTCTCGCTTTTCGATGTCATGCTACGAATTAGCGATGCATCTAGTTGTAGGAAGAGCTCATTCGTGATTTACAAGTGAGTTATGCATACTTGAGCAAAGTTAAAAGTTATATAAAATTACAGGACATAAATATATATTTCGACGTTTTTTTGAATAATATTAATATATTTAACATTCAGTTTAAACTACTAGATACGCTCAATTCGTTGGGAATTCGCTATTTTTTAATAAACAAGAAATAAATCAATAACACTTCGAATCTTTGCTACTAAATAAACATAGTCTTTGATAAATAGATGTAGTGCAAAAGGTCCCATACCTTTTGACTTTTGAACTTATAAAATAATACATGCCTTACACACGCCGTCGACTGTTTGGGTCTAAAGCAAGCTGGTTTCCTCACGATGTTTTCCATCCCCGTTCGAGGGAATGTTAAATGCTCACATGGAAAGAAAGCCTATTGGTGCACAGCTGGGGTTACAAATGAAATTAATTAAAATATTACCTTTAAGTCTTAACAAAATGATGTCTCAATTGATACTAAATATAAGATGACATTAATGAGTGTAATCTATACACTAAGGTTGCAACACGTGACTATTGATAATATTTATATTTTTACTAGCTGACCCGGCAAACGTTGTTTTGCCATGTATATTATTACCAGGAAACATTTTTTAGTTCAATAAAAATATCCTATATATAATAAGATAGGGGTTAATCGTAGAGGCGTGACAATTAAGGGTTGTAAGTGCTGTTTCATAAAAAAAAATTGGGCTGGACACCCCTTATCACTTTGGGGTTTGAGATATAGATGGTAGCCAATTCCCAGACTTACTGAATATGCATAAAAACATTCATAAGCATCGGTGGAGCCGTTTCGGAGGAGTATGGGAACGAACATTGTGACACAAGAATTTTATATATATAGAGATTGAATCTACATTCTTGGGTCGAGGGGTTCAAGAACACAGGCGCCAATTACAGATATATGTTGGCTCGTGATGGTACCGCTGAAGCCAGAGCAGTGCTTTCCTCGCTCGACGAATAGTATATAGAAATGAATTTGCAATAATCAAATAATATATATAAATGAATCCCTATTTCTCTTGGTCACGGCATCACGCGTGAACCCCTGGACTGATTTCGCTAATTCTTTTTTTGTTGTGTGTGTTATCGTCAGGAGAAGGTTCTTTAGAAAGAAAAAAATAAAAAAATTGCGCGGAAAATTTGAAAATTTAAGAATACTTTTGTTACGATATTTTTTTTTTCATTTCATTCAAACTTTTTTGAATTAACCTTATGGCGTTTTACATAAAATTGACAGAATGCTGCAAATTTCGCCAAAGAGGATGTAAGAAAAATGAATATCGTTTAAAATAAATGCATCGATCGGATTTATTATATTGATAAAATCAAAAACAGTTGTTAATTGTTTATGGCATTAATATTGTATAAAATCCATGTTTTTCACATGGTCTGTCACAGTTATATGTGGCCTGTTCGCATGTCGGAAAACCAACAAAACTATTTATTTACGCGCCAGAAAAACCAACAATGAATGTTGTATATCATAAAGCATTTTTAGTTAATTGTACCAATTCGAAATCAATATTTATATTTAAGACAGGACAACGTCTGTCGGATCTGCTAGTTCATATATAGATATGTAGCCTTCGAGATGCAATACAAAGATTATAGCGGTCATACAATTTGTATATAACATTTTTATAGTACGATTTGTGTTTAGCCTCAAAAAGGCTTCAGTTTGCCGATTACCTCATCATCAGTGCAATTGTGGACCAGCGAGCATTTTCTTGAGGTCTGAGAACAGGAAAAAGTCGCTGGGGACAAATCTGGAGAATACGGTGGAATTAATTCGCATTTATTACGATTGAACAGGAAGTATACAGCAGGGAAATGCTGCCAGCATTAAATATAAACAGCGACCAAACTTTTAAAATTTCTATTTAATTATTATTAAATCAAAATTTATTCATATACGTAGTACAATGTACACTTATGAACCTCAAATATATTCCGGATATATTGCCAAATATTTTGTGTATGTCCGAATGAATGTTTAGTGTTCCAGCCGTATGGCCGGAACGATCGTTTTGCAATTCAAAAACTCTAAATCATTTATTCATAAGTATAGGTATCATAATGTACTATTATAAATGTTTAAAAAATATGAAATGCTTGTAATTTTACATCACTTAATTAATCACGTAATTAATAATAATAAAATAAATTAAAAACAAAGATTTGTCTTTGTTTTTAGTTAATAGGAGCACGCACTTACATTCCCATGGGTAAAACGCACCATTTATTACGATGTAGCTTAAAAATATTGTTAATTGTGTGTGTGTGTGTGTTGTTCATAAATACTTTGAATCTATAGCAAAGCATAATATATTATATATTAATACATGAGAGGCATTAGAAAGATTCAAAAAAATAAGGCACACTAAAATCAGAAACATAACCAAGGCAAGCGATGTATTAGAACACGCTCAGTCACAAAAATGGAGGTGGGCCGGACATGTGGCGCGTCTACGTGACAAGAGGTAGACGAAAACGGTGACCACATGGGCGGGTCCACAGGGAAAAAGAAAGAGAGGTAGACCTGTGGCTAGGTGGGAAGACGACATCATAAAAACAGCTGGTTCCAACTGGATTCAAGTAGCCCAATCTAGAGAGGACTGACTATCTTTGGAGGAGGATCTTAGGTGAACCTACAGAGGAGTTCTTACAGAATGAAGAATAATAGTGTAATAGTAAAATTAAGGAAAAACTAAGTAAATTTAGGATAAAAACTTAATTACTGACAAAGCTAATAATTGCATGTAAGCAAACTAACTTAATCTAACTTCTTGTTTTATAAGTAAGAATTAAAAGACTTTTTTATTTTATATGCTAGGCTGATCCATTTTATAAGTCTCCGTCTCTTAAGCGTAACATGCTGCTGCATTTATTGTTTTTTTATTAGATATAGGTGCGTAACTCTGAAAATGTTTATAACTGGCCAGTTAGAAACATTGCTAATGAAAACTTTTTTTAATTAAATTTTAGAACGCTTTGGTAACCTAATGTAGTATTTTCCATTCATTTGTCATTTGTTTTTGTGAATTGGTGGCAAATCACAACAAAGCTTCGAGCCAAGATTCGATTAGCCCCATCTCGTGCCACTATTTACAATTGGATTAACGAGTTTTTGCGTGGACATTACAATCGCAATGATGATCCGCATGAGGGACGTCCTTTAACAGCGAGTACTGAAGATAACATCAGTGCTGTGCGACGCATGATAGAGGAAGATAAGCGAGTGAGTTATCAGCAGATACGGGCAAGCCTAGGCAGTGGTATTGAGTCAAGTTCAAAAAATATTACAAGAACATTTAGGCGTCAGGAAGCTTTGTACCAGATGGATTCCCCATACTTTAACCGACGACTAGAAACACCTTCCACTAGAAGTTGAGGAAAGACTTATATTTGTGCCGTTTATTATTAATCATATAAATGTATATATTTAAATTGCATTTTTTTTTCAAACTAGTTTATTGTCGTTTATTTTTGTAACACTATTTCTTTTCTATCATTGTACTGTTTTTCATAAAACGTTGTGCACTGCTGTTATTGATGCCCGTGCATGTATTGTCTTTAAGAGTGTCGTGTGTTCTCTGTACTTATGTGTTTGTATGTTAATAATTTTAAAATAAAATATCATTTTAATTCAATATAATTTCAATAGGAAATGTTTGTTTGTAGTGAAATCTTTGGATCTATTGATTAATAAAAACTTTTGTTCAGATTTCATTTTAAAATTGACCAACTGCTGACACGGCTCACGTGTGTTCCAAATATTATTAGCTGAAGAGTAATTTTGAATTATATCTTATTCAAATATTAAGCAATTGCTGACACGACTCACGTGTGTTCCAAAATGTTAATAGCTGAAGGTGCGCAATACACCAACAGCTCACTTAAATAATATTATGTATGTGTGAATAGGTGTAAGTACTATTTAAGATATTGTCTTTGAACAATAAATCAAATTTTAATATTGCTCTGTCGTATTCATTTCTCGCTTCCTCTCAAAGTGGCGAAGACTATTTCAAACCCTTAATTTTCGTGGTGAGCCTGCCCGATAGATTTGAGATAATCCCACCACCTCGAACCTTTGATCCTACCCGTAGGGCTCCGTCTATTACCTTAGGTCTCTTGGTGCAGACATCCTGTACTTATTTATATATTCACTATTTATGTGTTAGGGTTCATCTGCAGGGCTTAGAGATCCGTAGGGTTGTTAGGTTCTTACATCTCACCCTCTCATATATTTAGTTATCTAATGCAGCTTGCTCATAAATACATGACATATACAATACAGATACTCCTGACATTCAATACATATAAAGATTAAACACACATTTCACAGTCCACTAGTTAGCAAGCTGTACAATATCGTTATTTCAACCCAAGTAAAAAGTAATGTAACATTATGAGTTATAATTAATAAAAATAGTATGCAGTGCTGGCTTTACCAGCAGACTGAGTAGGCTTGAGCCTAGGGCGACGGATTTGAGGGGGCGGCAAATTTGTCCCAAAAATTTCTTTTTTGTCTTAAGGAAATAAAAAATTATTACAGATTATTGTGTTGTAAGGAATTGATGACTTCTTTTTATAAAATAATTTCTCTCGATCTCGAAGTCTATCTGGACTATTTTTGCTTTCTGGCTATTAATTTATTCATTATTTCTAGGGTGGGATAGCGCTGCTAGAAAGCGTGGATTCGATTATGACTGGATTAACGATGCCACTGATGTCTATTCGAGTTAGTTTCAATGCTTTATGTGTATCCGAGCCATGTTTTTGGTTTCGGATGTGAATATTGCAACTGAAGAGAACCTGTGTTTCAACAGAATCGATGCCCAATGGCAGATTATACCATTAATTACGTTTGTAAGTATCTGTCTTTAGTGGTGAATCCACAATGTACGACTAACATTACGAAATCATTTCTTGAATTGCGGTATCTTGTATGCGGTTGTCATTATATTTGTAACCTAGTTGTAGTTGTACCTTTCCGACCACTTGAGCAGCTCCTTTAGAACTGTGACCGTACACTATATCATTTTGCTTATTGTAGTGTTCTTTATAGTTTCGTGCTTTTCACCTAAAAGTAACTCAGTCATTTTTTACTTTCGGGTGTAACCACCAATATTGTAATTGTCGGGTGGAACTACCATGAATTGTAATGCTCCTCTAAACAGATCTCTACCTGCAGTAAACATGACAGTCCCTATATCTTCAGGCGTAAGATGCCATGATGGAGCCATTTCTTCTTTGCAACGACAATTGCAAATACATATGTACGTATATATATAAGATCCCGCTCAACAAGCGACAGGGAGATAAAAAAAAAACCCGTATGGAAAAAAACGTTGGAGCTTCGACCGTGGGCCTCAAGATTTTGGTATTTACATAATAATATATTTTCAAGTGGTGTTGGTGATGACAGCCACGGCATTTACTTCAGCGGAGATGTCACAATCACACACCTTGTGTGTGTGCCAATCAGAGCCTGCGTAAACGCGTACAAATTTTATAAATCACAAAATTTTCGATAGATGACTTATTAGTTTTGTAAACACAATAAATATATATAAAAACTCGTGAACGTATTTTATTATACCACCACACCATTAGTAAATTTAAAAGGTAAGTAGGTGATCAGCCTTTTGTGCCTGAGGCACGCCTTTGACTTTTTGGGTCTAAAGCAAGTCGTTGTCCTCACAATGTTTTCCTTCGCCGTTAGAGCTAATTTTAAATGCGCACATAAAAGAAAATCCATTGCCATAGCCG
This sequence comes from Pieris brassicae, assembly GCF_905147105.1. Taxonomy (NCBI): domain Eukaryota; kingdom Metazoa; phylum Arthropoda; class Insecta; order Lepidoptera; family Pieridae; genus Pieris; species Pieris brassicae. The sequence goes on along the minus strand of NC_059679.1, from coordinate 2,941,722 downwards.
GGGATCAAACCTACGACTTCAGCGTATGAGCGTCGTACGCTGAAGCCACAAGGCCAACACTGCTATGGTTATAAACAACTCCTTAATATCAGCCACTCAGGTCTTGAAGCCAGTCAGCGGTTTGACTCGCCATGGTCTTCATTCCTCCACAGCCTCAATATAAAAGGACCCTTGGGCTGGCTACGAAACCGAAGTCACTGATGCTATAGGGAGTTACAAAACATTGGCGCTTACTAGAAAGCTTCCAATAGGGATCTGAATATTGAACTTATAAAAATAAATATATGCAAATTGGGTTGAACGCCATAAGAAGGCATCTTATAATGATGCTTTTTGAATGGACCTACGCTCTGGTGTTCTTGGTGCGCAACTCCCACTTTCTTCGATTAAAATTACGATATCAAAAGTGTATACAGTTAGCAAACTGGATATAGACATCTATAATATTTTTAAAACTCGTTCGAGATGGACTTAAAAGTTAAACAATAAATAGACGCAGAATGGTATAATTGTAACTTTCTGAAGCAAACTATCTAGTTACGTACCTTTGCTTAAGAAGCTCAAAGCATCTATTCCCTGTATATATATTTTAGTAATGTCCCTATTTGTAGGTAAAAACATAAATATTTTTAAGTCCATTGTCGAGTAGACATGGAGAGATGTTGACATTCAAAGATCTTACTACTAGTGTTTTTAAAAATCGACATAATGTACTTACTTTTGAAAAAAATTATATTCTATTAATCGTTATTTGCGAGAAGAATTATAATTAATATGAATTTAATAATGTGACTAATATCTCCTAATTTGAATGGTCCAGTGAATAGGCTATCTCGCTCTTACAATTTGATTACTAAGATCGATGATGATTGATGGGTTTTACAACAGTCTGCCAAATTACCGTAACCTTGTTATTCATGCTCTTAATGAGGCTTAAGATTTCATTTAGTTTAGTTATTATTGATATTTTGTTGTTTTACCTTTTTAGTTTAATTAATTATTATTATTATTTTTTATGGTGTTTATTTGTTTTAATTTTCTCCATTGATAGATTACTTATATTCTAATATAATTGATGTGTTTTTTATGTGTGTCAAATTTGTGATGTCATATTTTCTTATATTTTTTATAGCATGCACATTGTTTTAGAACGTGTAAATAAATAAAATAATATAAGAATTTAGTTGATATGAGTCACAATGTAATAATTACAATTAATTATTGTAACTTCTAGTCTACCTTTTAAGGAAAATATGTGTGGCAGAATATGCTAACTTTAGATAACCATAAAAAAATTTGTACCGTATTCTTGCAAATAAATTATTATTATTACATATTATTACAACGGTTCTAGATTGTTGCAAGTTTATATTATAGACTGCCTATACACTTCTCTAGATATTTTATTCTCTATAAAACATAAAAATAGCTATTTAGCGAATGCTTGAAGTTCCATGCTGACTATCTATAGTCAACTTTTCCAGCTGTCTAAATTTTGAGCAACGACTTTAATCGTCAAAACGTAACTGATAAAAATTCTTTTTTTTCCTAAATAACAACGTTGTAACTAATCAATACGTCCGTCGTCTTACCGATAGCAATTTTTTCTTTCAAAATTATTGTAGTAAAACAAAATGTTTGTAGGACATTTATTTGAAAAAATTAACCTATTTTTTCAATAATTCATTACTCTTCTGTATTTGTGTTAAGACATAAGCAGTGTCGTCTTGTTCGGAATCGTGGAGTATTTGCTGTTTCAACTTGTTCCTGGTGATTTCATTGAGGAGTGGTTGTCTCTGTGAAATAATCTTAGACTTAACTTTATAATTAACGTTTTCATTTTTATTTATGTAATAGAAGGCAAATGGGCAGACGGCTCACCTGATGTTAACTGATCTTATTCTTATGTGTCTTATCTTGTCTACCTTTTTAATGTTTAGCATGCTCCTTTCCATGCCTCGTCGACATGTATTTATATTGTTTTTGTTTTATTTGTATATATGTTGCATGAGAAATGCATATGTTAGCCATGCAATAAGCTATGATTTCATAACTCTCTTCTTAAGCATTATAGACAAATCACTCTTAAATATTCTACTCTCTATCGGTAGTTCGTGCTAAATCTCTCTAAATCTTATGTATCACATCTATCAGGGCCTGCCATTCGGGCCGAGGATAATCCCTCCCTCAGGAGTCCAACGTTCTTCCTCCACATTAAACTAAAATCAAAATTTCTAAATCTGCTCTTGGGATACTGCGCAGGATTAACAATTTATTTAGAGAAATGGAACTCAGATCGAGAGTGATTAAACCAAAGATTACTTGGGATCACGCAAATGGATACAGTTGAAGATTTGAGGTAATTGACGATGTCCAGAGAATTGTTTTAAATATAGCTTTCTGTTTAATCTTATGAATTTATGTGTCTGTCTCTTTTACTGTCGCTTTTTCGTTTCATCGAATTTTAAATCACAACGATGCTAAAGATGTTTTCACTTCTATACTTATTTTTTATATAACAAACGGGATAAACAAGGCGGAATGCAATGTAGTGCATATAGTGTTAAAATAATGTTTGTGTCTCCGTGACTTAACCCAAAAAACATTAAATCCAATAAATTTTTAACGTATGGTACCTATATATTGAGTGTGATTTCATATATATATATATATTAGTATAAAATACTTCTTGTGACAGATATTGATACGAATCGCGCATTGTTTGCATTATGCGAAATCACAACTGAGACGTGAGTGGCGTGGACCGTGTAGATTTTTGACAACAAGTACAATTCATTCGAAATTCGAAAAAAAAACACCAAAGCAATGGACGTGATTCGAAATTCAAATTACTGCACCACAGTTCTGTTCATATTTCGAAATTCACAACGCGCTACATAGATCAAATTTGAGTATTTGTTTATTGGGAGAAAATAAATAAAAAATATTTTGTATTACGTATTTCATTTTTTTAATGTATGTGTATATAATTTAAATGCAAACGATATATCAATTATTTTTCTAAGATTCTCCAATGACAACATCTTAAAGTGCTCCTAGTTGTCGTTCTTAGGACGTATGAACTTCATACCAAGGATGTAAATTTTCTACCAGTTCCCAAATCAAGGCAAAAAGCGGGGGAAAACAATTGGCAAGACTTTGTCACTTTACGTTTACTTCCTAAGTTATGCGCAAGGCAAATGCACTGCAACCATAACGCCTCGCTTCGCTTGAGATATTGAAACATATCTTAACTAGAATTAAATTCAAAAATAGGTTTGAATTTGAGGGAAATTTCAGGATAAAATCATTCAGAAGAGAGAGAGCTTCCTTATTAAGACAGCTAAAAATGTAGACAAAAGATGTACAGGCAGTCTTTCTGCCTAGAAGTAATAGATCACTGCCGTGCAATGGAAAGTGATTACATTTTTAAAGACAAGGTGTCTACGACCTTCAGGTTGAGAGTCTAATTTTGATTAATGCGCTCAATTACAATATAATATCTTACAATAGATTGATTTATTGCTCAACACTAAATCAATCTGCACTCTTTTAATTTAGAGTTACGGTTCTTGAATGACTGTAGTCTATATTTAAAACCTGTTTAAATAATTAAAAAAAACATGTTTGCAATTTACTCATGGTAGAAGTGAAAGTTTCAAAATTTTTGGTTTCAAAATAATGAGATGAATGTAATTTTAATTTTAAGTTTAATACCAATTATTTATTTTGATAAAAACTACAAAACTTAAAAAAGTTTTAGTAGTAGTAGTAGTATGTAGACTATTCTTTAAATTATTAAAATGAAACTTCTTTATCGGCGTTGGAAAAACATTTACCGTCATATATTTCCGTTACGCGCAATATTTTTCTTGTCATTACCATGGTTGATTCGAATAGATTCGAAGCCAATAGTACCAAAAATATATAATAACGATAACAATGATAGTAATTATTCTATTACAATTAATGAAATTCTGTAATAATCTCTGTAGTAATAAGGTGAAATGAAATAATTGTATTATTTGTATTCATGTCTATGATAATAAAAGCCTTTTGTTAAACTTTATCTAATTTAACCTTATTTAACCAATTTCTGTAAAGTTGCATATAGTAGGTAATATATTTAATAAGTTTTTTTTTAAATTTATTAAATTAATCTCTTATTTAATTATTTTGCACATCTTGTTTTTTTTTTAATTCAGAAAATGATCAAATACACACTTACTAGTCTAAATACCGTTACATAAAATTACAATATGGAATGGAGTGTTGAAGAAAATAGGATTGCAGTGATGGCCTTACACAAAGTGGGTATGGAGCCGTCGGTCATATTCCAGACGCTTTAAAAGCTTGGTATCAGCCGTATGTACGTATATCGTAATATCAACAGATACAAAACACTTCGTTTAAAAATTCAAAATCATTTATTCATATAGGCAGCATAGTATACACTTATGAACGTCAAAAAAAATTCTGTCGAAGATCAGAAAAAATCGGGGCGGCCGAGCGTTATTAGAACTACAAAGGCTGTTCATGCTGTTAAAGCCAGAATTCGTCGAAATCCCATTAGGAAGCAAAAATCTTCTCGCGAGAAATGAAGATTAGGACACTGTCGAGTATTATAAAATTTTGTAAGGAGCTGCAACCATTATGTCATGTTCCGCATGACATCTTAAGACCGGACCAGACGCTCTGCGGTCGAGTTTCGCCGTGTGGTCGACTGCTTAGAGCTGCCGGACACACCATACACGTACCGCTACAAGCGGTTGCTGCCGACCGCGTACCACTCGGGCTCTCGGCTTAAAATACCAATTCATCAAATGAAACCATGGACATTCTAAAATAGTTGAAAAACCCTTCAGTGTCTTCTCTGAGCTGGGGATACAAAGCATGAAATATTCCATACTGTTCTCTTGATTGTAGTATTGGACACACCCACATGCTACGGTGTCTTCTACGCCTACGCTTGCGCAATAGTAGTACAAGAAGCAGTGTTTCGTCATCGAAATCCATCTTGTAAATGAACTCGCATTGACGGTATTATTTTGCGGTCGAACACCGTTGTGTGGAGCAGTTGCTCCAAGCAGTCGTGTGGTCGCGTTGAAGTCGTACACGGCTCTACAGCAGTCCGTCTCGACTGCAACATGCCCAGCGTAAGGCGTTGATATAAAAAATAAAAAAAATTGGCCGCTTGAAAGGGAGATGTGGTATATATAGTTTTTAGTCAAAATATGTCTGTCGATTATAATTAACGGTAAAAAGTATGTAAAATACCAACTTATTTCGAATGTAACGTGACTCAAACGACTTTTAGATTTTTAAGTGCAAAGGATGTTTTGTTACGGTTACAGCTACGTTGGAGCGCGGGGCCCGTAGCATTTGCTACTCTTGCTACGTAGCTAATCCGGCACTGCTTGCGAGTAGACATTACCTTCAGTATAGATATCGGCAAACATCTGGTACAAATGTGCTTGCCTGCGCAGAAGCCATTTTTAGGTATTACTTCGGCGGGCGGTAGTGCGCGACGGCGCGAGAGTGACGTGTCGATCGCGTGATTGGTAAATCAGTTGACGTTTGTGTCCCGCGCTGTATGCCGGTGAAGTTTGCCGGTATCTGTACTACAGCGGTTCCAGAACTCACTTCTATAACTAGCAAAGCGCTCTAATTTTATTACGTTCTGACAAGTCCCATGTTTGTAGACATGGACACATTCAATTTTAATTGCTGTCCAGATCTTGGATGAAGCTAAAAAAAAACCTTACAAGTATTGTATTAAACCGAAGAATTTATTTTGGTTAATTAGAAGAACTTGCATATACTTTATAGGTTTCATTGATAGCTTAATAAAAAATAGTAATTTTAGTGTGTTTTTCTTTATATTACAAAATAATATAATAAAATCATTAGAAAACCGCTGTTTGTGTAAATGTAACCATAGCAGTCTTGTTTAGGAGACAAATGCATATAAAATAGTTTTTCAATTTCATTTCGCATTGGATTCGCATTTGGAGATTATATATTAATTGTTATTGAGACGATAAAAATGTTTTATCAAAAATGAGACCAATTTGAATTATTATTAGTCGAGTGGGAAATGATTTTAAAACTAATAAATTAACTTTATTTAAAATAATTAATGACTGGATTTCATGAATTTTTGGAATATATGCTCTCAGGTGACGATCCGAAATTAATATGCCGAGATATGTCTGAAATTGATGTTTAGCAGCTGATTTTTCTCCTCATGAGGGAAGAAGACGCGTGCGGTCGGCATGCTTTCCCGATGATGTGACAATTAACATGTCTGTTAGCATAGTTCACGAGAGAGATTAGGTATTAAAAAGGTCATCAATTCATGGTCAAAATCAATTTATTTTGGGGTTAGTGGCAAAAAAATATAATTATAGTTGATTAATGATTGTTTGTAAGCAAGATATATTGTTTGCTTCCATTTTTGTAAGCAGTGATGGCCTAGTGGCCTGAGGTTGTAGGTTCGTTCCCATGCTGTGCACCAATGGACTTTCTATGTCCGCATTTAATTCACATTCGCTACAACGTCGAAGGAAAACATTGTGAGGGAACCGGCTTGCCTTAGACCTAAAAAGTCGACGGCGTGCGTCAGGCACAGAAGGCTGATCACCTACTTGCCTATTAGATTAACAAATGATCATGAAACAGATACAGAAATCTAAAGCCCCGACTTAAAAAGGTTGTAGCGCCATTGATTATTTTGTTTTATACATTTTTGTATAGAAGTGCCTCCAATTTATTGATATACTAAACTGTTAAATACTATCAAAAACATTACTTGTAAAAAAGACCCAGTCTCTCAACTCTTTTCTAGCGTAAACAGTTACTACCAGTAAACCACGCCGGTAAGTGAATCAGTCCCAACATAAGTTGTCTAGTGACCATATCATTATTAAAAGTCCTTAATGTTGTAAATAACAACTACTTAACGATCGCACTAAACATCCTAATTTACTGCAATGCCAATATCAATGACAGTAAACTAGCTGCTGTGGTCTCTGGGAGAATGACCAGCGCTGTGGAACAGTCTGCTCCTCAGCAAAATGCCGACCCAATTACCACCTCAACACACACGCATAAAACACTTAAAACGTACAGTGTTCTTTAAAATAAAAAAATTCTGATAACAATTGTGAACAAAAAAATATTTTCTTTGATTATTGTTATTTGATGTGTTTTGTTAGTGATAAATGTTATACCTTTGTCTTATGACGTATACAATAGACAAAAGCTTCTTTTCAGGGTTACTAAGGGCTTGTGTTGGTAAATTTCTGCCAAGTGTTGGCTTAATGGGAATGGAATATATACTAAAGATACCAGGAAAGCTGGACCAGTACTATGAAGGTTCTTTGAGAGGCCGACCTGTGGTTTATGATAAGGAGGGTTGGCCTGTTCATCCAGACACCAAAAAGAGTACGTCTTGTGAGCAAGTATGTTTATTTAAACAGAGTTGTAACACTTATTTTTGGCCTTATGATTTCTATTTACGTTTATCGTTAGCTGTATCCTTGATATTTTTTCAACATTTGAATAAAACCTAGTATAATAGTAATACTGATTTTTGAATTGAAACTTCTTCATCGGTGTTGGAAAAAAAATACGTGTCACATTTTACTGTTACGTGCCATCTTTTCTTGTCCCTACCACGGTTAAGATTCGAAGCGTTTTATAACAAAAATATATAATAACGATAAAAATGATAGTAATAATTCTATTAAAATTTGTAATAATCTATGTCTATGATAATAAAAGCCTTTTGTTAATTTAATTCAACTCTTCTTACGTGTGTACACTAGTAAAACACCCCTTTTTTAGTTAGATGCAATCCAGACTAAAGTATATTAAATTCGTATTCATAGAATATACAATAGAAGTTTAACAATATTCTTGGTAGAATAATTATGTGCCTATTGTACTTATAATTTAATTTAATTTATTTACTAGCAATGCCCCGCAGTTTCACTCGCGTAGATAACGATCTCGTGGTAGAAGAAAGTCTATTAAGTCAGACTATAGATATATTTTTGTTGTTGCCAACCTTTTTTAATCCGTAAGTTACATTGTAATCCCGCTGAGACGGAGATTTTAAATCGACTCTATTCCAGGCCAATTGAGTTCATAATTAACTTGATAATGTTTATTATCTTACCGTGTATACTCTTATGGGAACCAGTTGCTTATGGAATGCAAATGATAAATAAATGTAAAAGAGTAGAAAAGTTTCGAGGAAGCACGAATAAATGTTTTAGCAGTAAAGATATGCAGGTGTGCTTATCGCATAATGGATAAATCAATAGATTTGTTGACCAAGGGAGAAAATATTGGCTTGTGTTAAATTATACAAATCTGTCAAAAGTGTCATCATCGTATACGTACACGAAACTGTCATGATTCATTATATCGCGAGATCTGGTCGTGTCACAGGGGAGGGTCATTTGGGCCCTAGAGATTCTTAAAGGTTATTATTATTAATTGCTTGTTTTATTTATTGTTTTTGTTACATGTTCATCTTTCTATATGCTTTTTACTTTTCCTATCCACTGCACCTACTTCTACGAACGTCCTCATGAATAAATAAATAAAATAATAATAGGCTTTATTCGAGTACACTAGAATTACACTAACTCCATGTCATTTATGTTTTCATTAGTACTCGACCTCCGACAGAGTGAAGGCCTCCTCCAGCTTCTTCCATTGGTCCCTGTTCCTTGCGACAATGTTTCCCCGCTATCCCTTTTATTTCATCTTCCCAAGTTTTTGGTCGGCATCCTCTCTTTTCTTCTCAGTGGGAAGAAACATTTCAATGCCATTTCAATTAAGGGTCTTTTTGATCCAGCTGTCATTACAAATGCCTCATTAATATTAATTAGAAAATAATGAGTCCAAATGTTCTAGAACGTGGAGCCAAGATGGCGGAGGCGTTAGGGTGACATGAGGAAATGGAAGACACCTCAAGTGCTTCGGCACTAAGTGCAGACATTTGGGACTACGGTCTATCTCCAACAGGCGAGAAGAAATGCGATTGCGTAAGATTTTGTATATACTAATTCGTGTAGATTAAGTGTTTATTATATACACTAGTTGTTATCTAAAATTTATGTGAGAGAAATGTTTACTAGTCGCGATAACCAAACAATATTTGTTTAATGTTATTCATAATTCACAAGACAAAAAATTAAATTCATTCGACTTCGAATCATGGTCCTTCAAGGAAAGAACGTACCAATTCTTGAAAGGCCGCAACGCACTTGCGAGCCTTCTGGCAAGGTGAGTGTCCGTTGGCGGCGGTATCACTTAACGTCAGCCCATTTGCCTTCTATTACATAAACAAAAATGAATTTATTATATTTATATTTCACAGAGACAACCACTACTCAACAACATCACCAGGAACAAAGAGAAACGGCAAATACTCCACGACAAATACAGAAGAGCAAAAATTCCTTAAAAAAATAGCTTAATTCGTTGAAATAAATGTCCTACAAACATTTTGTTTTACTACAATAATTTTGAAGGAAAAAATTGCTATCAGTAAGACGACGGACGTTTTTATTAGCAACGTTGTTTTTTTTATCACTTACGTTTTAACCCTTTAAGTCGTTGCTCAAAATTTAGACAGCTGGAATTGTGGACTATAGATAGTCTGTGCGGAATAAAAATCAGCGTGAACTTGAAGCATTCACTAAATTGCTATTTTTATGTTATCTTGAGAATAAAATATCTAGAGAAGTGTGTAGGCAGTCTATAATATATATACTTGCAACAATCTAGAACCGTTGTAATAATATGTAATAATAATAATGTATTTACAAGATTACGGTACAAAAAGAGACTAGACTAGAAGTTACAATTACATTGTGAGTCATATCAAGTAAATTCTTATATTATTTTATTTATTTATTTACACGTTCTAAAACAATGTGCAATGTGCTTGTTTTAAAAAATACAACATTATATGTATACACAAATTTGACACACATAAAAAACACATCAACTATATTAGAATATAAGTAATCTATCAATGGAGAAAATTAAAACAAACAAACACAATAAAATAATATTAATAATAATTATTAATATTATTTTGTCTTTTTAGTTTTATTAATAATTAATATAACAACAAAATAACAATAATAACCTAAAGTAAAAGAAAACTTAAACCTCACTAAGAGCTCGAATAACAAGGTTACGGTAACTTGGCAGACTGTTGTAAAACCCCTCAATCATCATCGATGTTAGTAATCAAGTTGTAAGAGCGAGATAGCCTATTCACTGGACCATTCAAAGTAGCAGATATTATTACAACTACATCGTCACATTATTAAATTCATATTAATTATAAATTTTTTCGCAAGTAACGATTAATCGAATAAGGTTTTTTTTTCAAAAATAAGTACGTTATGTCGATTTTTAAAAACACTAGTAGTAAGATCTTTGAATGTCTACATCTCTCCGTGTCTACTTCGACAATGGACTTAAAAAAAAATTATGTGTTTGTGAACGAATAAGGACATTCCTAAAATATATATACAGGGAATAGATACTTTGAGCTTCTTAAGCAAAGGCACGTAACTAGATATTTTGCTTCAGAAAGTTACAATTATGCTATACTGCGTCTATTTATTGTTAAGCTTTTAAGTCCATCTCGAACGAGTTTCGAACTAAAAATATTATAGATGTCTATATCCAGTTTGCTATTTGTATACACTTTTGACATCGTAATTTTAATTGAAGAAAGTCCATGCAAAAAGCATCATTATAAGATACCTTCTTACGGCGTTTAACCAGATTTTCGTATATTTATTTTAATAAGTTCAATATTCAGATCCCTATTGGAAGCTTTATAGTAAGCGCCAATGTTTTGTAACTCCCTATAGCATCAGTGACTTCAGGTTTCGTAGCCAATCCAAGGTTCCTATATATTGAGGTTGTGGAGGAAGGAAGGCCATGGCGAGTCAAACCGCTGACTTCAAGGCCTGAGTGGCTGAGATTAAGGAGTTGTTTATAACCATAGCAGTGTTGTCCTTGTGGCTTCAGCGTGCGACGCTCATCCTTATGGTCGTAGGTTCGATCCCCGGCTGTGCACGAACAGTGAAGGAAATCATCGTGAGGAAAACGACTTGCCTTAGACCCAAAACGTCAAAGGCGTACCTCAGGCACAGAAGGCTGATCAACTACTTACCTTTTCAATTTACTAATGATCATGAAACAGATACAGAAATTGCTATAGGCTATTTGAAGTATCACCTGTGGTATAATAAAATACGTTCACGAGTTTGAATATATTTTATTGGGTTTACAAAACTAATAAGTCATCTATCTGCACAAGTTATTACCTATACTAGATACGTAGGTACCCATTGGTAAAGTGATAACCCCAAAAGCGATCCGCATTACCAATTTTTTTGTGACAATTTGCACACGTCAGTACCGGTAGTATGCAGGTAGGTAGGTATTAGTAAAGTGATAACCCCAAAGTCGATCCGCATTACTAATGTATTGTGAGTCCACATTACTAATCCCAGAGAGGGCCCACAACACATCTACCATACCTAAAATCACGTAATTAGTGAAGTGGTTATGCCAAAGACGACCCGCAGCACTAAATATTTACGTGAAAAGTACCTACATAAGGTTATAGGGTTATAAGGTTAATAACATGTTCTTCAATTAAGTGATAACCCCCAGAGGTTACCCGCATAATTGATTTATAAAGAACACGTAGAAACGTCGATGCCACACGTAGAAACTAAACCAACCTTCGTATCTTGACGGCTCCTGCGACGGTGTATGGGGCAGCGACCACGCTGCGAGCAGCTCGAGCGGAAGCACGATGCCAAGGACAACGCGACGCAGCTGGAGCGGGACGTGACGGTGATCTGCTTCGTGATGGCATCAGTGGCGGGACATCCAATCTTGAATCACCTCGATGTTGTCGATGTCGAGGACGTTGTGCTTGTGCATCCGCAATTTAATTTTTAAACTCTTGAGTTTTTTCCATAAATACTCGAAATCGTTACACTCGAGTTTACGCTGTGCTGCTCAACGAAATAAATGTGCCAAGTGGCGGAGCACTAAAATGTGAATGACGATCGTCGTTAGGCAAAGAACAGGAAAATTTCAACATTACCTTCATTTTCAAAAATGAGTGAAAATGTTAAAATATGTGTTTTATCTACCCTCAACCACAGTGCGGAATGGCAACACGATATGTGCTACTACATGTAATCTATGCTAATCTTAAGGACAAAGCTCGAGTATAATTTACATTATGATGATGTTTGGCGTAAATGTCGACTACTTGAAGTAATGAAACAAAACTTATATAAACTAGATGAAGTTTTAAGACTTCCTTATCATTGCACATTTAATACCACAGAAATTATTTATATATGGTTTGGTATAATGAAGCAAAACGTTTATTTATTTCTACAGTATCTTAATACTAATGATGTACTGACTACGTGATGATTCGGTTTAAAATACCTTCATTATTGTGCCGGTTCAGTAATCTAACGCAGCAGTCGACGCGCGTTTGCCGGTTTGCTTCAGTCAATTCGTGAGGTACCCACCTTTCAAGCTTTTTAATCTTCCCAATTTGCTTCAAGTGAATTAAAACAGTTTTATCACTAACACCGCAGCCTGCAGATAACTCGGACGTGGTTTGCGATGGATCCGCTTCCACAATAGCCTACAATTCTTCATTATCAACTTGGGTCTCAGGCCGTCCACGGGGCTTGTTCTGCAGGTCGAAATTTCCAGAACGAAAACGTTGGAACCAAAAATGAACTGTGTTTTCTTTTGCAACATGACCGCCATACACATCATTCACCCTTCGAGTCGTTTCCGCAGCACTAGTGCCACGGCGGAACTCGTACTCGTAAATAATGCGATACTTTAAATTTTTCCATTTTGTAAAATGAGTGACGCAAACAGAAAAAAACAGAAGAAAAAACAAATGAATGACGGTCATCGAAGCACAAATACATGAGTAAATAGCTGTGCAAATTTGAATTTGGAATTCCTTACCAAAGAGGAGGTATTTGAAGTCAAAGTGGCCAGTACGACAAAACGCCAATTTCATATGTAAGGACCTAATACAATAGCGCATGCTTTCGTTTGGAAAAGTGTCTTCTTGCAACCTTCGCAGACATTCAATTTGTAAGTGTTTGGAAAAATATTATTAAGTATAGATTTCCGTAACTGCACAAAAACAAATGCTCTCTTTAAAAATGGCACTGCAATAAGCGCTCTTCACAGTCATTTGTACGTATTAGTATACTTAATATTTAAGCAACTCAATGATAATACATACATATGACAACGGGCGTTGATACAAAATAACCACGTCTTACGCATAAAAAACTGTCAATCTGGGCTCTCAGTTCACTTGCACATATTTCTTATTGTTCACAATTTATAGTCACTAACACAAAAACACTTTTGAAAAGTCGAATAATTTCTATATATTCCGTACTCCACAAAATACCTATCCCTTCCAGAATAGAATAAAAAGTAAAAAGTGTCATAATTACGTGTTTCTCCTTGGGTTTACGAAAATACAGTTAATAAATGCATTTCACAATAAGGACAACTGTTTTTGCCTTAAGATTAGTGTAACTGTTAAAAAATAGCCACTATTTATGTGTTTCTCTCTGGTTTTACGAAAATACTGTTAATTAATGCGTTTCACAATAAGGACAACTGTGTTTGGCTTAGTATTAGAGTAACTGTTAACAAATAGCCACTATTTACGTGTTTCTCCTTGGTTTTACGAAAATACTGTTAATACGGTATATATTACTTTAACATACTTCTTGTTACAGATATTGATACAAATCGCACATTATTTGCATTATACGAAATCACAACTGAGACGTGCGTGGCATGGATCGAGCAGAGTATTGACAACAAGTATAATTCATTCGAAATTCGAAAAATATACCAAAGTAATGGACGTGATTCGTAATTCAAATTACCGCAGCACAGTTCTGTTCATATTTCAAAATTCAAAAATTATTATTGGGAGAAAATAAACAAAAATTATTTTGTATTAGGTATTTCATATTGTTATAATGTATATGTATATAATTTAAATGCAAACGATATATCAATTATTTTTCTACGATTCTCCAATGACAACATCTTAAAGTGCTTCTATTTTTCGTTCTTAGGACGTATGAACGTCATACCAAGGATGTAAATTTTCTACCAGTTCCCGAATCCAATCCAAAAAGCGAGGAAAAAGAAATGGCAAGTCTTTGTCATTATTTATACTCGCTAAGTTTTGCGCAAGGCAAATGCACTGCAACCATAACGCATCGCTTCGCTTGAGATATTGAAATAAATCTTAACTTGAATTAAATTCAAAAACAAGTTTGACTTTGAGGGAACTTTCAGGATAAAATCATTCAGAACTGAAAACATCCTTCCTTATTAAGACAGCTAAACATGTAGACAAAAGATGTACAGGCAGTCTTTCTGGCTACAAGTAATAGATCACTGCCGTGTAATGGAATTCAATAGATTAACTGTTTTTGGCTTTGGATTAATGAAACTGTTAATAAATAGGTTAAGTTTATTTATTTCTCCTTGTTTTTACGGAAATACTGTTAATAAATATGTTTTTCAATACATATACTGTTTTTAGTTTTGGATTAGTGAAACTGTTAATAAATAGCCACTATTTACGTATTTCTCCTTGGTTTTACGGAAATACTGTTAATTAATGCGTTTCACAATAAGGACAACTTTTTTTGGCTTTGGATTAATGAAACTGTTAATAAATAGGTTTAGTTTATTTATTTCTCCTTGGTTTTACGGAAATACTGTTAATAAATGCGTTTTTCAATAGATTAACTGTTTTTGGCTTTGGATTAGTGAAACTGTTAATAAATAGCCACTATTTACGTGTTTCTCCTTGGTTTTACGGAAATACTGTTAATAAATGAGTTTTTCAATACATTACCTATTTTTGGCTTTGGATTAATGAAACTGTTAATAAATAGCCACTATTTACGTGTTTCTCCTTGGTTTTACGGAAATACTGTTAATTAATGCGTTTCACAATAAGGACAATTTTTTTGGCTTTGGATTAATGAAACTATTAATAAATAGGTTTAGTTTATTAATTTCTCCTTGGTTTTACGGAAATACTGTTAATAAATGTGTTTTTCAATAGATTAACTGTTGTTGGCTTTGGATTAGTCAAACTGTTTATAAATAGGTTAAGTTTATGTATTTCTCCTTGGTTTTACGAAAATACGGTTAATAAATGCGTTTTCAATAGATTAACTGTTTTTGGCTTTGTATTCGTGAAGCTGTTATTAAATAGGTTTCGTTTATATATTTCTCCTTGGTTTTACGGAAATACTGTTAATAAATGCGTTTTTCAATAGATTAACTGTTTTTGGCTTTGGATTAGTGAAACTGTTAATAAATAGGTTTAGTTTATGTATTTCTCCTTGGTTTTACGAAAATACTGTTAATAAATGCGTTTTACAATAGATTAACTGTTTTTGGCTTTGGATTAGTGAAACTGTTATTAAATAGGTTTAGTTTATATATTTCTCCTTGGTTTTACGGAAATAATGTTAATAAATGCGTTTTTCAATAGATTAACTGTAATTGGCTTTGAATTAGTGAAACTATTAATAAATAGGTTTCGTTTATGTATTTCTTCTTGGTTTTACGAAAATACTGTTAAACTCCGACTAATAAACAACATTTCTTTTGATATTTTTTTCCGCTTAACCTTTGTATATACATTAATATATTGTTCTTATATCTTAACAGAAATCTGTATATATATTTTTAATTTAGTTAAATACTTAAAGAATCTACTTGGTTTCACCATAAATTATTGATTGAATAACTCGACTGTTTTTTTTTTCATTGTATTTGGAAAATAATTTGGGGTGCCGGTCCTGTGTTGCCCCGAGGGCTCCAGACCGCGAAATATGACCAAAGGCTAAAGGTTTCTTTTTTAATATCCTGTCAGGGTCAGTAGAAATAAAGAGCTAATAAATTAAAATAAACTTTATTTAACATTTCTAAACACTTAACACCAATACTACAACTATAACGAGTAATATAAATTAAAAGAAACAGTGACCCTATAACCTTTACGGTCTGGGTCCTATGTATGCTATATTACGTGAATTGATTCGCCTTTTAACAAGATTTTTTTGATCAGCGCCATCTCGTGTAAATAAATATAAATACCGACAACTTTCTTTTGCAGAGCTATTAAAGATGTAAAGGTATAAATAAGTAGTAATAAGAATCAGCATTAAACAGTCTATATCATTTTATAGGCTGAATCTTAAAGTGCGATCTTCATACAATTTTCTCCAGTAAAAACAAAGAAATACATTTTTAACAGCATTTATTTAGGTCAGCGCCATCTCGTGTAAATAGAAATAACTCAAGTTACTTCTGCAGAGCTATTAAATGAAGTAAAGGTTATGTAGGGTATTAAACAATAATAAATTTAAAGGCTAAATGTCTAAAATCAATATAATATTAATACATAAGTAAAACACAGAAATACAGTTTTTAAGTGTTTTCTTTAGATCAGCGCCACCTCGTCAGCTTAGACCTAACTATGATAACAGTTTACAAACTTGACGTGGTGTCAGTACTATCACAGAAAAATACAACAGCGCTAATGTGATAGGCGTAGTAAAATGATTAACATCCGTACACATTCGTATATTCAAATTGGGTATTGAATTTAGAATATTTTAATATTTATAATGAATATAAAAATATATCGTAATATCCTAGGAAGTATTCAAGATTACAATTTAACTAATTGAAGCAATTTTTGGGGTTTATCCAGTAGTTTTTAGTACATACCCCAAAGAGGTGGCTATCTGGAATAAAAACTGTTTATTAGGTTTTTCGGTGCAATTTATACTCGGAGTTCAAGAAGCGCTTAACTGATTTTTCGATTTTACCAATAATGTTATAATCATCATGTGCTCACTTACATCTTTCACCCACTTCTCTGTCTATATCTGGTGTTGTTTGTAAATTAATTATTGTATTCATAATCAACGTCACAATTTCCATTTGTAGCTTTGAACTCGCTGTTTTTGTACTCCAGGTTCTGGAATTTTTAAGTAATATATTACATACACATGAGCCAATAGGTATATTTTGGATGTGATCTAAGCCTGTATCTCACCTTCCAATAAGATGCAGGCAATCCTGTCAAATAAGAAAAACACATATTTTTCAGAAATAGACAAATCGGTACTCTTCTTAAATTAAAATATAGGTGACTAGCGGACCCGACAGACTTCGTTCTGTCAAAAAGATTTAAAATGTGGCAGTTTTTTGATCCTACCAATTTTATAGTCGGCGCAAAAAATTCTCCTACACAGAACCGTCACCCTGATGATAGGGTGATGTGTAAGGTTCAGCTCGGGTGACCAAAGTATCTTCGCTTCCACGAACTTTGGCCACTCTTCTGTGACCCACTAAATAACCCCGACTGGGATATTTTCCTATTAGTAGGTATGTATTTAAATAATTTTGCAGAGATAGAGATATTAAATTAATAATTCAAAAATAATTAAAATTAATTAAGTTTCGGAACGCGACAAAATCCTCCTATGCAAACACGCACACTGTTTTGATAGATATGATGGAATTTGAACTTTCTGCAGCGATATTAAAGTGCAAATAGACTCTTCGACGCTAGGAACACACCTACATTGCTTAGACAACAGTGAGTGCTTGTAATTTAATATGAACTTTATTGAATAGCAATAAAGTTCAAATTGACTCTAGAAAACATTTGTATGGGAAATAGAAAAGGGCTGTTTTTAGGGTTTTCCCGGAAATTATTCGATTTTTTCTCGCCTTTTAAACCTTGCCTAGACCTCCACGAACATTTCAAGACTAAGATAAGATAAATCCGTTCAGCCGTTCTCGAGTTTTAGTGAGACTAACGAACAGCAATTCATTTTTATATATATATAGATAAAGCGATATGATGGTTTGTACAAAATCATTGTTTTTATTCTATAGCAGCAGTCTTAATATTTTTCACAAATAAAATTTTAATTCAACACACTGATCACAATGAAGAACAAACAAACTCTAAAAACCTTAGAGGCATCGAATATATACCAAAATAAATAATGTATTAATTAAAATAAAACAAAAAAATCTTATTGTTCAGTATCAATGATTTTACATCATAAATTAAAAAAGGCAGAGAAAGCACGTCACTAGCAAAAAATATATATGAATTGACTTGACTTAACTTCAACAAGAGGTTTGGGATTGGATTTGATTTCATTTTAATTAAATATAAGGAAAAGAGAAACATTGTGAGGTGTTTCCATGAGTTTATCAATGAAAATATGGAAACCACATTTCTACTTTTAACAAGTTTTAAATAACGCAAGCATCCATCCAGGCCATGTTTAAGTTGATATTTTGCTGGGGATGAACGTCAAGATTACATCTGAGAGTGAGTTTAAGTAACATCAATAGAAATAAATTACCTCGGAGATTTTCGAATGTTTTTCTTTCAAATGTTTGTACAGTGCATCCCGCCTAAGCCGTTCATCACACATGGAGCATTTGGCCTAATTATGAGGTTGCTTATCAAATAAACCCCACCCCACAGCTCGTTATCTGGATCCAATACAATTGATTCTTCATATTTACTCCAGAGTTGGTTTCTGAAATTACCAGATATCTTTGGTTTACTTGAGCACACAGTTAAATGTATATTCTTTAATAGATATTAATGCTGTAGTATTTACTACAAAATTACATTAAGATTTGTTCCCATTGACTACTTCTAGATGGTTCATAAAAACATCAAATCGAAATCTCTAATAAAACAATACCACAATGTAATAAACTACGGAGTAGTTTAATTTAAGCTGTTTCAAAACAGTTGGATTAATATATTATAGCAGAATGTGATGTGATATGACAATTGACGTGATGTTGATGAAGAGAATTATTGTCACAATTTCCATTTGTGGCTTTGAACTCGCTGCCCTTGGTTTAATTAAATTGACACACGTTTCTGGTTTCAGTTTTTTTTTTTTTGAATGGAATCTCGCTGTTGGCCTTAAGGGCCTTTACAGCTCAGCTCGGGCTGTTTTGGCGAGCGTAGCTCGGCCAGAATGGCGTTTTGTCCCCCGGCTAGCGCAAGGGCGTCTCCTGTGAGACTCGAACCTCGGCTTGGGCCGTCGCGGGGCGGTCAATCGCCTGAAGGGCAGGACGGAAGCTCACTGGAGTGAGCGAAGTGCGAAGTAAAGGTCCTCGCCTTCCCCGGTGAAGGCGGTTTTTTACCCTAATCTGTGATTGGCTATTTTTATTATTTTTGGCCGCGCGGGCGGCTTTTAATTTATCGTTTGCTACGGTAATTGGATCATCCGGATCCGTTAGTATGTGTCGGGGCCTCCTACGAGCCTTTTTTGTCGGGAAGGGGTAATAGTTGATGCTATTACGCACCAGCGGATTGGGATGGTGTTTAGCCTTGTCAAAGTGGCGTGTGGACGCCAACTTCATCCATTGGGCTATGGTAGGGAGCTCCAGGTCGTGGTGGAGATCGACGTTTCACACATAGAAGGGCGCACCGGTCACGATTCTCATGAATCGCGACTGAAGCACCTGTAGCCGGTGAATATAGGAAGGGGCACAATGCGCAAAGACTACGCTAGCGTATGTCATGCACGGTCGGATGCATGCCTTGTACAGGGTCACCTTGTGTCTGAGAGACATTTGACTCCTTTTATTTAGGAGGAAATGGAGGCGAGAGAGGACAAAATAGGCCTTCTTGCGAACGGCGGCTATGTGCTTACGGAAAGACATGCCGCTATCGAGCGTGACTCCTAGATATTTGACGGACTTTTGCCATGGGATGGCTTGCCCGTATAGGGTTACCTCTGTCTTGAGGTGAAATTTATCCCTAGCGTTAGCACCGGGGTTGCCCCTGGCAAAGAGAACTGCTACGCTTTTCTCGGGATTTATTTGGAAGCCCCATTTCCGAAACCATTCGCCTAACGACGTGGTAGCGGTCTGGAGTCTGTCCACGATGACACCTCTATCTTTGTGGGTGGTATAGAGAGCGGTGTCATCGGCATAGAGGGCTAGCTCCACATTGGGAGCCCTAGGGATGTCGCCGGTATACAGCGTGAACAGAAGGGGCGAGAGGACCGAGCCCTGAGGGACTCCGGCCATGATGGGGCGAGGAGACGATAACGTTCCTTCTACGCGATAGCGCATTGAGCGGTCGGACAAGAAGTCGTGTACGATACGCACGAGTCTTAGTGGCACATTAAGGTGGTAGAGCTTGTAAACCAAGCCGTTGTGCCAGACCTTGTCGAAAGCTTTCGCTATGTCGAAGAAGAGCGCACCCGTGGCTCTCGATTTCAGGGAGCTATTCATCCCGGAGAGGATGTGCTCCGTGATTCGATGGACTTGATGAACGCACGAGTGGGCCGGCTTGAAGCCAAACTGCTCATCGGGAATGAGCCCCTTATCTAGGGCAAAGTCTAGGAGGCGCTTTTTAAGTACCTTCTCGTAAAGCTTGCTAAGCGTATTGAGAAGGCTGATAGGGCGGTAACTGGTGGGGTTGTTACGGGGTTTTCCTGGTTTGTGAATACCAATGACAATGGCCTCTTTCCACTGCGCCGGGAAGGTGCAGTTTTCAAGGAGGCAATTGAAAATGGACACTAGTAGGCATATCAGATGGGGCGGGAGGCACCGGAGGACCTTGTTCGAGATGGCGTCGAGACCTGGAGATTTACGGAGGGCAGAGGTGTCGGCGGGCTTGAGGGCCTAGTCTAACTTCTGCCAGTCGACAATGGACTTGAACCTCTTCTCTCGAGTGTTAGGAGGGCCGAATTCAAAGTGAACCGGGAAGTGATCCGAGTCTAACTCGTGTAACGTCTCTACGCTTCGCGGCTGTAGTGCCACGTTACGTAAAACCGCTACGTCTATGCCGTCCGTTGAGAGAAGGCCGTTGCCTGTTATGCCACGGCGAGTCGGTTGTATGGGGGCAATGACGTTGAAATTGAGCACGTCTATAAGCCTATTGAGGGCTAACCCATTAGGGTTTTGTTTTGAACTATTCCAGTCCCCGTGTTTGCTATTGAGATCCCCGACTAATAAGACCGAGGGGCCCATCGCAAACAGGGTTCTGAGATCGCTCTCTATTATGTCCTTGGCGGGAGGGAGGTACACCGACGCGATAATAATCGGCTGATGGCCGGTCATGGCTACGCGCAACACAGAGCACTCTATGTTGGTAAGGGAGGGCGGGTCTAACGGCGAGCAGTGAAGCGCTCGTCTATAATAAATGAGCGTACCGCCTTTCGCCGTAGGTCGGTCGTTTCGCACTACGTTGTAATTCGCGAATCTGGGAGCGCGAACGCTGGGCTTGAGGAAAGATTCCTGTACTAGGAAAATATCTATTTGGTGGCGAACGAGGAAATCTCGAACCAAATCTGCCTGCGGCTTGAAACCGTTTGCATTGAAAGTCACTACGGACAGTGATCGAGCCTTGATCCTAGACGTGGTCGTAGCTATTGCGGTGTGGTGGAGTCTGCAAATTGTCGCACTGACTTAAGGAGCTGGACGTGCTCGATTACAAGTTGCTTCTTGTCTTCCGCGTTATTGGCGGATTTGAAAGCCTCGGAGAAGGCGACAAGAGCGTCTATGTCTAACGCGTCTACGATGCTAAACGCGAGATTTAAGGCGTCGCGGACCTTTTCTGATTCCGCGGCGGCCTCCGCCGTGTGGCTGAGGGCTTTAGCCGGAGGGCTCACCTTGCGTGTGGGCCTCTCCGTTATAACGGGGGTCGGCGCCGGCGCCTGGGAAGGCTTCACGGCTGCCGATTTTGTTGGCAGAGGCGGGAAGGCCTCTGACGTGAGCTGGGGAGGGCCCTCCGTAACGGGGGGCTTGGTCCAGGCACTATTCTTAGGAGGTGGGGCCGGCGCGTACGTGGGCTTTGCTCCCGCGCCACGACGGACCGCATCGCGCCCCGCCGTGCGCCCAGACGCCGGCTTATGCGCCTTGGGGGCGCGAGGGCACCCGCGATAATTCACTGGGTGGCCCTGTTGCCCGCAAAGCACGCACGCCGGTGGCTCAGCGCACGGAAGCGTTCTTTTGCAGTCTGCCGTGCCGTGGTCGCCTAGGCACTTTACGCTTACGTGCCCTAGCGAAACAGTTACGGGCCGCGTGCCCGTAGAGTTGACAGCGGTGACACTGTCGTGTGAAGGAATGTTTGAGGGGGGTTTCAACCCTCAGCCCCGAGAGCTTGCAACACTCTCGTAGGCCAAAAATCTTTTTCCCACTCGGGGTAGGATCAAGAACGGCGAGCACCATATCGTACTCTTCCTTTGTCGTTCTTTTGAGCATACGGAATACATCCCTTACGGGGTATACCTGCTCAATGAGGTCCGATTGGACAATCCCGGAGTCTATCTCCTTGGGAATGCCCTTAATAACTACCCTTAGGACGCGCTCCTTGGGTAGGGGGAAGGTGTGGCCACCGATACCTTCAGAGCGAAGGTATGAAGTTAAAAATCTATGGTGGTCGGATGAAAAGACCTGAACGCAAAGGTTATCCCTTAGCGTTCGGGCCTTGTAATTTATCGACTTTGTGTCGAGAATTTTTGATAGGGACGGCCAGGCGCCCTTGTCCCTAACCGTGGCGGTACCGCCGTTGGCCGAACGCTTTTTCTTCCGACCGACGGTTTGAAAGCCGTCGCTTTCGGAAGATGAGATTAATGCGGCTTCGTCGGCTGTTACCGCCGGAGCGGATTGGGTCGACATGACCGAAGAGGGGCGTGAATTTTGACCCGTCTCCTCATCGCTGGCGCTTCCCACTTCAGGGAGTGGTGAGCGCGAGCGCGAGCGAGAGCGGGTAACGGGTCGAGATGCCTTCCCGGAGGCATTTTTCTTCGCCTTACGCGGCGATGGCGACGGCGAACGCGGTGAATCCGCGGTTACGGATTCGTTAAAAGCCCGCAATGCGTCGGGGAAGCGCTCTTGGAGAAAGAGCAGAATTCTTCTTATGTCAGGGGGTGGATCCCCGGACGCCATTCTGAAGGCGGGAAGCCAACAGGTTGACGACGGGTGTGTGTACCTAGTTTGCCTAAGTGAGGTGAGTACCTAAGCTAGTGATTTTGCCCTACAATGTGGTGTGTCTCCGCTGGTGATAGCGGAGGTGTGGTTTGTCACCGACCTAACCAGCCCGTAGGAGATTGGGTATAAGAGCCCCTACGGATGTGACAGGACCCGTCCAACAGTGGACCTGTGTTTAGCCGGTTGCTAGAGAGTAGTTGGCGTACCTACTCCCCAATACGTGCCTACTAGGAGGCCCGGCCGTGCACAGGACTTGGAGGAAGCGGAGGGGCTGTTACGCGCCTTGAAAAAGGCACGGTGTATGCACCCCGGACAAAAACACTCCCGCACAAGGCGTTAACCGACAGATAACCATTTGGCACCGTTAGGTGGCTATCTGAGGGCCGCAGGTAAACCCGCGTTCATAAATTGCAGCCTTCAACCCGATGTCCAAACACCGAAGACGCGAAGCGACCAATGAGAGGGCGGCAGGCAGCAAGGCAGCGATCGGACTGACCAATGAGAGGGCAGCAGGCAGCAAGGCAGCGGTCGGACAGCGCATGCGCACTGTACAGCGGCAAGCGGCGATGACTCACACGGAGCGAGCGAGATGGCACTACAGCACTGATGACTCACACGGAGAGAGCACTGGAGCAGATGTCCGCACGGGTCGACGGTCGGAAGCGAAGTCCTCGTTTCAGTGGTACCTGCCACGCAATGCTTTCGTTGTTTACTCACGAATCCCGGCCGGTGCGATGCAACTGCCGTGTCGACGCGAAAAATCTGGAAAAGTCGGCAAATGCGCTTAAATTTAACTACCTAAGTACGGAATTAGATACATATTTTGTTCTTACGAACTATGAGACGAAATACCTTAACATATATATATGTATATATGCGAAAATATGTAAAAAATAATAATGTATATCTCCGTGTCTTTAGTATCTAATTAAATGTGATATAACAAAATCAAAAGTTGAAAACTACATTAAAAATAATACCAATTTTTTCCTACATTTCCCCGCTATGAAAATTTACAAATAATTTTAACCAACTACTTAATCTCACTACTATAAAAGATTAGAAAATAAAATACTTATTTGCACAAATAATTAAATTTAGTACACAGTTCGGAACACAAAAAGAGAAGGACAAAGGACTCCCAATACCAAGACTGAGTCTTGGTATTGGGTGTCACATAACAACTTACTCGCATCCATAAGTAATTTTATAAGGGTCATATTTCCTGTTTCCGCAGACAAGATGTCAGACAGACATTGTGAGAGCATCTGCTAAACGAGAAGTAGCTGTAGCATTTGGTTTTATTTGAAACCTTGGTCTCCTAAATAAATCGTGTTTCAGATTGCGGTCTTTCCCTCTGGGTTCAAATCAGGTGCATTGATTAGGATACAATTCCCTGGCAGTTGGTACTTAGGTAAAAGTTCCTTTCTTGTTCCTTTAGACAACACAGTTGTAGCTATGTGTTGTAGACGTACTGCAAGATCAGACTGTATGTCTTTACCTGGAGTTTTAGACTTTGATGGATCTTCTCTAAATACCTGCAGCAGTTCATCGTATCATCCAGCGACAAGTGGTTGTTAGGGCGCCGATACCGTTACGCTATGCTTTTGGTTATGTACGCCTTCGTTCGAGGGTATTCGTTCTGGAATAGTAAGGTAAATGCTACATTACAACTGGATTTACACACGTGTACAGGTCTGCACAGGTAGGTATCTACCGATGGTAGGTATAATATACTTAATATTTAGTAAAGTGATAACCCCAGAGGCGACCCGCATTACTAATTTATTGTGAGTGGCAATCCTATGGACGGCCCGCAGCAATAAATATTTACGTAAAAAGTACCTACATATGTAGGTAAATAACATGTTCTTCAATTAAGTGATAACCCCCAGAGGTTACCCGCATAATTGATTTATAAAGAACACGTAGAAACGTCGATGCCACACGTAGAAACTAAACCAACCTTCGTATCTTGACGGCTCCTGCGACGGTGTATGGGGCAGCGACCAAGCTGCGAGTGGCTCGAGCGGAAGCACGATGCCGAGGACAACGCGACGCAGCTGGAGCGGGACGTGACGGCGATTTGCTTCGTGATGGCATCAGTGGCGGGACATTCAATCTTGAATCACCTCGAGTTTTTTCCATAAATACTCGAAATCGTTACACTCGAGTTTACGCTGTGCTGCTCAACGAAATAAATGTGCCAAGTGGCGGAGCACTAAAATGTGAATGACGATCGTCGTTAGGCAAAGAACAGGAAAATTTCAACATTACCTTCATTTTCAAAAATGAGTGAAAATGTTAAAATATGTGTTTTATCTACCCTCAACCACAGTGCGGAATGGCAACACGATATGTGCTACTACATGTAATCTATGCTAATCTTGAGGACAAAGCTCGAGTATAATAATTATTCCATAAAATTTACAAATTTACACCGTGGGTAGAAGTCGGTAGCTTTGTTGTGGTTTATATATTAGAGCAAAAGATTTTTATTTGTCGTGTTGTGTTGGATACGGGCCCAGGAATCACTACTGAATAATGTCTATAGGTAATTAACAAGATACGTTATATTGACAAAAATCAGTTTCCTAACCTTTGTGTTCAATTATCAAAACAGTCTAAATGAAGATTAGACACCGTGTAGATGGAGAATCATAATTAACATAAAATTATTATAACTATTTTTTATAAATTTTAAGCATTATAGATTTAGAGATACTGCAGCCCCAGTTAAAGGTATCTTAAACTCGATACTATAAATATATAAACGCGGTACGCGATATCGCAATGACATGACCGGATAAACTCCATCGTATGAAAATGGTCACATATCCCAGTGATATTTGACGACACTTTGTATCTCTTCTCATAGTTTTTTCTATGTGGTAGCTGTCCTGCTACATATATGTATCACCTTTGCCTAAATTCTACATACTTAGATGTAAACGCCAGTTAAACGAATCTTTTCGGGATTTAAATTAAACACTCACCTCAAGGTCACAATTAAGAAACAGAGCGGACTTCGAGCTCTGAATTTTGCTGTTGGCAGTAACTCACATGAAAATGTAGCATCAACAATTGGGCTAAAAGATTATTACATTTAATTACGATTTTATTACTGTATATCATAGGCAAACAATCTTAGAGTTTATAGAGATTTCTGAGAGTTCTTAGAGGTTATGGTGAAACTGGCCTATTACGCTCACTGCGAGGCTATTAAATATTTTCATTGATAATTAATTTAGATAGTGAAGATCTAATTCATTTATATGTGGAAGAGGTAAAACCGCATTTAGTCATAAATTCGCATTTACACAGATTTTATAAACCAAACAAAATGTGCTGATTAAATAAAGATCACACATACACACAATTGCACCAACTACGTTTAATAATATTCAATTAATTAATTAGGTATGAAGAGCATACAACAAGAAAAACAATGAAACATTATTGCTTAAAATATAATATATTATTTTCTGATTGTTATCACTTATTTATACCTCTACATCATTATATAGATCTGTAAAAGTTTTGGAACGACGGACGTCAAGGTGATACGGATGGTATGCTGTATTCTGCCTACTTGAGCCTAACATTTATTCAAGTACTTATAGGACGAGGCGAGGATGGCATTTGAAGCAAGCCCCAAGCCTACTCCAAAGGGCACAAAATCGAATTTGGAGGAAGATATATTTATATTTTTATCTGCTCTGGTCCGAGGGTGGAGTGTCCATCCTATATTTTAATATTAA
Source organism: Pieris brassicae (assembly GCF_905147105.1). NCBI lineage: Eukaryota > Metazoa > Arthropoda > Insecta > Lepidoptera > Pieridae > Pieris > Pieris brassicae. Next base: position 2,914,801 of record NC_059679.1, on the reverse strand, counting down.
ATAACTAAACCTCTTCTCGTCTCTTGGTACAGACATTTATATATGTACGGGATGTCTGCTACTACCTATCCGTAGTGTTGTTAGTCGTTGTTCTTCCTTTCTCATATATTTAGTTATCTAGTGCAGCTTGGTAATACATATACATACACTATACAGATACTCCTGATATCTACTATATAAAAATAAGTCGGGTTTTCCTTCCTGACGCTATAACTCAAGCAACGAATAGATTTTCACGGTTTTGCATTCGTTGGAAAGGTCTCGGGCTCCGTGAGGTTTATACCAAATAAACTAAGGAAAATTCAGAAAATTCAGGAAAATATCAACAGAAAAGCGGGAAAATCATTTTTCACATACAGCGCCATCTCTGATACATAGCATGTACTACAAACCAATATTTTAAGTATTACATACATTACATTGATACATTGTTTGACAGCTACTCATTGTTCTCTGCTCAGTTAATTTCATGTGACAAACCGGTATTGTGTTCACTGTGAAATTGTGAAAAAATAGTAAAAAAATGAGGTATTCCTTTCCTAATATTTCAATTGGAAACCATCAAATCAATCACGTGTATTGTGCAAATTTTTATTCAATTTCAACAGCAGGCATTTGTCTTTAAGGTGGTAAGTTGAACTGTGTAAATTATGTGGATCGTGCATTTGAGGTTGAATTCACCACTCTGTCCATAGTCCAAAATGCCTAGAGGACGACGTGCGAACATTGGCCGCCGCACAAGACATGCAAGCCAGCAACAAGTGTATTAAGAGAACTTAAGCGAAGAAAGACAAAATATAATAAGAGAAAATGCCCGATTGAGACAACGCGTGAGCACACGAAGGTCATTGGCATCATACAATCGCTTGGCATTCCAATATGATCCCACTGCGAACTACAGTGATGATGAAAATTTAGATATTACACCAATGACGACTATATGCCGATATTGCAATGCGTTAAAGTTCAAAAGAGAAACGGCTGGATTGTGTTTCGCAAGTGGCAAAGTCAAACTGGATTCATTACTTACACCACCACAGCCACTGAAACCATTGTTCGATGGAAGTGATCCCGATTCCAGCCATTTTCTTCAACACATCCTTGAATACAATAACTGCTTTCGCATGACTTCCTTTGGAGCTAATATCATTCGAGAAGGCGGCTTCATGCCGACTTGCAAGGTAAAAGATAAAACACACAAAACCAATCACTCACACCAACACAATGAATTGCAACACATAACAACTACATATACACCACACACTACACCATCACACGATCAGAAGTTACATTTTTGCAAATATATTTCATTTCGTCGATGGTTGATCAGCTGAATGTGCGGTGCAATATACAGGAAACACAACAGTTAAAGATACGAATTATTGAACAGATGCAAACATTTTTTCACGCTAATAATGCTGTGGTTAATATGTTCAAAACAGCATTGGAACGAATGCCATCGGATACGCACAAATTTGTCATAAGAGCGAATTGTACCCCAACAGGTGAACATGTGCGAAGATTCAATGCACCCACCGTTCATGATGTTGCTGCAATTAATGTTGGCGATCCAACTAAATCGCGAGACATTGTCGTTCAGCGAAGAAGCAATATCATGCATCGTTAAAATTTCCAATCATTTATTGGCAAGGGCAAGACGGATACGACTAATTATTGCTATTATTGGTTTCCATTAATAATTCATTTAATTTTGCATTTTCAGGCGTATCAACGAATAAAAATCTAAGCGCAATGAATTACTATGCGTATCGTATGATGATTCGTACACATGAGGAGAATGTCATTCTGAAGTGCCGTCGGCTATTCCAGCAATTCGCTGTCGACATGTATGTCAAAGTCGAGACCGAACGTTTAGCGTTCATCCGATTCAATCAGGCAAAGCTACGATCTGAGGACTATATACACTTGCGTGATGCTATTCATTCAGATGGTGATGTTCAGAATATTGGACGTCTGACGATTCTCCCATCATCTTATATCGGAAGCCCACGCCACATGCACGACTACGCTCAAGACGCTATGACGTACGTGCGAAATTATGCAACTCCGGATTTATTTATTACGTTCACATGCAATCCGAAGTGGACGGGAATTGAACGTGAGTTGGAACCGGGTCAAAAACCGCAAGATCGCCATGACATAATCGCCAGAGTATTTCAGCAAAAACTCAAGGTTATGATGGATGTGCTTACTAAGTATCGAGTTTTTGGTGACACACGTTGTTATATGTACTCGGTGGAATGGCACAAGCGTGGACTACCGCATGCTCATATCCTAATTTGCTGGTTGCTAGGTCATCTGAAATTCCTGATCCAGTCACTGATCCCCATCTACACGACATTGTGACGACACAGATGGTGTATGGACCGTGCGGTGCATTAAATACACTATCGCCTTGCATAGCTGATGGAAAGTGCACAAAACGATGTCCGCGACCGTTAGTTGCTGAAACAGTCACAGGGAACGATGGATATCCAGTTTATCGTCGGCGTTCAAAAGAAGATAATGGTCGAACTATCAAAGTTAAATTTCAAAATCAAGAGATTGAGATCGGAAATGAATTCATTGTACCATATTGCCCGCTGCTATCACGAATTTCGAAACACATGAAAACGTTGAAAGTTGTCATTCGGCCAAATCAATCAAATATTTGTGCAAGTATGTCACAAAAGGCAGCGACATGGCTGTGTTTGGTATTGCGTCGGAAAATGCGAATGACGAAATCAGCAACTTCCAAATGGGCAGATACGTCAGTACTAATGAAGCACTGTGGCGATTATTGTTATTTAAAATTCATGAAAGATAACCCACAGTTGTATATTTAGCAGTGCATTTGGAAAATGGCCAAAGAGTTTACTTCACTGAGGCTAATGCGGCACAACGAGCTGAGAGACCACCATCGACAACGTTGACTAGCTTCTTTGCAATATGTGCAGCAGATCCATTCGCAGCGACGCTGATGTAAGTTGAAATGCCCAAGTATTACACTTGGAATCAATCAACAAAGAAATTCCAACGTCGCAAACAAGGAACCCCAGTGCCAGATTGGCCACAGGTGTTTTCCACTGATGCACTTGGTCGCATGTATACTGTTCATCTTAGAAATGATGAATGTTTTTATTTGCGACTGCTGTTGGTAAATGTACGTGGACCAAAATCATTTGCGCATTTGAAAACTGTGAATGGCCACCAATGCCAAACATATCGAGAAGCATGTCAACTATTGGGTTTGCTGGAGAACGATTCTCATTGGGATTTGGATTAACACTTGCACATTCAGTTGTTTCATCAAATGCGTACCAAATACGAATACTGTTCGCAATTATCTTCACCACATGTTTTCCTTCAGAACCAATTCAGTTATGGCACAAATACAAAGACGACATATTTGAAGATATCTTGCATCGCTTGCTCATTCAAACGAATAATCGTGACATCCAAAAAACAAAAAAAAAAATTCTTCATCTTTTAATCACCAAACAAAATGTAACATAAAACGAAGCCATCTGGTGGCGAAACGGAGTTCGCCGGGTTTGCTAGTTTATTACATATAAAAAGAAATGATCCTGTTTCAATAAAAAATCCTTTTTATAGGTGGGTCAGTCTCAATGATGCTGTCACAACAACAAGCGTTCCGATATTAATAGGTTACATGATAAGAAAATAATTTATATAAAATCAATAAAATGATTTCTAAACGTCACGCGAAGGAAAATTTTTCGGATCATGTCGAGTAGTGATCTGGAGTAGCGGTTTGAATTTCGAATTAAGTCAATTTAAAATCTTCTATAACATAAAAATAAATCGCAAAATGTGTCGGTAAGCGCATAACTCTACAAATCCTGGACCAATTGGTACAATTGTATTTTTTTAAATGTTCGTTGAAGTCTAAGGATGGTTTGGGGAAAAATTCGAATAATTTCCGGGAAAACCCTAAATCAGCCCTTTTCTTTTTTCCATCCAAACGTTTTGTAAATAAAATGTAGAGTCAATTTGAACTTTATTGCTATTCAATAAAGTTTATATTAAATTACAAGCACTCACTGCTTTTATCTAAGCAATGTCGCGTTCCGAAATACAACAAGAGATAATATCGCGAGCCCGACTAAACTGAATAGTCGAAAAATGTAAGAGCTATATATAGATCATTAGTACTGATTTTTAATTTGGTTGACTTCGCGATATTATTTATTTTATTTTAGTTTCGGCATGCGACATAAAATGCTTGTTTTCACGTCATTACATCTGTCAAACAAATTGCGTTAAAAGAAGGATTTAATTTTTGAATTATTAATTTAATATCCCTATCTGAGCAAAATTATTTGAATACATACTAATAAGAAAATATATCAAAGAGGCACACAATTTTTAAATATTTGTCACTTTTAGGTTCCCACTATCCTTTTAGATTATTTTCCAATCACGTTTGAACCCTAAGTTCCCTCTTAGTCTGAAGCCCTCTAGCAGACATCCCAGTCGGGGATTTTTAGTGGGTCACAGAAGATTAGCCAAAGTTCGTGGAAGCGAAGATACTTCGGTCACCCGAGCTGAACCTGAACTGAGCTGAACACATCGGCCTATCATTTTTTTAGCCGACGAAAAAATTGGTAAGAACAAAAAACTGCCACATTTCAAATCTTTTTGTAGTGTATTTTTCGAATTTCAAATTTATTTTGAAAATCGTATCATTTCCATTTGTTATTTAGTGTAATTTTCGAATTTCGAATGATATTAAAAAGTACTTTGCTGTGTGAATTTGAATTTAGAATTATTTTCATTAGTACTTTGTTTTTTTTAATTTCGATTTTATTTTAATTATTTCACTTCATTCTTAAACCTTTAATCTTATTTAAAGCTTGTGACTGTTTATATTTAACGCGTATCGAATCATCCCAAGTAGCTACCTAACATTCGTCATAGATTGTGAGATGCTGGATTCATCACGATGATTTGTTACCGTAACTAACAGTGCCGGATTAGCCATATAGCAAGAGTAGCAAATGCTACGGGCTCGCGAATTTGGGGGCCCCACCCTCCAACGTGCTAACCTAACCTTACCGTAATAAAAAAAATATTACATAGGAGCGTAATATATCTTGCTTCACTTTCACTTTAAAATATAAAACTCGAATTCGTCACGTGAAATCGTTAAAGATAAGTAGGTATTTTACAAAAAAATTACCGTAATGTTCTAATATTTACATCAGCGTCGCTGCGAATGGATCTGCTGCACATATTGCAAAGAAGCTAGTCAACGTTGTCGATGGTGGTCTCTCAGCTCGTTGTGCCGCATTAGCCTCAGTGAAGTAAACTCTTTGGCCATTTTCCAAATGCACTGCTAAATATACAACTGTGGGTTATCTTTCATGAATTTTAAATAACAATAATCGCCACAGTGCTTCATTAGTACTGACGTATCTGCCCATTTGGAAGTTGCTGATTTCGTCATTCGCATTTTCCGACGCAATACCAAACACAGCCATGTCGCTGCCTTTTGTGACATACTTGCACAAATATTTGATTGATTTGGCCGAATGACAACTTTCAACGTTTTCATGTGTTTCGAAATTCGTGATAGCAGCGGGCAATATGGTACAATGAATTCATTTCCGATCTCAATCTCTTGATTTTGAAATTTAACTTTGATAGTTCGACCATTATCTTCTTTTGAACGCCGACGATAAACTGGATATCCATCGTTCCCTGTGACTGTTTCAGCAACTAACGGTCGCGGACATCGTTTTGTGCACTTTCCATCAGCTATGCAAGGCGATAGTGTATTTAATGCACCGCACGGTCCATACACCATCTGTGTCGTCACAATGTCGTGTAGATGGGGATCAGTGACTGGATCAGGAATTTCAGATGACCTAGCAACCAGCAAATTAGGATATGAGCATGCGGTAGTCCACGCTTGTGCCATTCCACCGAGTACATATAACAACGTGTGTCACCAAAAACTCGATACTTAGTAAGCACATCCATCATAACCTTGAGTTTTTGCTGAAATACTCTGGCGATTATGTCATGGCGATCTTGCGGTTTTTGACCCGGTTCCAACTCACGTTCAATTCCCGTCCACTTCGGATTGCATGTGAACGTAATAAATAAATCCGGAGTTGCATAATTTCGCACGTACGTCATAGCGTCTTGAGCGTAGTCGTGCATGTGGCGTGGGCTTCCGATATAAGATGATGGGAGAATCGTCAGACGTCCAATATTCTGAACATCACCATCTGAATGAATAGCATCACGCAAGTGTATATAGTCCTCAGATCGTAGCTTTGCCTGATTGAATCGGATGAACGCTAAACGTTCGGTCTCGACTTTGACATACATGTCGACAGCGAATTGCTGGAATAGCCGACGGCACTTCAGAATGACATTCTCCTCATGTGTACGAATCATCATACGATACGCATAGTAATTCATTGCGCTTAGATTTTTATTCGTTGATACGCCTGAAAATGCAAAATTAAATGAATTATTAATGGAAACCAATAATAGCAATAATTAGTCGTATCCGTCTTGCCCTTGCCAATAAATGATTGGAAATTTTAACGATGCATGATATTGCTTCTTCGCTGAACGACAATGTCTCGCGATTTAGTTGGATCGCCAACATTAATTGCAGCAACATCATGAACGGTGGGTGCATTGAATCTTCGCACATGTTCACCTGTTGGGGTACAATTCGCTCTTATGACAAATTTGTGCGTATCCGATGGCATTCGTTCCAATGCTGTTTTGAACATATTAACCACAGCATTATTAGCGTGAAAAAATGTTTGCATCTGTTCAATAATTCGTATCTTTAACTGTTGTGTTTCCTGTATATTGCACCGCACATTCAGCTGATCAACCATCGACGAAATGAAATATATTTGCAAAAATGTAACTTCTGATCGTGTGATGGTGTAGTGTGTGGTGTATATGTAGTTGTTATGTGTTGCAATTCATTGTGTTGGTGTGAGTGATTGGTTTTGTGTGTTTTATCTTTTACCTTGCAAGTCGGCATGAAGCCGCCTTCTCGAATGATATTAGCTCCAAAGGAAGTCATGCGAAAGCAGTTATTGTATTCAAGGATGTGTTGAAGAAAATGGCTGGAATCGGGATCACTTCCATCGAACAATGGTTTCAGTGGCTGTGGTGGTGTAAGTAATGAATCCAGTTTGACTTTGCCACTTGCGAAACACAATCCAGCCGTTTCTCTTTTGAACTTTAACGCATTGCAATATCGGCATATAGTCGTCATTGGTGTAATATCTAAATTTTCATCATCACTGTAGTTCGCAGTGGGATCATATTGGAATGCCAAGCGATTGTATGATGCCAATGACCTTCGTGTGCTCACGCGTTGTCTCAATCGGGCATTTTCTCTTATTATATTTTGTCTTTCTTCGCTTAAGTTCTCTTAATACACTTGTTGCTGGCTTGCATGTCTTGTGCGGCGGCCAATGTTCGCACGTCGTCCTCTAGGCATTTTGGACTATGGACAGAGTGGTGAATTCAACCTCAAATGCACGATCCACATAATTTACACAGTTCAACTTACCACCTTAAAGACAAATGCCTGCTGTTGAAATTGAATAAAAATTTGCACAATACACGTGATTGATTTGATGGTTTCCAATTGAAATATTAGGAAAGGAATACCTCATTTTTTTACTATTTTTTCACAATTTCACAGTGAACACAATACCGGTTTGTCACATGAAATTAACTGAGCAGAGAACAATGAGTAGCTGTCAAACAATGTATCAATGTAATGTATGTAATACTTAAAATATTGGTTTGTAGTACATGCTATGTATCAGAGATGGCGCTGTATGTGAAAAATGATTTTCCCGCTTTTCTGTTGATATTTTCCTGAATTTTCTGAATTTTCCTTAGTTTATTTGGTATAAACCTCACGGAGCCCGAGACCTTTCCAACGAATGCAAAACCGTGAAAATCTATTCGTTGCTTGAGTTATAGCGTCAGGAAGGAAAACCCGACTTATTTTTATATAGTAGATATCAGGAGTATCTGTATAGTGTATGTATATGTATTACCAAGCTGCACTAGATAACTAAATATATGAGAAAGGAAGAACAACGACTAACAACACTACGGATAGGTAGTAGCAGACATCCCGTACATATATAAATGTCTGTACCAAGAGACGAGAAGAGGTTTAGTTATTTAATATTAAAATATAGGATGGACACTCCACCCTCGGACCAGAGCAGATAAAAATATAAATATATCTTCCTCCAAATTCGATTTTGTGCCCTTTGGAGTAGGCTTGGGGCTTGCTTCAAATGCCATCCTCGCCTCGTCCTATAAGTACTTGAATAAATGTTAGGCTCAAGTAGGCAGAATACAGCATACCATCCGTATCACCTTGACGTCCGTCGTTCCAAAACTTTTACAGATCTATATAATGATGTAGAGGTATAAATAAGTGATAACAATCAGAAAATAATATATTATATTTTAAGCAATAATGTTTCATTGTTTTTCTTGTTGTATGCTCTTCATACCTAATTAATTAATTGAATATTATTAAACGTAGTTGGTGCAATTGTGTGTATGTGTGATCTTTATTTAATCAGCACATTTTGTTTGGTTTATAAAATCTGTGTAAATGCGAATTTATGACTAAATGCGGTTTTACCTCTTCCACATATAAATGAATTAGATCTTCACTATCTAAATTAATTATCAATGAAAATATTTAATAGCCTCGCAGTGAGCGTAATAGGCCAGTTTCACCATAACCTCTAAGAACTCTCAGAAATCTCTATAAACTCTAAGATTGTTTGCCTATGATATACAGTAATAAAATCGTAATTAAATGTAATAATCTTTTAGCCCAATTGTTGATGCTACATTTTCATGTGAGTTACTGCCAACAGCAAAATTCAGAGCTCGAAGTCCGCTCTGTTTCTTAATTGTGACCTTGAGGTGAGTGTTTAATTTAAATCCCGAAAAGATTCGTTTAACTGGCGTTTACATCTAAGTATGTAGAATTTAGGCAAAGGTGATACATATATGTAGCAGGACAGCTACCACATAGAAAAAACTATGAGAAGAGATACAAAGTGTCGTCAAATATCACTGGGATATGTGACCATTTTCATACGATGGAGTTTATCCGGTCATGTCATTGCGATATCGCGTACCGCGTTTATATATTTATAGTATCGAGTTTAAGATACCTTTAACTGGGGCTGCAGTATCTCTAAATCTATAATGCTTAAAATTTATAAAAAATAGTTATAATAATTTTATGTTAATTATGATTCTCCATCTACACGGTGTCTAATCTTCATTTAGACTGTTTTGATAATTGAACACAAAGGTTAGGAAACTGATTTTTGTCAATATAACGTATCTTGTTAATTACCTATAGACATTATTCAGTAGTGATTCCTGGGCCCGTATCCAACACAACACGACAAATAAAAATCTTTTGCTCTAATATATAAACCACAACAAAGCTACCGACTTCTACCCACGGTGTAAATTTGTAAATTTTATGGAATAATTATTATACTCGAGCTTTGTCCTCAAGATTAGCATAGATTACATGTAGTAGCACATATCGTGTTGCCATTCCGCACTGTGGTTGAGGGTAGATAAAACACATATTTTAACATTTTCACTCATTTTTGAAAATGAAGGTAATGTTGAAATTTTCCTGTTCTTTGCCTAACGACGATCGTCATTCACATTTTAGTGCTCCGCCACTTGGCACATTTATTTCGTTGAGCAGCACAGCGTAAACTCGAGTGTAACGATTTCGAGTATTTATGGAAAAAACTCGAGGTGATTCAAGATTGAATGTCCCGCCACTGATGCCATCACGAAGCAAATCGCCGTCACGTCCCGCTCCAGCTGCGTCGCGTTGTCCTCGGCATCGTGCTTCCGCTCGAGCCACTCGCAGCTTGGTCGCTGCCCCATACACCGTCGCAGGAGCCGTCAAGATACGAAGGTTGGTTTAGTTTCTACGTGTGGCATCGACGTTTCTACGTGTTCTTTATAAATCAATTATGCGGGTAACCTCTGGGGGTTATCACTTCATTGAAGAACATGTTATTTACCTACATATGTAGGTACTTTTTACGTAAATATTTATTGCTGCGGGCCGTCCATAGGATTGCCACTCACAATAAATTAGTAATGCGGGTCGCCTCTGGGGTTATCACTTTACTAAATATTAAGTATATTATACCTACCATCGGTAGATACCTACCTGTGCAGACCTGTACACGTGTGTAAATCCAGTTGTAATGTAGCATTTACCTTACTATTCCAGAACGAATACCCTCGAACGAAGGCGTACATAACCAAAAGCATAGCGTAACGGTATCGGCGCCCTAACAACCACTTGTCGCTGGATGATACGATGAACTGCTGCAGGTATTTAGAGAAGATCCATCAAAGTCTAAAACTCCAGGTAAAGACATACAGTCTGATCTTGCAGTACGTCTACAACACATAGCTACAACTGTGTTGTCTAAAGGAACAAGAAAGGAACTTTTACCTAAGTACCAACTGCCAGGGAATTGTATCCTAATCAATGCACCTGATTTGAACCCAGAGGGAAAGACCGCAATCTGAAACACGATTTATTTAGGAGACCAAGGTTTCAAATAAAACCAAATGCTACAGCTACTTCTCGTTTAGCAGATGCTCTCACAATGTCTGTCTGACATCTTGTCTGCGGAAACAGGAAATATGACCCTTATAAAATTACTTATGGATGCGAGTAAGTTGTTATGTGACACCCAATACCAAGACTCAGTCTTGGTATTGGGAGTCCTTTGTCCTTCTCTTTTTGTGTTCCGAACTGTGTACTAAATTTAATTATTTGTGCAAATAAGTATTTTATTTTCTAATCTTTTATAGTAGTGAGATTAAGTAGTTGGTTAAAATTATTTGTAAATTTTCATAGCGGGGAAATGTAGGAAAAAATTGGTATTATTTTTAATGTAGTTTTCAACTTTTGATTTTGTTATATCACATTTAATTAGATACTAAAGACACGGAGATATACATTATTATTTTTTACATATTTTCGCATATATACATATATATATGTTAAGGTATTTCGTCTCATAGTTCGTAAGAACAAAATATGTATCTAATTCCGTACTTAGGTAGTTAAATTTAAGCGCATTTGCCGACTTTTCCAGATTTTTCGCGTCGACACGGCAGTTGCATCGCACCGGCCGGGATTCGTGAGTAAACAACGAAAGCATTGCGTGGCAGGTACCACTGAAACGAGGACTTCGCTTCCGACCGTCGACCCGTGCGGACATCTGCTCCAGTGCTCTCTCCGTGTGAGTCATCAGTGCTGTAGTGCCATCTCGCTCGCTCCGTGTGAGTCATCGCCGCTTGCCGCTGTACAGTGCGCATGCGCTGTCCGACCGCTGCCTTGCTGCCTGCTGCCCTCTCATTGGTCAGTCCGATCGCTGCCTTGCTGCCTGCCGCCCTCTCATTGGTCGCTTCGCGTCTTCGGTGTTTGGACATCGGGTTGAAGGCTGCAATTTATGAACGCGGGTTTACCTGCGGCCCTCAGATAGCCACCTAACGGTGCCAAATGGTTATCTGTCGGTTAACGCCTTGTGCGGGAGTGTTTTTGTCCGGGGTGCATACACCGTGCCTTTTTCAAGGCGCGTAACAGCCCCTCCGCTTCCTCCAAGTCCTGTGCACGGCCGGGCCTCCTAGTAGGCACGTATTGGGGAGTAGGTACGCCAACTACTCTCTAGCAACCGGCTAAACACAGGTCCACTGTTGGACGGGTCCTGTCACATCCGTAGGGGCTCTTATACCCAATCTCCTACGGGCTGGTTAGGTCGGTGACAAACCACACCTCCGCTATCACCAGCGGAGACACACCACATTGTAGGGCAAAATCACTAGCTTAGGTACTCACCTCACTTAGGCAAACTAGGTACACACACCCGTCGTCAACCTGTTGGCTTCCCGCCTTCAGAATGGCGTCCGGGGATCCACCCCCTGACATAAGAAGAATTCTGCTCTTTCTCCAAGAGCGCTTCCCCGACGCATTGCGGGCTTTTAACGAATCCGTAACCGCGGATTCACCGCGTTCGCCGTCGCCATCGCCGCGTAAGGCGAAGAAAAATGCCTCCGGGAAGGCATCTCGACCCGTTACCCGCTCTCGCTCGCGCTCGCGCTCACCACTCCCTGAAGTGGGAAGCGCCAGCGATGAGGAGACGGGTCAAAATTCACGCCCCTCTTCGGTCATGTCGACCCAATCCGCTCCGGCGGTAACAGCCGACGAAGCCGCATTAATCTCATCTTCCGAAAGCGACGGCTTTCAAACCGTCGGTCGGAAGAAAAAGCGTTCGGCCAACGGCGGTACCGCTACGGTTAGGGACAAGGGCGCCTGGCCGTCCCTATCAAAAATTCTCGACACAAAGTCGATAAATTACAAGGCCCGAACGCTAAGGGATAACCTTTGCGTTCAGGTCTTTTCATCCGACCACCATAGATTTTTAACTTCATACCTTCGCTCTGAAGGTATCGGTGGCCACACCTTCCCCCTACCCAAGGAGCGCGTCCTAAGGGTAGTTATTAAGGGCATTCCCAAGGAGATAGACTCCGGGATTGTCCAATCGGACCTCATTGAGCAGGTATACCCCGTAAAGGATGTATTCCGTATGCTCAAAAGAACGACAAAGGAAGAGTACGATATGGTGCTCGCCGTTCTTGATCCTACCCCGAGTGGGAAAAAGATTTTTGGCCTACGAGAGTGTTGCAAGCTCTCGGGGCTGAGGGTTGAAACCCCCCTCAAACATTCCTTCACACGACAGTGTCACCGCTGTCAACTCTACGGGCACGCGGCCCGTAACTGTTTCGCTAGGGCACGTAAGCGTAAAGTGCCTAGGCGACCACGGCACGGCAGACTGCAAAAGAACGCTTCCGTGCGCTGAGCCACCGGCGTGCGTGCTTTGCGGGCAACAGGGCCACCCAGTGAATTATCGCGGGTGCCCTCGCGCCCCCAAGGCGCATAAGCCGGCGTCTGGGCGCACGGCGGGGCGCGATGCGGTCCGTCGTGGCGCGGGAGCAAAGCCCACGTACGCGCCGGCCCCACCTCCTAAGAATAGTGCCTGGACCAAGCCCCCCGTTACGGAGGGCCCTCCCCAGCTCACGTCAGAGGCCTTCCCGCCTCTGCCAACAAAATCGGCAGCCGTGAAGCCTTCCCAGGCGCCGGCGCCGACCCCCGTTATAACGGAGAGGCCCACACGCAAGGTGAGCCCTCCGGCTAAAGCCCTCAGCCACACGGCGGAGGCCGCCGCGGAATCAGAAAAGGTCCGCGACGCCTTAAATCTCGCGTTTAGCATCGTAGACGCGTTAGACATAGACGCTCTTGTCGCCTTCTCCGAGGCTTTCAAATCCGCCAATAACGCGGAAGACAAGAAGCAACTTGTAATCGAGCACGTCCAGCTCCTTAAGTCAGTGCGACAATTTGCAGACTCCACCACACCGCAATAGCTACGACCACGTCTAGGATCAAGGCTCGATCACTGTCCGTAGTGACTTTCAATGCAAACGGTTTCAAGCCGCAGGCAGATTTGGTTCGAGATTTCCTCGTTCGCCACCAAATAGATATTTTCCTAGTACAGGAATCTTTCCTCAAGCCCAGCGTTCGCGCTCCCAGATTCGCGAATTACAACGTAGTGCGAAACGACCGACCTACGGCGAAAGGCGGTACGCTCATTTATTATAGACGAGCGCTTCACTGCTCGCCGTTAGACCCGCCCTCCCTTACCAACATAGAGTGCTCTGTGTTGCGCGTAGCCATGACCGGCCATCAGCCGATTATTATCGCGTCGGTGTACCTCCCTCCCGCCAAGGACATAATAGAGAGCGATCTCAGAACCCTGTTTGCGATGGGCCCCTCGGTCTTATTAGTCGGGGATCTCAATAGCAAACACGGGGACTGGAATAGTTCAAAACAAAACCCTAATGGGTTAGCCCTCAATAGGCTTATAGACGTGCTCAATTTCAACGTCATTGCCCCCATACAACCGACTCGCCGTGGCATAACAGGCAACGGCCTTCTCTCAACGGACGGCATAGACGTAGCGGTTTTACGTAACGTGGCACTACAGCCGCGAAGCGTAGAGACGTTACACGAGTTAGACTCGGATCACTTCCCGGTTCACTTTGAATTCGGCCCTCCTAACACTCGAGAGAAGAGGTTCAAGTCCATTGTCGACTGGCAGAAGTTAGACTAGGCCCTCAAGCCCGCCGACACCTCTGCCCTCCGTAAATCTCCAGGTCTCGACGCCATCTCGAACAAGGTCCTCCGGTGCCTCCCGCCCCATCTGATATGCCTACTAGTGTCCATTTTCAATTGCCTCCTTGAAAACTGCACCTTCCCGGCGCAGTGGAAAGAGGCCATTGTCATTGGTATTCACAAACCAGGAAAACCCCGTAACAACCCCACCAGTTACCGCCCTATCAGCCTTCTCAATACGCTTAGCAAGCTTTACGAGAAGGTACTTAAAAAGCGCCTCCTAGACTTTGCCCTAGATAAGGGGCTCATTCCCGATGAGCAGTTTGGCTTCAAGCCGGCCCACTCGTGCGTTCATCAAGTCCATCGAATCACGGAGCACATCCTCTCCGGGATGAATAGCTCCCTGAAATCGAGAGCCACGGGTGCGCTCTTCTTCGACATAGCGAAAGCTTTCGACAAGGTCTGGCACAACGGCTTGGTTTACAAGCTCTACCACCTTAATGTGCCACTAAGACTCGTGCGTATCGTACACGACTTCTTGTCCGACCGCTCAATGCGCTATCGCGTAGAAGGAACGTTATCGTCTCCTCGCCCCATCATGGCCGGAGTCCCTCAGGGCTCGGTCCTCTCGCCCCTTCTGTTCACGCTGTATACCGGCGACATCCCTAGGGCTCCCAATGTGGAGCTAGCCCTCTATGCCGATGACACCGCTCTCTATACCACCCACAAAGATAGAGGTGTCATCGTGGACAGACTCCAGACCGCTACCACGTCGTTAGGCGAATGGTTTCGGAAATGGGGCTTCCAAATAAATCCCGAGAAAAGCGTAGCAGTTCTCTTTGCCAGGGGCAACCCCGGTGCTAACGCTAGGGATAAATTTCACCTCAAGACAGAGGTAACCCTATACGGGCAAGCCATCCCATGGCAAAAGTCCGTCAAATATCTAGGAGTCACGCTCGATAGCGGCATGTCTTTCCGTAAGCACATAGCCGCCGTTCGCAAGAAGGCCTATTTTGTCCTCTCTCGCCTCCATTTCCTCCTAAATAAAAGGAGTCAAATGTCTCTCAGACACAAGGTGACCCTGTACAAGGCATGCATCCGACCGTGCATGACATACGCTAGCGTAGTCTTTGCGCATTGTGCCCCTTCCTATATTCACCGGCTACAGGTGCTTCAGTCGCGATTCATGAGAATCGTGACCGGTGCGCCCTTCTATGTGTGAAACGTCGATCTCCACCACGACCTGGAGCTCCCTACCATAGCCCAATGGATGAAGTTGGCGTCCACACGCCACTTTGACAAGGCTAAACACCATCCCAATCCGCTGGTGCGTAATAGCATCAACTATTACCCCTTCCCGACAAAAAAGGCTCGTAGGAGGCCCCGACACATACTAACGGATCCGGATGATCCAATTACCGTAGCAAACGATAAATTAAAAGCCGCCCGCGCGGCCAAAAATAATAAAAATAGCCAATCACAGATTAGGGTAAAAAACCGCCTTCACCGGGGAAGGCGAGGACCTTTACTTCGCACTTCGCTCACTCCAGTGAGCTTCCGTCCTGCCCTTCAGGCGATTGACCGCCCCGCGACGGCCCAAGCCGAGGTTCGAGTCTCACAGGAGACGCCCTTGCGCTAGCCGGGGGACAAAACGCCATTCTGGCCGAGCTACGCTCGCCAAAACAGCCCGAGCTGAGCTGTAAAGGCCCTTAAGGCCAACAGCGAGATTCCATTCAAAAAAAAAAAAACTGAAACCAGAAACGTGTGTCAATTTAATTAAACCAAGGGCAGCGAGTTCAAAGCCACAAATGGAAATTGTGACAATAATTCTCTTCATCAACATCACGTCAATTGTCATATCACATCACATTCTGCTATAATATATTAATCCAACTGTTTTGAAACAGCTTAAATTAAACTACTCCGTAGTTTATTACATTGTGGTATTGTTTTATTAGAGATTTCGATTTGATGTTTTTATGAACCATCTAGAAGTAGTCAATGGGAACAAATCTTAATGTAATTTTGTAGTAAATACTACAGCATTAATATCTATTAAAGAATATACATTTAACTGTGTGCTCAAGTAAACCAAAGATATCTGGTAATTTCAGAAACCAACTCTGGAGTAAATATGAAGAATCAATTGTATTGGATCCAGATAACGAGCTGTGGGGTGGGGTTTATTTGATAAGCAACCTCATAATTAGGCCAAATGCTCCATGTGTGATGAACGGCTTAGGCGGGATGCACTGTACAAACATTTGAAAGAAAAACATTCGAAAATCTCCGAGGTAATTTATTTCTATTGATGTTACTTAAACTCACTCTCAGATGTAATCTTGACGTTCATCCCCAGCAAAATATCAACTTAAACATGGCCTGGATGGATGCTTGCGTTATTTAAAACTTGTTAAAAGTAGAAATGTGGTTTCCATATTTTCATTGATAAACTCATGGAAACACCTCACAATGTTTCTCTTTTCCTTATATTTAATTAAAATGAAATCAAATCCAATCCCAAACCTCTTGTTGAAGTTAAGTCAAGTCAATTCATATATATTTTTTGCTAGTGACGTGCTTTCTCTGCCTTTTTTAATTTATGATGTAAAATCATTGATACTGAACAATAAGATTTTTTTGTTTTATTTTAATTAATACATTATTTATTTTGGTATATATTCGATGCCTCTAAGGTTTTTAGAGTTTGTTTGTTCTTCATTGTGATCAGTGTGTTGAATTAAAATTTTATTTGTGAAAAATATTAAGACTGCTGCTATAGAATAAAAACAATGATTTTGTACAAACCATCATATCGCTTTATCTATATATATATAAAAATGAATTGCTGTTCGTTAGTCTCACTAAAACTCGAGAACGGCTGAACGGATTTATCTTATCTTAGTCTTGAAATGTTCGTGGAGGTCTAGGCAAGGTTTAAAAGGCGAGAAAAAATCGAATAATTTCCGGGAAAACCCTAAAAACAGCCCTTTTCTATTTCCCATACAAATGTTTTCTAGAGTCAATTTGAACTTTATTGCTATTCAATAAAGTTCATATTAAATTACAAGCACTCACTGTTGTCTAAGCAATGTAGGTGTGTTCCTAGCGTCGAAGAGTCTATTTGCACTTTAATATCGCTGCAGAAAGTTCAAATTCCATCATATCTATCAAAACAGTGTGCGTGTTTGCATAGGAGGATTTTGTCGCGTTCCGAAACTTAATTAATTTTAATTATTTTTGAATTATTAATTTAATATCTCTATCTCTGCAAAATTATTTAAATACATACCTACTAATAGGAAAATATCCCAGTCGGGGTTATTTAGTGGGTCACAGAAGAGTGGCCAAAGTTCGTGGAAGCGAAGATACTTTGGTCACCCGAGCTGAACCTTACACATCACCCTATCATCAGGGTGACGGTTCTGTGTAGGAGAATTTTTTGCGCCGACTATAAAATTGGTAGGATCAAAAAACTGCCACATTTTAAATCTTTTTGACAGAACGAAGTCTGTCGGGTCCGCTAGTCACCTATATTTTAATTTAAGAAGAGTACCGATTTGTCTATTTCTGAAAAATATGTGTTTTTCTTATTTGACAGGATTGCCTGCATCTTATTGGAAGGTGAGATACAGGCTTAGATCACATCCAAAATATACCTATTGGCTCATGTGTATGTAATATATTACTTAAAAATTCCAGAACCTGGAGTACAAAAACAGCGAGTTCAAAGCTACAAATGGAAATTGTGACGTTGATTATGAATACAATAATTAATTTACAAACAACACCAGATATAGACAGAGAAGTGGGTGAAAGATGTAAGTGAGCACATGATGATTATAACATTATTGGTAAAATCGAAAAATCAGTTAAGCGCTTCTTGAACTCCGAGTATAAATTGCACCGAAAAACCTAATAAACAGTTTTTATTCCAGATAGCCACCTCTTTGGGGTATGTACTAAAAACTACTGGATAAACCCCAAAAATTGCTTCAATTAGTTAAATTGTAATCTTGAATACTTCCTAGGATATTACGATATATTTTTATATTCATTATAAATATTAAAATATTCTAAATTCAATACCCAATTTGAATATACGAATGTGTACGGATGTTAATCATTTTACTACGCCTATCACATTAGCGCTGTTGTATTTTTCTGTGATAGTACTGACACCACGTCAAGTTTGTAAACTGTTATCATAGTTAGGTCTAAGCTGACGAGGTGGCGCTGATCTAAAGAAAACACTTAAAAACTGTATTTCTGTGTTTTACTTATGTATTAATATTATATTGATTTTAGACATTTAGCCTTTAAATTTATTATTGTTTAATACCCTACATAACCTTTACTTCATTTAATAGCTCTGCAGAAGTAACTTGAGTTATTTCTATTTACACGAGATGGCGCTGACCTAAATAAATGCTGTTAAAAATGTATTTCTTTGTTTTTACTGGAGAAAATTGTATGAAGATCGCACTTTAAGATTCAGCCTATAAAATGATATAGACTGTTTAATGCTGATTCTTATTACTACTTATTTATACCTTTACATCTTTAATAGCTCTGCAAAAGAAAGTTGTCGGTATTTATATTTATTTACACGAGATGGCGCTGATCAAAAAAATCTTGTTAAAAGGCGAATCAATTCACGTAATATAGCATACATAGGACCCAGACCGTAAAGGTTATAGGGTCACTGTTTCTTTTAATTTATATTACTCGTTATAGTTGTAGTATTGGTGTTAAGTGTTTAGAAATGTTAAATAAAGTTTATTTTAATTTATTAGCTCTTTATTTCTACTGACCCTGACAGGATATTAAAAAAGAAACCTTTAGCCTTTGGTCATATTTCGCGGTCTGGAGCCCTCGGGGCAACACAGGACCGGCACCCCAAATTATTTTCCAAATACAATGAAAAAAAAAAACAGTCGAGTTATTCAATCAATAATTTATGGTGAAACCAAGTAGATTCTTTAAGTATTTAACTAAATTAAAAATATATATACAGATTTCTGTTAAGATATAAGAACAATATATTAATGTATATACAAAGGTTAAGCGGAAAAAAATATCAAAAGAAATGTTGTTTATTAGTCGGAGTTTAACAGTATTTTCGTAAAACCAAGAAGAAATACATAAACGAAACCTATTTATTAATAGTTTCACTAATTCAAAGCCAATTACAGTTAATCTATTGAAAAACGCATTTATTAACATTATTTCCGTAAAACCAAGGAGAAATATATAAACTAAACCTATTTAATAACAGTTTCACTAATCCAAAGCCAAAAACAGTTAATCTATTGTAAAACGCATTTATTAACAGTATTTTCGTAAAACCAAGGAGAAATACATAAACTTAACCTATTTATTAACAGTTTCACTAATCCAAAGCCAAAAACAGTTAATCTATTGAAAAACGCATTTATTAACAGTATTTCCGTAAAACCAAGGAGAAATATATAAACGAAACCTATTTAATAACAGCTTCACGAATACAAAGCCAAAAACAGTTAATCTATTGAAAACGCATTTATTAACCGTATTTTCGTAAAACCAAGGAGAAATACATAAACTTAACCTATTTATAAACAGTTTGACTAATCCAAAGCCAACAACAGTTAATCTATTGAAAAACACATTTATTAACAGTATTTCCGTAAAACCAAGGAGAAATTAATAAACTAAACCTATTTATTAATAGTTTCATTAATCCAAAGCCAAAAAAATTGTCCTTATTGTGAAACGCATTAATTAACAGTATTTCCGTAAAACCAAGGAGAAACACGTAAATAGTGGCTATTTATTAACAGTTTCATTAATCCAAAGCCAAAAACAGTTAATGTATTGAAAAACATATTTATTAACAGTATTTCCGTAAAACCAAGGAGAAACACGTAAATAGTGGCTATTTATTAACAGTTTCACTAATCCAAAGCCAAAAACAGTTAATCTATTGAAAAACGCATTTATTAACAGTATTTCCGTAAAACCAAGGAGAAATAAATAAACTAAACCTATTTATTAACAGTTTCATTAATCCAAAGCCAAAAAAAGTTGTCCTTATTGTGAAACGCATTAATTAACAGTATTTCCGTAAAACCAAGGAGAAATACGTAAATAGTGGCTATTTATTAACAGTTTCACTAATCCAAAACTAAAAACAGTATATGTATTGAAAAACATATTTATTAACAGTATTTCCGTAAAAACAAGGAGAAATAAATAAACTTAACCTATTTATTAACAGTTTCATTAATCCAAAGCCAAAAACAGTTAATCTATTGAATTCCATTACACGGCAGTGATCTATTACTTGTAGCCAGAAAGACTGCCTGTACATCTTTTGTCTACATGTTTAGCTGTCTTAATAAGGAAGGATGTTTTCAGTTCTGAATGATTTTATCCTGAAAGTTCCCTCAAAGTCAAACTTGTTTTTGAATTTAATTCAAGTTAAGATTTATTTCAATATCTCAAGCGAAGCGATGCGTTATGGTTGCAGTGCATTTGCCTTGCGCAAAACTTAGCGAGTATAAATAATGACAAAGACTTGCCATTTCTTTTTCCTCGCTTTTTGGATTGGATTCGGGAACTGGTAGAAAATTTACATCCTTGGTATGACGTTCATACGTCCTAAGAACGAAAAATAGAAGCACTTTAAGATGTTGTCATTGGAGAATCGTAGAAAAATAATTGATATATCGTTTGCATTTAAATTATATACATATACATTATAACAATATGAAATACCTAATACAAAATAATTTTTGTTTATTTTCTCCCAATAATAATTTTTGAATTTTGAAATATGAACAGAACTGTGCTGCGGTAATTTGAATTACGAATCACGTCCATTACTTTGGTATATTTTTCGAATTTCGAATGAATTATACTTGTTGTCAATACTCTGCTCGATCCATGCCACGCACGTCTCAGTTGTGATTTCGTATAATGCAAATAATGTGCGATTTGTATCAATATCTGTAACAAGAAGTATGTTAAAGTAATATATACCGTATTAACAGTATTTTCGTAAAACCAAGGAGAAACACGTAAATAGTGGCTATTTGTTAACAGTTACTCTAATACTAAGCCAAACACAGTTGTCCTTATTGTGAAACGCATTAATTAACAGTATTTTCGTAAAACCAGAGAGAAACACATAAATAGTGGCTATTTTTTAACAGTTACACTAATCTTAAGGCAAAAACAGTTGTCCTTATTGTGAAATGCATTTATTAACTGTATTTTCGTAAACCCAAGGAGAAACACGTAATTATGACACTTTTTACTTTTTATTCTATTCTGGAAGGGATAGGTATTTTGTGGAGTACGGAATATATAGAAATTATTCGACTTTTCAAAAGTGTTTTTGTGTTAGTGACTATAAATTGTGAACAATAAGAAATATGTGCAAGTGAACTGAGAGCCCAGATTGACAGTTTTTTATGCGTAAGACGTGGTTATTTTGTATCAACGCCCGTTGTCATATGTATGTATTATCATTGAGTTGCTTAAATATTAAGTATACTAATACGTACAAATGACTGTGAAGAGCGCTTATTGCAGTGCCATTTTTAAAGAGAGCATTTGTTTTTGTGCAGTTACGGAAATCTATACTTAATAATATTTTTCCAAACACTTACAAATTGAATGTCTGCGAAGGTTGCAAGAAGACACTTTTCCAAACTAAAGCATGCGCTATTGTATTAGGTCCTTACATATGAAATTGGCGTTTTGTCGTACTGGCCACTTTGACTTCAAATACCTCCTCTTTGGTAAGGAATTCCAAATTCAAATTTGCACAGCTATTTACTCATGTATTTGTGCTTCGATGACCGTCATTCATTTGTTTTTTCTTCTGTTTTTTTCTGTTTGCGTCACTCATTTTACAAAATGGAAAAATTTAAAGTATCGCATTATTTACGAGTACGAGTTCCGCCGTGGCACTAGTGCTGCGGAAACGACTCGAAGGGTGAATGATGTGTATGGCGGTCATGTTGCAAAAGAAAACACAGTTCATTTTTGGTTCCAACGTTTTCGTTCTGGAAATTTCGACCTGCAGAACAAGCCCCGTGGACGGCCTGAGACCCAAGTTGATAATGAAGAATTGTAGGCTATTGTGGAAGCGGATCCATCGCAAACCACGTCCGAGTTATCTGCAGGCTGCGGTGTTAGTGATAAAACTGTTTTAATTCACTTGAAGCAAATTGGGAAGATTAAAAAGCTTGAAAGGTGGGTACCTCACGAATTGACTGAAGCAAACCGGCAAACGCGCGTCGACTGCTGCGTTAGATTACTGAACCGGCACAATAATGAAGGTATTTTAAACCGAATCATCACGTAGTCAGTACATCATTAGTATTAAGATACTGTAGAAATAAATAAACGTTTTGCTTCATTATACCAAACCATATATAAATAATTTCTGTGGTATTAAATGTGCAATGATAAGGAAGTCTTAAAACTTCATCTAGTTTATATAAGTTTTGTTTCATTACTTCAAGTAGTCGACATTTACGCCAAACATCATCATAATGTAAATTATACTCGAGCTTTGTCCTTAAGATTAGCATAGATTACATGTAGTAGCACATATCGTGTTGCCATTCCGCACTGTGGTTGAGGGTAGATAAAACACATATTTTAACATTTTCACTCATTTTTGAAAATGAAGGTAATGTTGAAATTTTCCTGTTCTTTGCCTAACGACGATCGTCATTCACATTTTAGTGCTCCGCCACTTGGCACATTTATTTCGTTGAGCAGCACAGCGTAAACTCGAGTGTAACGATTTCGAGTATTTATGGAAAAAACTCAAGAGTTTAAAAATTAAATTGCGGATGCACAAGCACAACGTCCTCGACATCGACAACATCGAGGTGATTCAAGATTGGATGTCCCGCCACTGATGCCATCACGAAGCAGATCACCGTCACGTCCCGCTCCAGCTGCGTCGCGTTGTCCTTGGCATCGTGCTTCCGCTCGAGCTGCTCGCAGCGTGGTCGCTGCCCCATACACCGTCGCAGGAGCCGTCAAGATACGAAGGTTGGTTTAGTTTCTACGTGTGGCATCGACGTTTCTACGTGTTCTTTATAAATCAATTATGCGGGTAACCTCTGGGGGTTATCACTTAATTGAAGAACATGTTATTAACCTTATAACCCTATAACCTTATGTAGGTACTTTTCACGTAAATATTTAGTGCTGCGGGTCGTCTTTGGCATAACCACTTCACTAATTACGTGATTTTAGGTATGGTAGATGTGTTGTGGGCCCTCTCTGGGATTAGTAATGTGGACTCACAATACATTAGTAATGCGGATCGACTTTGGGGTTATCACTTTACTAATACCTACCTACCTGCATACTACCGGTACTGACGTGTGCAAATTGTCACAAAAAAATTGGTAATGCGGATCGCTTTTGGGGTTATCACTTTACCAATGGGTACCTACGTATCTAGTATAGGTAATAACTTGTGCAGATAGATGACTTATTAGTTTTGTAAACCCAATAAAATATATTCAAACTCGTGAACGTATTTTATTATACCACAGGTGATACTTCAAATAGCCTATAGCAATTTCTGTATCTGTTTCATGATCATTAGTAAATTGAAAAGGTAAGTAGTTGATCAGCCTTCTGTGCCTGAGGTACGCCTTTGACTTTTTGGGTCTAAGGCAAGTCGTTTTCCTCACGATGATTTCCTTCACTGTTCGTGCACAGCCGGGGATCGAACCTACGACCATAAGGATGAGCGTCGCACGCTGAAGCCACAAGGACAACACTGCTATGGTTATAAACAACTCCTTAATCTCAGCCACTCAGGCCTTGAAGTCAGCGGTTTGACTCGCCATGGCCTTTCTTCCTCCACAACCTCAATATATAGGAACCTTGGATTGGCTACGAAACCTGAAGTCACTGATGCTATAGGGAGTTACAAAACATTGGCGCTTACTATAAAGCTTCCAATAGGGATCTGAATATTGAACTTATTAAAATAAATATACGAAAATCTGGTTAAACGCCGTAAGAAGGTATCTTATAATGATGCTTTTTGCATGGACTTTCTTCAATTAAAATTACGATGTCAAAAGTGTATACAAATAGCAAACTGGATATAGACATCTATAATATTTTTAGTTCGAAACTCGTTCGAGATGGACTTAAAAGCTTAACAATAAATAGACGCAGTATAGCATAATTGTAACTTTCTGAAGCAAAATATCTAGTTACGTGCCTTTGCTTAAGAAGCTCAAAGTATCTATTCCCTGTATATATATTTTAGGAATGTCCTTATTCGTTCACAAACACATAATTTTTTTTTAAGTCCATTGTCGAAGTAGACACGGAGAGATGTAGACATTCAAAGATCTTACTACTAGTGTTTTTAAAAATCGACATAACGTACTTATTTTTGAAAAAAAAACCTTATTCGATTAATCGTTACTTGCGAAAAAATTTATAATTAATATGAATTTAATAATGTGACGATGTAGTTGTAATAATATCTGCTACTTTGAATGGTCCAGTGAATAGGCTATCTCGCTCTTACAACTTGATTACTAACATCGATGATGATTGAGGGGTTTTACAACAGTCTGCCAAGTTACCGTAACCTTGTTATTCGAGCTCTTAGTGAGGTTTAAGTTTTCTTTTACTTTAGGTTATTATTGTTATTTTGTTGTTATATTAATTATTAATAAAACTAAAAAGACAAAATAATATTAATAATTATTATTAATATTATTTTATTGTGTTTGTTTGTTTTAATTTTCTCCATTGATAGATTACTTATATTCTAATATAGTTGATGTGTTTTTTATGTGTGTCAAATTTGTGTATACATATTATGTTGTATTTTTTAAAACAAGCACATTGCACATTGTTTTAGAACGTGTAAATAAATAAATAAAATAATATAAGAATTTACTTGATATGACTCACAATGTAATTGTAACTTCTAGTCTAGTCTCTTTTTGTACCGTAATCTTGTAAATACATTATTATTATTACATATTATTACAACGGTTCTAGATTGTTGCAAGTATATATATTATAGACTGCCTACACACTTCTCTAGATATTTTATTCTCAAGATAACATAAAAATAGCAATTTAGTGAATGCTTCAAGTTCACGCTGATTTTTATTCCGCACAGACTATCTATAGTCCACAATTCCAGCTGTCTAAATTTTGAGCAACGACTTAAAGGGTTAAAACGTAAGTGATAAAAAAAACAACGTTGCTAATAAAAACGTCCGTCGTCTTACTGATAGCAATTTTTTCCTTCAAAATTATTGTAGTAAAACAAAATGTTTGTAGGACATTTATTTCAACGAATTAAGCTATTTTTTTAAGGAATTTTTGCTCTTCTGTATTTGTCGTGGAGTATTTGCCGTTTCTCTTTGTTCCTGGTGATGTTGTTGAGTAGTGGTTGTCTCTGTGAAATATAAATATAATAAATTCATTTTTGTTTATGTAATAGAAGGCAAATGGGCTGACGTTAAGTGATACCGCCGCCAACGGACACTCACCTTGCCAGAAGGCTCGCAAGTGCGTTGCGGCCTTTCAAGAATTGGTACGTTCTTTCCTTGAAGGACCATGATTCGAAGTCGAATGAATTTAATTTTTTGTCTTGTGAATTATGAATAACATTAAACAAATATTGTTTGGTTATCGCGACTAGAAAACATTTCTCTCAAATAAATTTTAGATAACAACTAGTGTATATAATAAACACTTAATCTACACAAATTAGTATATACAAAATCTTACGCAATCGCATTTCTTCTCGCCTGTTGGAGATAGACCGTAGTCCCAAATGTCTGCACTTAGTGCCGAAGCACTTGAGGTGTCTTCCATTTCCTCATGTCACCCTAACGCCTCCGCCATCTTGGCTCCACGTTCTAGAACATTTGGACTCATTATTTTCTAATTAATATTAATGAGGCATTTGTAATGACAGCTGGATCAAAAAGACCCTTAATTGAAATGGCATTGAAATGTTTCTTCCCACTGAGAAGAAAAGAGAGGATGCCGACCAAAAACTTGGGAAGATGAAATAAAAGGGATAGCGGGGAAACATTGTCGCAAGGAACAGGGACCAATGGAAGAAGCTGGAGGAGGCCTTCACTCTGTCGGAGGTCGAGTACTAATGAAAACATAAATGACATGGAGTTAGTGTAATTCTAGTGTACTCGAATAAAGCCTATTATTATTTTATTTATTTATTCATGAGGACGTTCGTAGAAGTAGGTGCAGTGGATAGGAAAAGTAAAAAGCATATAGAAAGATGAACATATAACAAAAACAATAAATAAAACAAGCAATTAATAATAATAACCTTTAAGAATCTCTAGGGCCCAAATGACCCTCCCCTGTGACACGACCAGATCTCGCGATATAATGAATCATGACAGTTTCGTGTACGTATACGATGATGACACTTTTGACAGATTTGTATAATTTAACACAAGCCAATATTTTCTCCCTTGGTCAACAAATCTATTGATTTATCCATTATGCGATAAGCACACCTGCATATCTTTACTGCTAAAACATTTATTCGTGCTTCCTCGAAACTTTTCTACTCTTTTACATTTATTTATCATTTGCATTCCATAAGCAACTGGTTCCCATAAGAGTATACACGGTAAGATAATAAACATTATCAAGTTAATTATGAACTCAATTGGCCTGGAATAGAGTCGATTTAAAATCTCCGTCTCAGCGGGATTACAATGTAACTTACGGATTAAAAAAGGTTGGCAACAACAAAAATATATCTATAGTCTGACTTAATAGACTTTCTTCTACCACGAGATCGTTATCTACGCGAGTGAAACTGCGGGGCATTGCTAGTAAATAAATTAAATTAAATTATAAGTACAATAGGCACATAATTATTCTACCAAGAATATTGTTAAACTTCTATTGTATATTCTATGAATACGAATTTAATATACTTTAGTCTGGATTGCATCTAACTAAAAAAGGGGTGTTTTACTAGTGTACACACGTAAGAAGAGTTGAATTAAATTAACAAAAGGCTTTTATTATCATAGACATAGATTATTACAAATTTTAATAGAATTATTACTATCATTTTTATCGTTATTATATATTTTTGTTATAAAACGCTTCGAATCTTAACCGTGGTAGGGACAAGAAAAGATGGCACGTAACAGTAAAATGTGACACGTATTTTTTTTCCAACACCGATGAAGAAGTTTCAATTCAAAAATCAGTATTACTATTATACTAGGTTTTATTCAAATGTTGAAAAAATATCAAGGATACAGCTAACGATAAACGTAAATAGAAATCATAAGGCCAAAAATAAGTGTTACAACTCTGTTTAAATAAACATACTTGCTCACAAGACGTACTCTTTTTGGTGTCTGGATGAACAGGCCAACCCTCCTTATCATAAACCACAGGTCGGCCTCTCAAAGAACCTTCATAGTACTGGTCCAGCTTTCCTGGTATCTTTAGTATATATTCCATTCCCATTAAGCCAACACTTGGCAGAAATTTACCAACACAAGCCCTTAGTAACCCTGAAAAGAAGCTTTTGTCTATTGTATACGTCATAAGACAAAGGTATAACATTTATCACTAACAAAACACATCAAATAACAATAATCAAAGAAAATATTTTTTTGTTCACAATTGTTATCAGAATTTTTTTATTTTAAAGAACACTGTACGTTTTAAGTGTTTTATGCGTGTGTGTTGAGGTGGTAATTGGGTCGGCATTTTGCTGAGGAGCAGACTGTTCCACAGCGCTGGTCATTCTCCCAGAGACCACAGCAGCTAGTTTACTGTCATTGATATTGGCATTGCAGTAAATTAGGATGTTTAGTGCGATCGTTAAGTAGTTGTTATTTACAACATTAAGGACTTTTAATAATGATATGGTCACTAGACAACTTATGTTGGGACTGATTCACTTACCGGCGTGGTTTACTGGTAGTAACTGTTTACGCTAGAAAAGAGTTGAGAGACTGGGTCTTTTTTACAAGTAATGTTTTTGATAGTATTTAACAGTTTAGTATATCAATAAATTGGAGGCACTTCTATACAAAAATGTATAAAACAAAATAATCAATGGCGCTACAACCTTTTTAAGTCGGGGCTTTAGATTTCTGTATCTGTTTCATGATCATTTGTTAATCTAATAGGCAAGTAGGTGATCAGCCTTCTGTGCCTGACGCACGCCGTCGACTTTTTAGGTCTAAGGCAAGCCGGTTCCCTCACAATGTTTTCCTTCGACGTTGTAGCGAATGTGAATTAAATGCGGACATAGAAAGTCCATTGGTGCACAGCATGGGAACGAACCTACAACCTCAGGCCACTAGGCCATCACTGCTTACAAAAATGGAAGCAAACAATATATCTTGCTTACAAACAATCATTAATCAACTATAATTATATTTTTTTGCCACTAACCCCAAAATAAATTGATTTTGACCATGAATTGATGACCTTTTTAATACCTAATCTCTCTCGTGAACTATGCTAACAGACATGTTAATTGTCACATCATCGGGAAAGCATGCCGACCGCACGCGTCTTCTTCCCTCATGAGGAGAAAAATCAGCTGCTAAACATCAATTTCAGACATATCTCGGCATATTAATTTCGGATCGTCACCTGAGAGCATATATTCCAAAAATTCATGAAATCCAGTCATTAATTATTTTAAATAAAGTTAATTTATTAGTTTTAAAATCATTTCCCACTCGACTAATAATAATTCAAATTGGTCTCATTTTTGATAAAACATTTTTATCGTCTCAATAACAATTAATATATAATCTCCAAATGCGAATCCAATGCGAAATGAAATTGAAAAACTATTTTATATGCATTTGTCTCCTAAACAAGACTGCTATGGTTACATTTACACAAACAGCGGTTTTCTAATGATTTTATTATATTATTTTGTAATATAAAGAAAAACACACTAAAATTACTATTTTTTATTAAGCTATCAATGAAACCTATAAAGTATATGCAAGTTCTTCTAATTAACCAAAATAAATTCTTCGGTTTAATACAATACTTGTAAGGTTTTTTTTTAGCTTCATCCAAGATCTGGACAGCAATTAAAATTGAATGTGTCCATGTCTACAAACATGGGACTTGTCAGAACGTAATAAAATTAGAGCGCTTTGCTAGTTATAGAAGTGAGTTCTGGAACCGCTGTAGTACAGATACCGGCAAACTTCACCGGCATACAGCGCGGGACACAAACGTCAACTGATTTACCAATCACGCGATCGACACGTCACTCTCGCGCCGTCGCGCACTACCGCCCGCCGAAGTAATACCTAAAAATGGCTTCTGCGCAGGCAAGCACATTTGTACCAGATGTTTGCCGATATCTATACTGAAGGTAATGTCTACTCGCAAGCAGTGCCGGATTAGCTACGTAGCAAGAGTAGCAAATGCTACGGGCCCCGCGCTCCAACGTAGCTGTAACCGTAACAAAACATCCTTTGCACTTAAAAATCTAAAAGTCGTTTGAGTCACGTTACATTCGAAATAAGTTGGTATTTTACATACTTTTTACCGTTAATTATAATCGACAGACATATTTTGACTAAAAACTATATATACCACATCTCCCTTTCAAGCGGCCAATTTTTTTTATTTTTTATATCAACGCCTTACGCTGGGCATGTTGCAGTCGAGACGGACTGCTGTAGAGCCGTGTACGACTTCAACGCGACCACACGACTGCTTGGAGCAACTGCTCCACACAACGGTGTTCGACCGCAAAATAATACCGTCAATGCGAGTTCATTTACAAGATGGATTTCGATGACGAAACACTGCTTCTTGTACTACTATTGCGCAAGCGTAGGCGTAGAAGACACCGTAGCATGTGGGTGTGTCCAATACTACAATCAAGATAACAGTATGGAATATTTCATGCTTTGTATCCCCATCTCAGAGAAGACACTGAAGGGTTTTTCAACTATTTTAGAATGTCCATGGTTTCATTTGATGAATTGGTATTTTAAGCCGAGAGCCCGAGTGGTACGCGGTCGGCAGCAACCGCTTGTAGCGGTACGTGTATGGTGTGTCCGGCAGCTCTAAGCAGTCGACCACACGGCGAAACTCGACCGCAGAGCGTCTGGTCCGGTCTTAAGATGTCATGCGGAACATGACATAATGGTTGCAGCTCCTTACAAAATTTTATAATACTCGACAGTGTCCTAATCTTCATTTCTCGCGAGAAGATTTTTGCTTCCTAATGGGATTTCGACGAATTCTGGCTTTAACAGCATGAACAGCCTTTGTAGTTCTAATAACGCTCGGCCGCCCCGATTTTTTCTGATCTTCGACAGAATTTTTTTTGACGTTCATAAGTGTATACTATGCTGCCTATATGAATAAATGATTTTGAATTTTTAAACGAAGTGTTTTGTATCTGTTGATATTACGATATACGTACATACGGCTGATACCAAGCTTTTAAAGCGTCTGGAATATGACCGACGGCTCCATACCCACTTTGTGTAAGGCCATCACTGCAATCCTATTTTCTTCAACACTCCATTCCATATTGTAATTTTATGTAACGGTATTTAGACTAGTAAGTGTGTATTTGATCATTTTCTGAATTAAAAAAAAAACAAGATGTGCAAAATAATTAAATAAGAGATTAATTTAATAAATTTAAAAAAAAACTTATTAAATATATTACCTACTATATGCAACTTTACAGAAATTGGTTAAATAAGGTTAAATTAGATAAAGTTTAACAAAAGGCTTTTATTATCATAGACATGAATACAAATAATACAATTATTTCATTTCACCTTATTACTACAGAGATTATTACAGAATTTCATTAATTGTAATAGAATAATTACTATCATTGTTATCGTTATTATATATTTTTGGTACTATTGGCTTCGAATCTATTCGAATCAACCATGGTAATGACAAGAAAAATATTGCGCGTAACGGAAATATATGACGGTAAATGTTTTTCCAACGCCGATAAAGAAGTTTCATTTTAATAATTTAAAGAATAGTCTACATACTACTACTACTACTAAAACTTTTTTAAGTTTTGTAGTTTTTATCAAAATAAATAATTGGTATTAAACTTAAAATTAAAATTACATTCATCTCATTATTTTGAAACCAAAAATTTTGAAACTTTCACTTCTACCATGAGTAAATTGCAAACATGTTTTTTTTTAATTATTTAAACAGGTTTTAAATATAGACTACAGTCATTCAAGAACCGTAACTCTAAATTAAAAGAGTGCAGATTGATTTAGTGTTGAGCAATAAATCAATCTATTGTAAGATATTATATTGTAATTGAGCGCATTAATCAAAATTAGACTCTCAACCTGAAGGTCGTAGACACCTTGTCTTTAAAAATGTAATCACTTTCCATTGCACGGCAGTGATCTATTACTTCTAGGCAGAAAGACTGCCTGTACATCTTTTGTCTACATTTTTAGCTGTCTTAATAAGGAAGCTCTCTCTCTTCTGAATGATTTTATCCTGAAATTTCCCTCAAATTCAAACCTATTTTTGAATTTAATTCTAGTTAAGATATGTTTCAATATCTCAAGCGAAGCGAGGCGTTATGGTTGCAGTGCATTTGCCTTGCGCATAACTTAGGAAGTAAACGTAAAGTGACAAAGTCTTGCCAATTGTTTTCCCCCGCTTTTTGCCTTGATTTGGGAACTGGTAGAAAATTTACATCCTTGGTATGAAGTTCATACGTCCTAAGAACGACAACTAGGAGCACTTTAAGATGTTGTCATTGGAGAATCTTAGAAAAATAATTGATATATCGTTTGCATTTAAATTATATACACATACATTAAAAAAATGAAATACGTAATACAAAATATTTTTTATTTATTTTCTCCCAATAAACAAATACTCAAATTTGATCTATGTAGCGCGTTGTGAATTTCGAAATATGAACAGAACTGTGGTGCAGTAATTTGAATTTCGAATCACGTCCATTGCTTTGGTGTTTTTTTTTCGAATTTCGAATGAATTGTACTTGTTGTCAAAAATCTACACGGTCCACGCCACTCACGTCTCAGTTGTGATTTCGCATAATGCAAACAATGCGCGATTCGTATCAATATCTGTCACAAGAAGTATTTTATACTAATATATATATATATATGAAATCACACTCAATATATAGGTACCATACGTTAAAAATTTATTGGATTTAATGTTTTTTGGGTTAAGTCACGGAGACACAAACATTATTTTAACACTATATGCACTACATTGCATTCCGCCTTGTTTATCCCGTTTGTTATATAAAAAATAAGTATAGAAGTGAAAACATCTTTAGCATCGTTGTGATTTAAAATTCGATGAAACGAAAAAGCGACAGTAAAAGAGACAGACACATAAATTCATAAGATTAAACAGAAAGCTATATTTAAAACAATTCTCTGGACATCGTCAATTACCTCAAATCTTCAACTGTATCCATTTGCGTGATCCCAAGTAATCTTTGGTTTAATCACTCTCGATCTGAGTTCCATTTCTCTAAATAAATTGTTAATCCTGCGCAGTATCCCAAGAGCAGATTTAGAAATTTTGATTTTAGTTTAATGTGGAGGAAGAACGTTGGACTCCTGAGGGAGGGATTATCCTCGGCCCGAATGGCAGGCCCTGATAGATGTGATACATAAGATTTAGAGAGATTTAGCACGAACTACCGATAGAGAGTAGAATATTTAAGAGTGATTTGTCTATAATGCTTAAGAAGAGAGTTATGAAATCATAGCTTATTGCATGGCTAACATATGCATTTCTCATGCAACATATATACAAATAAAACAAAAACAATATAAATACATGTCGACGAGGCATGGAAAGGAGCATGCTAAACATTAAAAAGGTAGACAAGATAAGACACATAAGAATAAGATCAGTTAACATCAGGTGAGCCGTCTGCCCATTTGCCTTCTATTACATAAATAAAAATGAAAACGTTAATTATAAAGTTAAGTCTAAGATTATTTCACAGAGACAACCACTCCTCAATGAAATCACCAGGAACAAGTTGAAACAGCAAATACTCCACGATTCCGAACAAGACGACACTGCTTATGTCTTAACACAAATACAGAAGAGTAATGAATTATTGAAAAAATAGGTTAATTTTTTCAAATAAATGTCCTACAAACATTTTGTTTTACTACAATAATTTTGAAAGAAAAAATTGCTATCGGTAAGACGACGGACGTATTGATTAGTTACAACGTTGTTATTTAGGAAAAAAAAGAATTTTTATCAGTTACGTTTTGACGATTAAAGTCGTTGCTCAAAATTTAGACAGCTGGAAAAGTTGACTATAGATAGTCAGCATGGAACTTCAAGCATTCGCTAAATAGCTATTTTTATGTTTTATAGAGAATAAAATATCTAGAGAAGTGTATAGGCAGTCTATAATATAAACTTGCAACAATCTAGAACCGTTGTAATAATATGTAATAATAATAATTTATTTGCAAGAATACGGTACAAATTTTTTTATGGTTATCTAAAGTTAGCATATTCTGCCACACATATTTTCCTTAAAAGGTAGACTAGAAGTTACAATAATTAATTGTAATTATTACATTGTGACTCATATCAACTAAATTCTTATATTATTTTATTTATTTACACGTTCTAAAACAATGTGCATGCTATAAAAAATATAAGAAAATATGACATCACAAATTTGACACACATAAAAAACACATCAATTATATTAGAATATAAGTAATCTATCAATGGAGAAAATTAAAACAAATAAACACAATAAAAAATAATAATAATAATTAATTAAACTAAAAAGGTAAAACAACAAAATATCAATAATAACTAAACTAAATGAAATCTTAAACCTCATTAAGAGCATGAATAACAAGGTTACGGTAATTTGGCAGACTGTTGTAAAACCCATCAATCATCATCGATCTTAGTAATCAAATTGTAAGAGCGAGATAGCCTATTCACTGGACCATTCAAATTAGGAGATATTAGTCACATTATTAAATTCATATTAATTATAATTCTTCTCGCAAATAACGATTAATAGAATATAATTTTTTTCAAAAGTAAGTACATTATGTCGATTTTTAAAAACACTAGTAGTAAGATCTTTGAATGTCAACATCTCTCCATGTCTACTCGACAATGGACTTAAAAATATTTATGTTTTTACCTACAAATAGGGACATTACTAAAATATATATACAGGGAATAGATGCTTTGAGCTTCTTAAGCAAAGGTACGTAACTAGATAGTTTGCTTCAGAAAGTTACAATTATACCATTCTGCGTCTATTTATTGTTTAACTTTTAAGTCCATCTCGAACGAGTTTTAAAAATATTATAGATGTCTATATCCAGTTTGCTAACTGTATACACTTTTGATATCGTAATTTTAATCGAAGAAAGTGGGAGTTGCGCACCAAGAACACCAGAGCGTAGGTCCATTCAAAAAGCATCATTATAAGATGCCTTCTTATGGCGTTCAACCCAATTTGCATATATTTATTTTTATAAGTTCAATATTCAGATCCCTATTGGAAGCTTTCTAGTAAGCGCCAATGTTTTGTAACTCCCTATAGCATCAGTGACTTCGGTTTCGTAGCCAGCCCAAGGCTCCTTTTATATTGAGGCTGTGGAGGAATGAAGACCATGGCGAGTCAAACCGCTGACTGGCTTCAAGACCTGAGTGGCTGATATTAAGGAGTTGTTTATAACCATAGCAGTGTTGGCCTTGTGGCTTCAGCGTACGACGCTCATACGCTGAAGTCGTAGGTTTGATCCCCGGCTATGGCAATGGATTTTCTTTTATGTGCGCATTTAAAATTAGCTCTAACGGCGAAGGAAAACATTGTGAGGACAACGACTTGCTTTAGACCCAAAAAGTCAAAGGCGTGCCTCAGGCACAAAAGGCTGATCACCTACTTACCTTTTAAATTTACTAATGGTGTGGTGGTATAATAAAATACGTTCACGAGTTTTTATATATATTTATTGTGTTTACAAAACTAATAAGTCATCTATCGAAAATTTTGTGATTTATAAAATTTGTACGCGTTTACGCAGGCTCTGATTGGCACACACACAAGGTGTGTGATTGTGACATCTCCGCTGAAGTAAATGCCGTGGCTGTCATCACCAACACCACTTGAAAATATATTATTATGTAAATACCAAAATCTTGAGGCCCACGGTCGAAGCTCCAACGTTTTTTTCCATACGGGTTTTTTTTTTATCTCCCTGTCGCTTGTTGAGCGGGATCTTATATATATACGTACATATGTATTTGCAATTGTCGTTGCAAAGAAGAAATGGCTCCATCATGGCATCTTACGCCTGAAGATATAGGGACTGTCATGTTTACTGCAGGTAGAGATCTGTTTAGAGGAGCATTACAATTCATGGTAGTTCCACCCGACAATTACAATATTGGTGGTTACACCCGAAAGTAAAAAATGACTGAGTTACTTTTAGGTGAAAAGCACGAAACTATAAAGAACACTACAATAAGCAAAATGATATAGTGTACGGTCACAGTTCTAAAGGAGCTGCTCAAGTGGTCGGAAAGGTACAACTACAACTAGGTTACAAATATAATGACAACCGCATACAAGATACCGCAATTCAAGAAATGATTTCGTAATGTTAGTCGTACATTGTGGATTCACCACTAAAGACAGATACTTACAAACGTAATTAATGGTATAATCTGCCATTGGGCATCGATTCTGTTGAAACACAGGTTCTCTTCAGTTGCAATATTCACATCCGAAACCAAAAACATGGCTCGGATACACATAAAGCATTGAAACTAACTCGAATAGACATCAGTGGCATCGTTAATCCAGTCATAATCGAATCCACGCTTTCTAGCAGCGCTATCCCACCCTAGAAATAATGAATAAATTAATAGCCAGAAAGCAAAAATAGTCCAGATAGACTTCGAGATCGAGAGAAATTATTTTATAAAAAGAAGTCATCAATTCCTTACAACACAATAATCTGTAATAATTTTTTATTTCCTTAAGACAAAAAAGAAATTTTTGGGACAAATTTGCCGCCCCCTCAAATCCGTCGCCCTAGGCTCAAGCCTACTCAGTCTGCTGGTAAAGCCAGCACTGCATACTATTTTTATTAATTATAACTCATAATGTTACATTACTTTTTACTTGGGTTGAAATAACGATATTGTACAGCTTGCTAACTAGTGGACTGTGAAATGTGTGTTTAATCTTTATATGTATTGAATGTCAGGAGTATCTGTATTGTATATGTCATGTATTTATGAGCAAGCTGCATTAGATAACTAAATATATGAGAGGGTGAGATGTAAGAACCTAACAACCCTACGGATCTCTAAGCCCTGCAGATGAACCCTAACACATAAATAGTGAATATATAAATAAGTACAGGATGTCTGCACCAAGAGACCTAAGGTAATAGACGGAGCCCTACGGGTAGGATCAAAGGTTCGAGGTGGTGGGATTATCTCAAATCTATCGGGCAGGCTCACCACGAAAATTAAGGGTTTGAAATAGTCTTCGCCACTTTGAGAGGAAGCGAGAAATGAATACGACAGAGCAATATTAAAATTTGATTTATTGTTCAAAGACAATATCTTAAATAGTACTTACACCTATTCACACATACATAATATTATTTAAGTGAGCTGTTGGTGTATTGCGCACCTTCAGCTATTAACATTTTGGAACACACGTGAGTCGTGTCAGCAATTGCTTAATATTTGAATAAGATATAATTCAAAATTACTCTTCAGCTAATAATATTTGGAACACACGTGAGCCGTGTCAGCAGTTGGTCAATTTTAAAATGAAATCTGAACAAAAGTTTTTATTAATCAATAGATCCAAAGATTTCACTACAAACAAACATTTCCTATTGAAATTATATTGAATTAAAATGATATTTTATTTTAAAATTATTAACATACAAACACATAAGTACAGAGAACACACGACACTCTTAAAGACAATACATGCACGGGCATCAATAACAGCAGTGCACAACGTTTTATGAAAAACAGTACAATGATAGAAAAGAAATAGTGTTACAAAAATAAACGACAATAAACTAGTTTGAAAAAAAAATGCAATTTAAATATATACATTTATATGATTAATAATAAACGGCACAAATATAAGTCTTTCCTCAACTTCTAGTGGAAGGTGTTTCTAGTCGTCGGTTAAAGTATGGGGAATCCATCTGGTACAAAGCTTCCTGACGCCTAAATGTTCTTGTAATATTTTTTGAACTTGACTCAATACCACTGCCTAGGCTTGCCCGTATCTGCTGATAACTCACTCGCTTATCTTCCTCTATCATGCGTCGCACAGCACTGATGTTATCTTCAGTACTCGCTGTTAAAGGACGTCCCTCATGCGGATCATCATTGCGATTGTAATGTCCACGCAAAAACTCGTTAATCCAATTGTAAATAGTGGCACGAGATGGGGCTAATCGAATCTTGGCTCGAAGCTTTGTTGTGATTTGCCACCAATTCACAAAAACAAATGACAAATGAATGGAAAATACTACATTAGGTTACCAAAGCGTTCTAAAATTTAATTAAAAAAAGTTTTCATTAGCAATGTTTCTAACTGGCCAGTTATAAACATTTTCAGAGTTACGCACCTATATCTAATAAAAAAACAATAAATGCAGCAGCATGTTACGCTTAAGAGACGGAGACTTATAAAATGGATCAGCCTAGCATATAAAATAAAAAAGTCTTTTAATTCTTACTTATAAAACAAGAAGTTAGATTAAGTTAGTTTGCTTACATGCAATTATTAGCTTTGTCAGTAATTAAGTTTTTATCCTAAATTTACTTAGTTTTTCCTTAATTTTACTATTACACTATTATTCTTCATTCTGTAAGAACTCCTCTGTAGGTTCACCTAAGATCCTCCTCCAAAGATAGTCAGTCCTCTCTAGATTGGGCTACTTGAATCCAGTTGGAACCAGCTGTTTTTATGATGTCGTCTTCCCACCTAGCCACAGGTCTACCTCTCTTTCTTTTTCCCTGTGGACCCGCCCATGTGGTCACCGTTTTCGTCTACCTCTTGTCACGTAGACGCGCCACATGTCCGGCCCACCTCCATTTTTGTGACTGAGCGTGTTCTAATACATCGCTTGCCTTGGTTATGTTTCTGATTTTAGTGTGCCTTATTTTTTTGAATCTTTCTAATGCCTCTCATGTATTAATATATAATATATTATGCTTTGCTATAGATTCAAAGTATTTATGAACAACACACACACACACACAATTAACAATATTTTTAAGCTACATCGTAATAAATGGTGCGTTTTACCCATGGGAATGTAAGTGCGTGCTCCTATTAACTAAAAACAAAGACAAATCTTTGTTTTTAATTTATTTTATTATTATTAATTACGTGATTAATTAAGTGATGTAAAATTACAAGCATTTCATATTTTTTAAACATTTATAATAGTACATTATGATACCTATACTTATGAATAAATGATTTAGAGTTTTTGAATTGCAAAACGATCGTTCCGGCCATACGGCTGGAACACTAAACATTCATTCGGACATACACAAAATATTTGGCAATATATCCGGAATATATTTGAGGTTCATAAGTGTACATTGTACTACGTATATGAATAAATTTTGATTTAATAATAATTAAATAGAAATTTTAAAAGTTTGGTCGCTGTTTATATTTAATGCTGGCAGCATTTCCCTGCTGTATACTTCCTGTTCAATCGTAATAAATGCGAATTAATTCCACCGTATTCTCCAGATTTGTCCCCAGCGACTTTTTCCTGTTCTCAGACCTCAAGAAAATGCTCGCTGGTCCACAATTGCACTGATGATGAGGTAATCGGCAAACTGAAGCCTTTTTGAGGCTAAACACAAATCGTACTATAAAAATGTTATATACAAATTGTATGACCGCTATAATCTTTGTATTGCATCTCGAAGGCTACATATCTATATATGAACTAGCAGATCCGACAGACGTTGTCCTGTCTTAAATATAAATATTGATTTCGAATTGGTACAATTAACTAAAAATGCTTTATGATATACAACATTCATTGTTGGTTTTTCTGGCGCGTAAATAAATAGTTTTGTTGGTTTTCCGACATGCGAACAGGCCACATATAACTGTGACAGACCATGTGAAAAACATGGATTTTATACAATATTAATGCCATAAACAATTAACAACTGTTTTTGATTTTATCAATATAATAAATCCGATCGATGCATTTATTTTAAACGATATTCATTTTTCTTACATCCTCTTTGGCGAAATTTGCAGCATTCTGTCAATTTTATGTAAAACGCCATAAGGTTAATTCAAAAAAGTTTGAATGAAATGAAAAAAAAAATATCGTAACAAAAGTATTCTTAAATTTTCAAATTTTCCGCGCAATTTTTTTATTTTTTTCTTTCTAAAGAACCTTCTCCTGACGATAACACACACAACAAAAAAAGAATTAGCGAAATCAGTCCAGGGGTTCACGCGTGATGCCGTGACCAAGAGAAATAGGGATTCATTTATATATATTATTTGATTATTGCAAATTCATTTCTATATACTATTCGTCGAGCGAGGAAAGCACTGCTCTGGCTTCAGCGGTACCATCACGAGCCAACATATATCTGTAATTGGCGCCTGTGTTCTTGAACCCCTCGACCCAAGAATGTAGATTCAATCTCTATATATATAAAATTCTTGTGTCACAATGTTCGTTCCCATACTCCTCCGAAACGGCTCCACCGATGCTTATGAATGTTTTTATGCATATTCAGTAAGTCTGGGAATTGGCTACCATCTATATCTCAAACCCCAAAGTGATAAGGGGTGTCCAGCCCAATTTTTTTTTATGAAACAGCACTTACAACCCTTAATTGTCACGCCTCTACGATTAACCCCTATCTTATTATATATAGGATATTTTTATTGAACTAAAAAATGTTTCCTGGTAATAATATACATGGCAAAACAACGTTTGCCGGGTCAGCTAGTAAAAATATAAATATTATCAATAGTCACGTGTTGCAACCTTAGTGTATAGATTACACTCATTAATGTCATCTTATATTTAGTATCAATTGAGACATCATTTTGTTAAGACTTAAAGGTAATATTTTAATTAATTTCATTTGTAACCCCAGCTGTGCACCAATAGGCTTTCTTTCCATGTGAGCATTTAACATTCCCTCGAACGGGGATGGAAAACATCGTGAGGAAACCAGCTTGCTTTAGACCCAAACAGTCGACGGCGTGTGTAAGGCATGTATTATTTTATAAGTTCAAAAGTCAAAAGGTATGGGACCTTTTGCACTACATCTATTTATCAAAGACTATGTTTATTTAGTAGCAAAGATTCGAAGTGTTATTGATTTATTTCTTGTTTATTAAAAAATAGCGAATTCCCAACGAATTGAGCGTATCTAGTAGTTTAAACTGAATGTTAAATATATTAATATTATTCAAAAAAACGTCGAAATATATATTTATGTCCTGTAATTTTATATAACTTTTAACTTTGCTCAAGTATGCATAACTCACTTGTAAATCACGAATGAGCTCTTCCTACAACTAGATGCATCGCTAATTCGTAGCATGACATCGAAAAGCGAGACAGTTTATGTTCCCACGTGACCTTAGCGGTAATCAAATTACGTTCGTTTAATTTGTATGAAAATTCGTTCCATGAACGCTCGGCTGAACCAACATTTCACCGTTGCGCCTTCTAACTATGACAGAATACGCGATTCTAAAAAAGTTACTTTTTATTTTATTTATTTATTTATTGTATAAGTGTTCTTAATATATAGGAAGTTGATGTGGTGGAAACACAAACTGTGCACAGTTTTTCTATCCACCAGGACGTCGAACATAATTAAATCATTAACACACACATATATATATACTAAGGCCAGTGACATATAAACTGTAAATTTATAACAATCAACCATTCAAACGATTTAAAATTGCACGTAAAACGTCATAAACAAATCTAAACACTGACGCGCCATAGATAGCCGATGCAAGAAACCTGTTCTTGTCGAGAATTCTCATTCACATACAGGGTGAGTTCCTATATTCGATTTTTTTTTAATGACGTATATAGCATAATTTATGTTATGCATAATTTATAATTGTTTGACTTATGTAGTATTTTTTTAATTTAAATTTAATATTGTTTCTTGTTATATTAGTAAGAAGTGTAGCTGGTATCGAGTTTATTAAATTTGGAATAATGTAATCTAATGTTTTTTTCCCATATAAATTATTGTATTTGGGTAATAGAAATTCGTTTATTAATTTTCTACGTGTTGAGTAGTGATAGTGAGTTTTAATTGTTTTGAGGTAATTTTCTGTAAAGTAGTTTTCATTTAGTAATCCTAGTTGCACTTTCTCGTGTATAGGTATAATTTTGAAAAATGCAAATAGCTTTCTGTAGTCCGCTTTATATTGTGATTTTAATTTTATGGGAGCAATTGTTTTTAAAATACGTATTTGTATTGCAAATATTTGATTCAGATAAGTTTTGCATGTTCTCCCATAGCTTGTAAGTCCATATGTTATAATGGATTCGGCTAGTGCTTTGTATAATAGTAGCAGAGTTTTAAGAGGTATTTTATTTTTTATTAAAGTGAATTTGGCAAGTATCGCTCTTAGCCTATCACAGACAGAATTAATGTGCATTTTCCAGGACATTCGGTCATCTATTGTAAGCCCCAGGTACTTATGGTTATGAACTAATTCTAAGGCGTTGCAGTTGCAGCTTTTGGGGTACGAGTTATAAGAATGTGCACATGTGTGGTTGTGTAAGATTAAGATGGGTGTACGTGAGCTTAGATTGTGACTGGATCGGATATGCATGAACTTTGTTTTGTTAGGATTTAGTATAAGTCCTACGTCGTGGGACCATTTAGCCAATGTATCGAAATCCGATTGTAACTTTGTTTCTGCTTCTTGGATGTTAGGCCCTGCGGCTACTAGGCATGTATCATCTGCAAATTGGAATATCTGATAATACTTTATTATGTTAGGTAATGTGTTAACATAGGTAAGGTAGTGTAAAGGCCCAATGACTGAGCCCTGAGCCGTACCTTCTGTAATAGATATTGGAAAATTTTCGTCGTTGCACACTTTAACACGATAAGTTCTGTCTTGCAGATAGTTTTCACACCACTTAAGTAGGTTTCCTCGTACTCCGCAGTCATTTAAGTTCTGTAGGATTACGCTGTGCTTTAATGTGTCGAATGCCTTACTGTATTTGTCCACATATGTATTTTTCTATTATTTTGTTAATTGTTGGCAATATAGTTATTGGACGATAATTATTATAGATTTTTTTACTACCATTTTTGTATATTGGTCGAACTATGCCTGTTTTTAGTAAGTTAGGATATTTTCCAGTATACGTTGATTTTATTACATAATGTTTTAATATCCATAGCTCGTATTTTATCTGCACCTGGAGACTTTCTGTCGTTTAATGATTTAATTATCTTTGCAACTGATTTAGGGTCTGCTGACTGAAATCTCATACTAGTATTTTCTGCATGCTGGTAAGAGCTTTTATCTAACAGTGAATTTACACAGTTGGTTGATATATTACTAATACTATTGTGGAAGGAAGTTGCAAAATTATTTGCAATATCTTTACATGTAATATTTTGGTTTGCAAATGCGTTCTGTATAGCTACGTCCATGGATGTTTTAATTTTTCCTGTTAGTTGGTTTAATAGATTTTTTAGATTATTTTTATTAGCTTCTATATTGGTTGTAATTGTTTTATTTTTAGTTTTATTTATTAATTTATTGACATAATTTCTGGTTTTATTATATTTTTGTTTGAGTATTAAGTTGTTTGGATCTTTTATATATTGAGTAAAAAGTTATATATTGAGTATCTCTGTACTGACATCCTTTAATAATTCTATTATTAATCCAATGGTTACTATTTCGAAGAGAGTTAGATTTAAGTTTAACTGTACATTCAGATTTTTTATATGCTTTTTTTTTATAAAATAGGGGGCAAACGGGCAGGAGGCTCACCTGATGCTAAGTGATACCGCCGCCCATGGACACTCTCAATGCCAGAGGGCTCGCGAGTGCGTTGCCGGCCTTTTAAGAATTTGTACGCTCTTTTCTTGAAGGACCCTAAGTCGAATTGGTTCGGAAATACTTCAGTGGGCAGCTGGTTCCACATAGCGGTGGTGCGCGGCAAAAATTACCTTGAAAAACGCTCAGTCGTGGAACGTCGGACGTCGAGGTGATACGGGTGGAATTTTGTATTTTGCCTCGACGTCCGATGCTGAAACTCAGCTGCAGGTATTAATCCGAGCAACTCCTCTGAACACTCTCCATGGTAAATGCGGTAGAAGATGCAAAGTGACCCCACATCTCTACGCAACGCCAAAGGATCGAGCCGCTCGGAGAGGGATTGGTCATCGACGATTCGAACCGCTCTTCGTTGGATACGGTCAAGTGGAAGGAGCTGGTACTGGGGAGCTCCCGCCCAGAGGTGAGAACAGTATTCCATGTGGGGCCGTATTTGCGCTTTATAGAGTTGCAAGCGGTGGCCCGGAGTGAAGTACCGTCTCGCCTTGCTGAGCACACCATGCTTTTTGGAGGCTAATTTAGCCTTTCCCTCCAAATGACCGCGAAACTGAACGTCGTTCGATATGTCTACGCACAGCCAGAGGCTAGATAGGTCCCTTCCTTCAAGCGACCTGAGGCGACGAGAACAGATATCCTCTCTGACGTACACGCAAACTCCCGCCCGCGGCACAAATGAATGTTCCAATTTGTACCCCGGGTAGGAGAGGTAGGAAGTATCAGTCTCAGTAAGGAATAATAAGGCCGGCTTCGCAGTTTCGAGGTGAAAGTGAACCGCGTTAAGATTAGAATTGAGCCCCCTAACATTGGTAAAGTCCACTGAGAGCGTGGAAGGGGTATGCCTTCGGTAAATTCTTCCGTTTGCCCCGAGATCGAAACCTTTAGTTTTTTGCGCAGTTTTTGCCCACCCCAGAATACGAAGGGC
This sequence comes from Pieris brassicae, assembly GCF_905147105.1. NCBI lineage: Eukaryota > Metazoa > Arthropoda > Insecta > Lepidoptera > Pieridae > Pieris > Pieris brassicae. The sequence continues at coordinate 2,870,392 of NC_059679.1, read as the reverse complement.
AGCCTGTGCATCCACCACCGAATACTGATTGTTCCGATGATGGACGCTCAGAGGGGGATTCTCCACAGCGGAAACGTGTGGTACTCCCCTGGGGTAATCTCTGTTTAAACTGAATCTTCATATTCTGGGGGGGGGAGGAATTGATGGGCTCCGGGAGTCTCACTCACCGCACGAAACGCGAGTACAATAAGATGAACCTATTGCATCACTTCACGCCGGTTTTCTGTGAGACAGTGGTACTGCCCCGGTCGTACCTGCCCGATTGGCTGAAGCCCGAAAGCAACAGCATGGCACTCCTACTAGGAAGGGGGTTGACTGACTGCACTGGTGAAATAACCTCTGTCACAGGTTATTTCATCAGTGGGCGATGGGGTCGTCACGTCCCGACGCCTTCCTTGCATGTGTTAAGTTATTTTGTATGAAGTTATATATACCAATAGGACAGTTCATTTCTATTGTTGGCTTCCAATCAATTTGCTCTAGAAGGATCGTTAATTTATTATTGTCAATTAATGTTTTATATGTTGGAACATCCTGTGGCTGTGTTTTAGTGCAAGCAAGCACGATCGCTCGATGGTCCGCTAGTTTTGTGCCAACCGTTGCCGTGTATAGGTCGTGTGTTTGGGATCGAGCGTATATGTGGTCTATGCATGATTTTGTAATGGTTCCTTTGTATAGTTCCGCCCAAGTGTAAGTTGTGATCCCACACATAAGGCCTAAACTGTGTAATATGTTGCAATATTTATGTTTTATAGGAATGTCTAGCTTTAGATTTATATTAACGTCTCCCAATAGATACAAGTCAATATTTTTCTGACAGTTGTTCTTAATAATAATATGAAGTTCGTCAATAAACAGGTTCTTGCTAAGGCTAGGTGGGCGGTAAATAGCACAAATTTGTGTAGTGTATTTTGTCTGAGTTGTGATAGTAAAAAGTATATTCTCGAAATGTTGGCTTTTTACAATTTGCATATTAAATTTATGTTTCTTTTTTACATATACTAAGATACGTCCACCTTTCCTACCATTTCTGAGAGCCGAAAACATATGGTATCCATCTAAATTATACAGACAACTGATTCTATCAGAAATGTTTGCTTCTGTAAGCACAATAACGTCAACAGCGCCAGCCGAGTAAATACATTGCTCGAGACTATCAAAGTATTTTATGATTGACCTTATGTTTATGTGTACACACAATAGATTTAAATGTCTACTGGGAATTTTACTCACAAAATCACTTATGTTTATACAGTCTTCTAATTCACAAATATCACTAGTTAAACTATCCATCTTAATAATAATAATTTATATGCATTTAATTTGGTCAGTTAATTGGCATTCTGTCTTTTTTTTGCACTTGTATATCCAACACTGATCTTAGGTTTTGTATTTTAGTGTTTTCATCCTTTCTTGCACGCACCATACCGTTTTTAAACCATACGTATTTATATCCTTGTTTATTCTTTAATTCCTGTTTGGCTTCCCATAAAATGCTTTTGTTGTATTTAGTCATTGCTTCCCTGATGAATACTATTTTGTTATTGTTGGGTTCATAGGGGCAGGGTTTTGTCCAACTTCTTTATAACGAACGTGTCCAGATAATAGTTTAGAATATATAAAATTCAATATTTAAAATAAAACTTATCTAATATAGGGAAATAAAATTTATTTTTTATATTTCGGATATTTTGAGTTTAGAAAGTGTGATTATAAATAAATTATTAAAATATCAACGGAGATGAGAAACAAGACGGCATTGCCCTTCTACCGACTTCGTAGATGACGAGTTTATAATTTGCTATAGATCAACGACTTTGATTCGTTGACGATTTCAGATTTCACACTGAAAACTACGTTCAATAACATTCAATTAATTAATTAATTACGAATATATAATAAATACGTAATTCCCCATTATATCATACTTTAATATAAACCAGCTCACGCCCGCGTTGATTTTGTGTATTTTAACAGTCTCTTGGGATATTGTAATCTGTATTTTAGGTAAAAAGTGCAAAAATACTCGCGGCCTGGTTTTTCAGTTTACAATAAATAAGAATGCTTTATCACTAGTAGATATTTATTATAATATAACTTTTCCTCATTATGTTTTTCAATTGTATTATTATTCTCCACTTGTCGTTGTTTAAATAAACATAGGTATTTATCAAATTGATAATATGTCACGAATAAGCCATTGGAAACAATTATAATAACAGTATTTATTTAGTTAGGATATCGCCATAAAGATATAAACATATGTATATTCCTATATATCATTGTCTCTCAATTCAGCGAACTTGTCAGGCTTAAGCTGTTAAGAAAATATAATTATTTATATTATATGAAATAGTTAACGTATAAACTAAATTTGTACAATTTGAAGGAATTCATTTTTATTATTAAATATAATAATAATTTCGAGTATAAGTTGATATGTAGTATCTTTTGCAAAAGGTTTGAACAACACTAACCCTATCATATTTATAAGTTAAAAAATTTGTAAAACTATACCTATAAAACTGAAATTTTGGAAACATCAGAGTTATGAAAGCTTTTATCAAAATTTGCCGGAAAAGTTTAAAAATAATAATTGTCAATTATCATAGTGCCAGAAAACTTTATGTTTAAAATATATCAAAATAATGTTTTTTTTAATAAATAAAATTATCGTTCTTTCATTCGGTCTTACGATGCTGAAACGTTTCAGCTTATAGGAGGTCACGTACGCAAAAATGCTATTGACTTTAGGTACCTAAACTCATCTCTCTATTCGACTTTTCTTGCGAATTGAATTCCTGTGTGATGCCATCAAAAACATTACTTGTAAAAAAACAAGATTGCAACGTTGTTCCTCTACCGTAAAAAGTTGTGAGATACCTGTAATCCACACTTACGCTCTCTTTAATCGGCAGCTCATGTCCGAGCGTCGTGGTCAGCAACGAAGCATCTAGAGCAGACTATCTGTTTCTACCGGTTTCTGTCCAGCGCCTCTATTATGACAGTGTACAGTTTTCAGGACGATGAGTTGATGAGACTTTCACTTGACGGTACACCTGGTTGGTGAACGGCCACGTGATGTTTTGCCTTCTGTGTTACCTACCACGATCTGATTCTCCAAGTTCTCATCGCCTCTGCGCATTGTATGACCGAAATAAGATACGATTGGTAGATAGTGACATATGATTACAGTATTAGAAATCTTTTGTGTTTTAAATAAATACATTGACTTGGCCATCGTAGCAAATACAATATTCAATTACATTGTTTTGTGCGATTCAGGATTCTAACTTTATCCACAACGAAGTTAAAGGGGCGAAAATGGCCTGAACTCAAGAAAAAGATTGTACGGCCCAGTTTCTTTTTTGCTCGGCATGGCGAGCGCATCGCCTTGCCACCAAATTAACTGATATTATGAAACTTCTTTCACTCCTTGAAGGTCGTGTCTAGTACATTAAATATAATAACGACATAATGTCATTCAAATTATAATATTAAAATAAAGGTCCTTTGTATTCACAGAGTAGAGCAAGATGTGACAGTGACTGTCTAATGATGATTTTTGTTTTTGCACAGTTACTCTAACAATTAAAATATTATTTGAAATTGCTTTTTCCAGGTATCCATGTCGATAATAATAATGATGAACGCCATCACGTGAGTTTTCCTTTTTATTTTTAACTTAATTTCATAAAAAATAAATTCTAGAAGAAGAATTTGGGTTCCAAAAAGTTAACTTTATGTAAATTGCGTCATATCGCCTGCCAAATGTTGATTAATTCAATTTATTTTACTTATGCTATAAACAACACACTTGTTTCTACTAAATCTTAATATTAGCAACAAGGTAGGATTGGTAAAAGCAAAAGTAAAGAATAATAGCAAATGATTAACACGTCTTGGCGTCTCTATGGAGTTGCTGCTATTCGAGTTCTAAAATATATTTTTTTTAGATTATTTCTCAGCATATTCCTTTTCACATCTGTCTATGGTCTGGACAGCTCTGGTAGTTGGCTGAATAGTTTTTCAAACATGGGTCCTGGGTGAAAAATCTTGATTTGAGACCTAATAAAGGTAATTTTCATCTAATAACTTTAACTACTAACAGTAACAGTGCATTTAATTGGGTTTGATTCTGATGATATCTTCCAGAATGGTTGGTATAAAATTATCAATGTTCACTGAACCGAAAGTCTGACCCATACCTTAATATAAGAAAAAAACGTTATTATTTTCATTTATTACAAATTGTAATAGCCTTTACGCCTAGAAAACATATGTCAGTCAGCGAACATGAACATCTTTTAAATACATTGTCTATTCACTGAGACATCATGTACGATTACGATACCCCAACTTAAAACTTGTTGTAATATTTAAATTTCGCGCCTTTTGCTTCATTGACTTGATTTGTCTTTTATTTCAAGCCTGTTACTCGTTTGTCTTTGCCCTTCTCTTTACTCTGTGAACATTACTAGCCAATGTGTTGTTCTTTTTAAGCCAAATAAAGTTCAAGATATTTTCCACATATAAAACAACTTGTTTCCATTAAATCTTAACGAGACCAATAAATAATTCAAACCGAACCTAATGAAGGATATTTAACGCGTAGAGATGTTGGGTCTCTCTGCATCTTCTACCGCATTTACCATTCAGAAGAGTTATTCGGTCTAATACCCGCAGCTGAGTTTCATTATCGGACGTCAAGGCAAAATACAAAGTACCATCCGTATCACCTCGACAACTGAGCGTTTCCTAAGGCAGTTTTTGCCACGCACCACCACTATGTGGAACCAGCTGCCCACTGAAGTATTTCCGAACCAATTCGACTTAGGGTCCTTCAAGAAAAGAGCGTACCAATTCGCGTAAAAGGCCGGCAACGCACTTGCGAGCCTTCTGGCAATGTGAGTGTCCATGGGCGGCGGTATCGCTTAACATCAGGTGAGCCTCTTGGCCGTTTGCCTTCTATTGCATAAAAAAAAAAAACATGAGAACGAACGTCCACTACATGTCCCAATGGAGCTCGTTATTGCGAATGTACCAGGGGGAATTGACAATTCCCTTGAGTAGTTTGTTCTGAAATCATTGGATTATTCGTGACTGCTACTGGTGCACTCAGTTGGCAACCATAGATGCATCAGGACTTTTTTATAGATTTTGATTTACGGTTACCTTTTCAATTCGCAGCCGTTCATGTTTCACGGCCACGGGCGAAGTTGGTGAATGCGTATCATATTACAACTGTTATGATGCGCCCCAGGATGATATAGGGTACTTATATAGTTTCTAAGTTAATTTTTAATATTATATTAGTGTATATGTCTTACATAAGTTATTGTTATTTCCAGAAGCACATCCGGATGTTTACACTACCTTCATGTCTGCGGTATAAATGTGCCTACCGGTGATGAGGATTTAGAAATTTAAAACTTAATTTAATGAAATGTTTTAGGTAGCATAATGCTCACTAAACAATAGTTCATTTAATCTATAATTACATTTACAGCCAGTTTTAAAGGGCGATAAACTCTCCCTCTTTAACCCGCCATTTTAGTTTACAAGAGACGCGTTAATCTATAATAATTCTCATGAGACAGCGAAATATAGTGAACTGTATTAAAGTGAACGGGATACAAAATGGTGTCTTTGTTCTGTGTTATGAAACATCTTGTTTATGTTATAATATTTACAAAATTGACAAAAACTGCAGAAGACGAACTAAACATCAAAAGAAACTTTAACTCTGACAGGAATTACCGTATTAAACGGGAATTAATTACAATATTCATATAAGACGTTGTCGTGGTTTTCAGCACCAGGTATCTATGCGAATTACAATATATTTCAATGAATGTTATTGAAATGTCATTACCTATAAAGAAAACAAAACTTGGAAGCTATACTGCCGTTGGAGCTTAAAATAAATATTATCAGGAGAATCCTTTTACCTAATATAGATTGTTTTTATTTCTGTATACTACACACAATTGACGTGGACAAACAACAATTTTATACCTTATATCATCACGTCATTTTCCCGGTAGGCCGCCGATCTTGCAAAAGCCCTGACAACTCTCTTGCTTCATCCACTTTCATGACATCCACCATGCATGCTCGAATATGGCTACTTTTAATTTGTACCTTCTCTTGTATTGTTTCGTTGTATATCCTACTTAAGTGCTCTCATTCATCCGTCTCCATGACCAAACCACCTAAGCATTCCCTTCGTATCCTCATCATTAAGTCCTCTTTAAAGCCACACCGTTCACTATTACTTTTTCTATCACGCAATATTCACACATTCTTCTTAACGCTCCCATTTCCACGGCATTTATTTTAATTTCTACTCTCATTCTTTCTCTGCCACGCCCAACATTCACTGCCGTTGGTTAACGTCGGGAAAAGCACTCCCATATGTACGGCCAGCGCCGGTCGAGCCTCGTTTGAGTTTGGCAGTGAAACAAATAAACACAACATTTTATATGTTATACCAAGAATAAGCTAAATGTCTACTAATAAACCCGGAATAACTTAAACCTAGTATAACGTCGGTGTAACTGTTCATACTAGCGTTATTCCAGCCGCCATCCTAGTTTTAGTCTGACATAACCTAAACAATGACTGACGGATTTTTAATGAAATTCGTTTAAACAATGTTTTAAGATGGAACAAGTTCATGGTAGATTATATGGAGAAAATGGCGTAGCTACCTAGGGGCTAGGCGGGGCAGTGCCCCGGGGCCCCCCAATCCATAACAGAAATCTAGATCTAGATGTAAATAAATAAATATGACATGTTGCAACCTCACTTTATTCATGACAACTCTGTTAAGAGAAATTCAAAAGTTATGTCCCTTAATTCTTTCTGTAGGTTGGCAGTAGCATTTTAGTGTGAATTTGAGTTAAGATTTTTTCGAGAACGGTTAAAAAGTTAATGCTGTATCAAGAGTAAGTAAGCTAATGTCAATAAACTTTGTGGAACTGGTTCATTTTATGTTATTTTACTTGACTTGACTTGACGTCCGTTAAGTCAATAAATGAAATCTATAGATTTCGGCTACAGCTTATTGTACAACGCAAACATGCGAAAAGTCACCTGCAGTAGGTACATTAATTCAGGTCCGCGGGCAGGAGATCGTTCATGGTCTCCACCGGTAAATATGGTAACACTAGCGGTGATAATTTTTTTCCGGGATTCCCTAACGACACTTTTAACGTCTTCAGTGAACAGTGAGTACCTACCTACTCGAGCACAATCTAATATTTTTATTACTTGCCCTACAGTACATGTACGTTCCATGGATGTACATTTCGATCACTTATAAGCGTGACGATTTCCTAAATCGTCGAAATTACACCACGAGAGCATAGCAGACGTAGGCACTCTCTTTGACTGTTAAATTGCATTCATTCAGTACATAGCAATTAGCACTTCATTATTTCGCTCATATTCTATTGTTATACGCGAGTGGTTAATAAAGAGTAAATCAAATATCCTCCAGTGCACAAAAAGAGCTAAAGTGGCGTAGCATTTTTAAAGTATTTCTATATTTCATAATTTTATTTGATAAAACTTAATCAGTTTACATAGCGGTTTATAATACAGTTTAGTATAGCAGTGGGCCCCATTTTTTATTAACTCGCAATAGTGTAGAGAGATATTTTGGCGTATGGAACAACCGATCAGGGGATTCAGAACATCAACAGAACCAAGATATACATAGTATCATAGGCAGTCTTGCACAATATAGCCATTGAATTGAAAGAGGAACCTATCTCTGATGATGATAAGACCCTCCCTGCACCACCAACAGTACCCTCATCTCAAATACAGCGCGTTTTCTTGCTGCGTGAAGCAGCAGTGAGGGCCATATTTATTAAAGAAAACTTTTAAGTTTGATAGGTTTTTAACAATTGAGTTATTTTAAGAAATAAAACCTTTTTATTACATTGTTTATTTTTTTTATTTGTTATTTTAGTTGTTTATTTTATTTATTTTTGAAACATTTTTATTACAATTATTCTATTTATTTTTAAGTGACTACTAAAGTCTTCACTTAGAATGTCTGTCTGTAATTTATAATTTACATTATATTAGTGTTCTTTTTGAAGGTGTTCCAGAGCCAGATTTTCCAGAGCATGAAATCTATGCATATCTGCATATAAGGCTTTCCCGAAACTAAAACTATCCTTACTTGCTTTTTGTAACTAATAAGAGAATATTAAATTAGGCCATGTCCACCACAACTAAAACACAATTATATGTTTTGATTAAATAATGTAGTTTTCTGAGATACGGGTTCTTGTTAAAATGTGGTTTACTTCTCTGTTATTTGGCTCCAAGCGTTCATTTTCTCCGTTTTTGTGTTCGTACTCAAATCTTTGTTTTCTATTATGAACAGATAGGGTATCTAAATAAGCTGCTGTCATCGAACACAAGAAACAAATTAAAATTCAACAAAAGCAACGGTTAAACTTTCCAATATGGACCGTCGATATTAGATGTTTTAGGGGCGGAGAGGAGGGGAAGGGGTTGAGGGCTACCCTCCTATGCCATCCCCAACCTGCGGAGCCCCATGGTTATGGAGATATTCATGGTTAAAGTTTTGAGGTAAGAATGGTAACGATTTAGAAACTGTGGCCCAAATTCTATGATACTGATTATGTAGGGACTCCGTACCTTGTGTTCCAAACACCTCCAAGTGATTTTTGCTGCCAGAGTTGCGTCTAAGTATTAAAAAAAATTATTTAAAATTTTGTGGAATGTATTCAAATTCGTAAACAAACCGTACATCTTCTACTTTTTGGTTTGATTGGTTATTAGAGATGTGACATTCTGCATAAAAAATATTTTTTTTAATAAATCGATTATTTTTAGCATGTAAAATCGATTTTTTACACTTACAGATTATTTCCTAATTTTTGAACTTTAAAGGTTGAGAATAATAACCCCCAACCACTTTCACACGCCAGAAACAGTTATTAAAAAAAATATTAATATACTAACCTAACCTAACCGAACAATAGATAATTATTGGTTTTTGGACTGCTCCGGCGCTACGGGAAATGCAGCCCCTCCACCCTTGCGTACCAAAGCACAGGCATATTATTCAAGCCTCCGCAGCTTCAGCTTTTTGGTCGATGCTCTTCCTGCGCGCCTCTGAACTTTTATATACACTCTAGGGGTAGGGCAGACCACGTGGATAGTGGGGAGCTCTGATTTGGTTTTGGGTACTTTTTGGATATTAAATAAGTAAGTAAACACTTAATTGATTGATAACACAGAATAAGATAATACAGAAAGTTACAAACAATGAAAATAAATTTATTATATTTTATATACATATTTAATCGCAGTTAGTAGTTCTCCGTATGCATCCAAATGATTTTTCTTCAAAAAGAAAATGGGCATTTAAATCGATATTAGAAAGTTTATCGTCGATATCTGAGTAGTATCCATACTTTCAAAATTTTAGCCGAACCCTAGTTATGTTCAGGCAGACCGAAACGACATTAAAAAAAAGAATTTATTTATTTATATGTCTTTACAATTTGAAATCTACTACAAGACTGGTCTAAATCTAAATAATACGAATACAATAATCAACTTTCAAATAAACGATAGTCGGCGAAATCGCTGAGTGCAACGTCAGCGATTACCAAGGGTTATGCCTTGGTCACTCCCTACACAATATATTTTGTAATTGCGTGTTATTTACCAATTTGTATGAAAAGTTTTAAAAAATGTATCAACCTAAAACTTCGCAAAACTCCTTCTTTTAGTGAGTACTATCTACAAAAAAATATGGTCATTTAAAATCTACGGTCCATATTGGAAAGTTTATCCTTGAAATCTTTTAAGAAAAAATTCGCTGTGCTGCTAAAATAAATGTGCGAAATGGTGGAGCACTATATTGTGAATGACGATCGTCGGTAGGGCAGGCAAAGAACAGGAACATTTCAACATTACCTTCATTTCCAAAAATGTGTGAAAATGTTAAAATATGTGTTTTATCTACCCTCAAACACAGTGCGGAATGGCAGCACGATATGTGCATATTATAAATGTAATCTATGCTAATCTTGAGGACAAAGCTCGACTGTAATAATTATTCTATAAAATTTACAAATTTATACCGTGGGTAGAAGTCGGTGGCTTTGTTGTAGTTTCTATATTAGAGCAAAAGATTTTTATTTGTCGTGTTGTGTTGGATACGCGCCCAGGAATCACTACTGAATAATGTCTATAGGTAATTAACAAGATACGTTATATTGACTCAAACCAGTTTCCTAACCTTTGTGTTCAATTATCATAACAGTCTAAATGAAGATTAAACACCGTGTAGATGGAGAATCATAATTATCATAAAATTATTATGACAATTTTTCATAAATTTTAAGCATTATAGCTTTAGGGATACTGCAGCCCCAGTTAAAGGTACTACACTTAACGCGATACTATAAATATATAAACGTGACACGCGATAACGCGAAAACATGACCGTATAAACTCCATCGTATGAAAATGCTCACATTACCCAGTGATATTTGACGTCACTTTGTACTCTTCTCATAGTTTTTTCTTTGTGGTAGTCCTGCTACATATATGTATCACCTTTGCCTAAGGTCTACATACTTAGATGTAAACGCCAGTTAAACGAATCTTTTCGGGTTTTAAATTAAACACTAACCTCAAGGTCACAATTAAGAAACACAGAGCGGACTTCGAGCCAGAGCTCGAATTCAGAAATTTTGCTGTTGGCAGTAACTCACATAAAAATGTAGCATCAACAATTGGGCTAAAAGATTATTACATATAATTACGATTTTATTAATACAATGCAAACAATCTTAATACAATTCGACTTGTTCTTAGAGGTTATGGTGAAACTGGCCTATTACGCTCACGGCGAGGCTATGAAATATTTTCATTGATTGAATTTAGATAGTGAAGATCTAATTCATTTATATGTGGAAGAGGTAAAACTGCATTTAGTCATAAATTCGCATTTACACAGATTTTATAAATCAAACAAAATGTGCTGATTGAATATCGATCTTTAATTAACTACTTTACTGCGACACATACACACAATTGCACCAACTATGTTTAATAATATTCAATTAATTAATTAGGTATGAAGTGCATATAACAAAGAAAACAAATGAAACATTATTCCTTAAAATATAATATATTATTTTCTGATTGTTATCACTTATTTATACCTCTACATCATTATATAGATCTGCAAAAGTTGTGGAACGACGGACGTCAAGGTGATACGGACAACTGAGGACTGGTATGTTGTATTCTGGCTACTTGACCCTAACATTTATTCAAGTACTTATAGGACCCCAGACTATTTTCATATTCGATTTAAACGAAACGTGGAGTGTCCATCCTTTATTTTAATATTAAATAACTAGACCTCTTCTCGTCTCTTGGTGCAGACATCCCGTACATATATAAAGTACGGGATGTATGCTACTACGTATCCGTAGTATTGTTAGTTGTTGTTCTTCCTTTTTCATATATTTAGTTATCTACTGCAGCTTCAAATTATGTGAATTAGTGCCTTGATGTATTTTTTGAATTTAAAATTTATTATAAATAACGAATCATCTTCAATTGTGTTTTGGTGTAATTTTCGAATTTCGAATGATATTAAAAAGTACTTTGCTGTGTGGATTTGAATTTCGAATTTACATTCACATTTGTGCTTTAGTGTTTTTTTTAAAATTTGGAATGAATGCTACTGTTATCTAAAATCTACTCGGTCCATGTTTCGTTCCGCAACCTAACTTGCTCATTGCTGACCAAAACTAAAAAAAAAGTTTGGAAAGCAGCACTACAACAGCGATATCTCTAACCGTTCCGGAGATAGCTTTCTCAAAACCCTGACTAATTACTTATCAGCTACTTATTATAAAATTATATAAAATACAGAATTACAAAGATCTTATCAATCAATGTTAATTTTAATTATTAACAGTTTTTTTTTTAATTTAAATATTACACTTAATTCTTAAATGTAATTAATTCAGAGCTCGAAGTCCGCTCTGTGTTTCTTAATTGTGACCTTGAGGTGAGTGTTTAATTTAAATCCCGAAAAGATTCGTTTAACTGGCGTTTACATCTAAGTATGTAGACCTTAGGCAAAGGTGATACATATATGTAGCAGGACAGCTACCACAAAGAAAAAACTATGAGAAGAGTACAAAGTGACGTCAAATATCACTGGGTAATGTGAGCATTTTCATACGATGGAGTTTATCCGGTCATGTTTTCGCGTTATCGCGTGTCGCGTTTATATATTTATAGTATCGCGTTAAGTGTAGTACCTTTAACTGGGGCTGCAGTATCCCTAAAGCTATAATGCTTAAAATTTATGAAAAATAGTCATAATAATTTTATGATAATTATGATTCTCCATCTACACGGTGTCTAATCTTCATTTAGACTGTTATGGTTATTGTTTGTGTCAATATAACGTATCTTGTTAATTACCTATAGACAATATTTTATTCACTAGTGATTCCTGGGCGCGTATCCAACACAACACGATAAATAAAAATCTTTTGCATAATTATTATACTCGAGCTTTGTCCTCAAGATAATATAGCATAGATTACACGTAGTAGCACATATCGTGTTGCCATTGCGCACTGTGGTTGAGGGTAAATTAAACACATATTTTAAGATTTTCACTCGTTTGTGAAAATGAAGGTAATGTTGAAATGTTCCTGTTCTTTGCCTAACGACGATCGTCATTCACATTTTAGTGCTCCGCCACTTCGCACATTTATTTCGTTGTGCAGCACAGCGCATTTTTTTCTTAAAGGATTTCAAGATTAGTAAGCGTAAACTCTAGTGTAACGATTTCGAGTATTTTTGGAAAAAACTCAAGAGTTTAAAAATTAATCATCAGGCATCGTGCTTCCGCTCGAGCCGCTCGCAGCTTGGTCTCTGCCCCATACACCGTCGCAGTAGCCGTCAAGATACGAAGGTTGGTTTGGTTCTGCATTGACGTTTCTACGTGTCCTTTATAAATCAATTTTGCCTTCTGGGGTTACCACTTAATTTTATCAGTGAAGCTTTTTGTGGATATATCCAATGTGTTAATTTTGTGTTTTTTTTTGTTTTATACTTTAAAGGTGTATCTAATTTGTTTCCTAAATGAATAAATAAATAAATAATTGAAGAACATGTTATTTACCTACATTTGTAGGTACTTTTCACGTAAATATTTAGTGCTGCGGGTCGTCTTTGGGATTGCCACTCACAATAAATTATTAATGCGAGTCGCCTCTGGGTTTATCTCTTTACTAAATATTAAGTATATTATACCTACCATCGGTAGTTACCTACCAATGCAGACCTCAGAACGCACGGCCGCCCCCCCCGCCACCGCCGGTATCGGCGCCCTAACAACCACTTGTCGCTGGATGAGACGATGAACTGCTGCAGGTATTGGGAGATCCATCAGGAAAAAATTGGTATTATTTTTAGTGTAGTTTTCAACTTTTGATTTTGTTATTTCACATTTAATTAGATACTAAAGACACGGAGATATACATTAGTAAGTATTTCGTCTAATAGTTCGTAAGAACTAAATAGGTATCTAATTCCGTACTTAGGTAGTTAAATAAAAAGTTAAAGTAGTTAAAGGAGTTAAGTTAAATTTAAGCGCATTTGCCGACTTTTCCAGATTTTTCGCGTCGACACGGCAGTTTCATTGCACCGGCTGGGAGTCGTGAGAAAGCAACGAAAGCAAACTGCAAGCGTGACAGGTACCACTGAAACGGGGGATGTGAGCCAATTTAATTTACCAAGGGCAGCGAGTTCAAAGCTACAAATGGAAATTGTGACGTTGATTATGAATACAATAATTCTATTCATCAATATCACGTCAATTGCTATACATATTCTGCTATAATGTATTAATCCAACAGTTTAAATTAAACTACTCTGTAGTGTATTGTGTACTCCAGTAAACCAAAGATATCTGGTAATTTCAGAAACCAACTCTGGAGTGAAGATGAAGAATCAATTGTATTGGATCCAGATAACGAGCTGTGGGGTGGGGTTTCTTTGATAAGCAACCTCATAATAAGGCCAAATGCTCCATGTGTGATGAACGGCTTAGGCGGGATGCAGACACACTGTACAAACATCTGAAAGAAAAACATTCTAAAATCTTCGCGGTAATTTATTCCTATTGATGTTACTTAAACTCACTCTCAGATGTAATCTTGACCATCATCCCCCGCAAAATATAAACTTAAACATGGCCTGGATGCTTGCGCTATTTAAAACTTGTTAAAAGTAGAAATGTGATTTCCACATTTTCATTGATAAACTCACAATGTTTCTCTATTCCTTATATTTAATTAAATTGAAATCAAATCCAATCCCAAACCCCTTGTTGAAGTTAAGTCAAGTCAATTCATATATAATTTTTGCTAGTGAAGTGCTTTTTTAATTTATGATGTGAAATCATTGATACGGAACAATAATTTTTTTTTGTTTTATTTAAATTAATACATTATTTATTTTGGTATATATTCGATGCCTCTAAGGTTTTTAGAGTTTGTTTGTACTTCTTCATTTTGGTCAGTGAGTTGAATTAAAATTTTATTTGTGAAAAATATCAAGACAATAGTCTGCTGCTATAGAATCCCAAAAATACAATGATTTTGTACATACCATAATATCACTTAATCTATATATATATAAAAATGAATTGCTGTTCGTTAGTCTCACTAAAACTCGAGAACGGCTGAACGGATTTATCTTATCTTAGTCTTGAAATGTTTGTGAAGGTCTAGGGAAGGTTTAAAAGGCGAGAAAAAATCGAATAATTTCCGGGAAAACCCTAAAAACAGCCCTTTTCTATTTCCCATACAAACGTTTTCTAGAGTCAATTTGAACTTTATTGCTATTCAATAAAGTTTATTTTAAATTACAAGCACTCACTGTTGTCTAAGCAATGTAGGTGTGTTCCTAACGTCAAAGAGTCTATTTGCACTTCATTATCGCTGCACAAAGTTCAAATTCAATCACATCTATCAAAACAGTGTGCGTGTTTGCCTAGGAGGATTTTGTCGCGTTCTGAAACTCAACAAAAGTGACAATATCGCGAACCCGACCAAATTGAATAGTCAAAAATTGTAATAGCTATATATCATTAGTACTGATTTTTATTTTGGTTGGCTTCGCGATATTATTTATTTTATTTTAGTTTCGGCATGCGACGTTTTCACGTCATTACATCAGCTGTCAAACAAATAGCGTTAAAAAAGGGTTTAATTTTTGAATTATTAATTTAATACCCCTATCTGTGCAAAATTATTTAAATACATACCTACTAATAGGAAAATATCCCAGTCGGAGTTTTTAGTGGGTCACAGAAGAGTGGCCAAAGTTCGTGGAAGCGAAGATACTTTGGTCACCCGAGCTGAACCTCATACATCACGCTATCATCAGGGTGAAGGTTCTGTTCAGGAGAATTTTTTGCGCCGACTGTAAAATTGGTAGGAACAAAATCCTACCACATTTTAAATCTTTTTGACAGTTTTTCGAAGTTTAGAACAGAACGAAGTTTGTCGGGTCCGCTAGTCACCTATATTATAATTTAAGAAGAGTACCGATTTGTCTATTTCTGAAAAATATGTGTTTTTCTTATTTGACAGGATTGCCTGCATCTTACTGGAAGGTAAGATACAGGCTTAGGTCCCATCCAAAATATACTTATTGGCTCATGTGTATGTAATATATCACTTAAAAATTCTAGAACCTGGATTACAAAGACAATGAAGAAAATTTTACAGAAGTAATTAATCTACCTAGAAGAACCATTAGATTCGATAAAGGAGGATCAGGATAAAGTTTTGTTTGAAGTGCAACCCAAGAGATGACGTTAAGTATATTGAACCAAATAAAAACCAAAGTAAGGACGATGTGGAAATTGAAAACTTTGGAAAATATATCACAGGATTACTGAAAGGTATAAGTTCTGAATGTTAGTTTTAAGAATATTTTTCATATAAATTTAATTTCCTAAAAAAAATTTCACAATTGTAGGGAGATATGATACCAGTAATAAATGTAAACAAGATTAATACTCATTAAATTAAATAATACTATATATATTTACCTTTTTTACCTTTTACCTTTTTATACATATTATGTATTTCATTGTTGGCTTTATTTTTAGTGTATGTATAATTATATTACATATAGTTATGTATAATTTTGGTTAGCTGTAGGAATAATAGAAAAATCTTATCTGTTTTAATCCGGTACAAAATTTTAAGGTGTACCAAGGGCAGCGAGTTCAAAGCTACAAATGGAAATTGTGACGTTGATTATAAATACAAAAATTAATTTACAAATAACACCAAATATAGACAGAGAAGTGGGTGAAAGAAGTAAGGAAATTGATCGGCCGGATATAGGACAAGAGGTAAAAATTACTTAGTATTTGAACGAAATGCTTCCAGAGTGACTGACATACCTCTCACTTCATCCACCTTCATGACAATTAACATGCAGGCTCATCATTTCTGGGAATGTTTTTCCTTCTCTCTTACTGACAAAGCCTACTCACCCGACCGACTTCACTATCCACAGTTCCATTGTTTATCCAGATTGTAAACCGTTTCTCATTCATCCGTTCTATATGACCAAATAACATAAGCATTTCATACGATGCCTCCAGTATCCTTCGACGTCTTATTAATTTTCTTCCGTTAGCGTAGTAATTCTTTTCTCACAGTTGTTGCCTGGAAGAGATCGCTCGAAAGCGATAAGGCCGCCAGTTGCCGTCTTCATTCAATTATGTCAACTGTATTATATTACTATATGGAAAGAAGTGTTAATAAATAAATAATACAAAACAAAAGATATTATTTAAATAGATTATAGTTCAAGTACTTTAGTTTATATTATTATCAAGCATAGTTGACCATGAATATTTTTTTTTCAGAACCAGTAAAGCCGAGACAAGTTAGACACTACGACCTCCAGCGAATTCGAAACAAATCAAGACACGCGCACCCCCAAAGGACCCAAGCGACGAATCAGCTACCGCGAAGAATACAAGATCAACCTAACGGAGAACGAAGATCGGGAAATCGAAAACTTCGGAACATACGTCACATGCTTACTCAAAACGGTCCCAGAGAATAAAATTAGCGCGAAACTTCAAATGAATATTGTCAATCTAATTATGACAGCTCGGTTACAGACTACAGAAAAATTATACACCGGTTTTGACAGTTAACGGAACCATAGTGTTAGATAATACAAATGTAGATGATAATCAGGTTGTGCTTACGGATAGTTAGAGAATATATTTTATTCAATTAATTTAAGGGAATAAATTTTATTTCATGTTTTTTATTAATACTATCCTATCAACATTTAGTATATAACAGTAAGTATATAACTAATTCAAATTCAAAAACAGTGGTCCACGTCCGACACATTTTTGAACAATATTTTCGCAAAAAGCAATAAGTAATACACAAACGGTTCTATTACCCGTCCAATGCAAAAAACAGTTGTTTACATTGTAAAAGGCGTTTCGTTTTTTCGTTTGTTCAACTATTCAGAGACGTTATTCCGAAATGATCCTTACAACCGCCTGAAAATGGCTTGAAAATTGCATCTTTAAAACGGCATAGAAAAATACTATGATATACCATTTTTGGTGTGATGGAGACCCAGATACCATGGATTTGGCTGAAAAGCAGTAGCAATATTGTTTTTTAGAACAGCCTGTTTAAGAACATAAAAAAAAATTAAGGTTAATTTGACTATGGCAAGTTTTAGTTTAAAAAATATACATGAATTATTCAATTTTACTATGCCTATCACATTAGCGCTATTGTATTTTCCTCTGATAGTACTGACACCACGTCAAGTTTGTAAACTGTTAACATAGATAGGTCTAAGCTGACGAGATGGCGCTGATCGAAAGAAAACACTTCAAAACTGTATTTCTGTGTTTTACTTGAGTAAATTGTTTTAATATTATATAGCTCTTAGGCATTTAGCCTTTAAATTTATTATTGTTTAATACCCTACATAATCTTTACTTCATTTAATAGCTCTGCAGAAGTAACTTGAATTATTTATATTCACACGAGATGGCGGTGACCTAAAGAAATCCTGTTAAAACTGTATTTCTTTGTTTTTACTGGAGAAAATTGTATTAGATCGCACTTTAAGATTCAGCCTATAAAATGATTATTGCTAAATGCTGATTCTTATTACTACTTATTTATACTTTTACATCTTTAATAGCTCTGCAAAAGAACATTGTTGTTATTTATATTTACACGAGATGGCGCTGATCAGAAGAAATCTTGTTAAAAGGTGAAGCAATATACATAGAACCCAGACCTAAAGGGTTGTAGGATCACTATTTTTATAAAATTTATATTTCTCGTTATAGTTGTAGTATTGGTGTTAAATGTTTAGAAATGTTAAATAAAGTTTATTTTTTTATTTGCTCTTTATTTCTACTAACCCTGACAGGATATTAAAAAAGAAACCTTCAGCCATTTATAATCAACAATTACAATCACATATTTCGCGGTCTGGAGCCCTCGGGCAACAAAGGACCGGAACCCCAAATTATATTCCAAATACAATGAAAAAAAATTCAGTGGACTTTCAATCGGTAATTTATGGTAAAACCATGTAGATTCTTTAAGTGTTTAACAAAATTTAAAATATAAATACAGATCAATGATTTCTGTTAAGGTATAAAAACAATATAATATTGTTTTTACAAAGGTTAAGCAGTAAGAATATCAAAGGAAAAGTTGTTTACTAGTCGGAGTTTTACAGTATTTTCGTAAAACCAAGGAGAAATACATAAACTAAACCTATTTATTAACAGTTCATAAACCAAAGCCAAAAACAGTTAACCTATTGAAAAACGCATTTATTAACAGTATTTCCGTAAAACCAAGGAGAAACACGTAAACGGTGGCTATTTATTAACAGTTTCACTAATCCAAAGCCTAAAAATATGAAATACGTAATACAAAATAATTTCAATTTATTTCCTCCTAATAATAATACAAATACTCAAATTTTATCTATGTAGCGCGTTTTGAATTTCAAAATATGAACAGAACTGTGGTGCGGTAATTTGAATTTCGAATCACGTCCATTGCTTTGGTGTATTTTTCGAATTTCGAATGAATTCTACTTGTTGTCAAAAATCTGCTCGATCCACGCCACGCACGTCACAGTTGTGATTTCGCATAATGCAAATAATGCGCGATTCGTATCTGTAACAAGAAGTAAGTTAAAGTAATATATAATTATATATATATATATATATATATGAAAAAAAGTTATTTAATGCTAGAGTGGACCAGAAGTTGGAGGTGCAGAGATAGCGCCGCCCATGGCCATTCAATGTATGGCTCCCCCCCTGTTAAAAATTTATTGGATTTGGCGTTTTTTGGGTTAGTCCTGATAAATTTAATAAATAAAAAAGATAATGTTTCATCGTTGGTGTAAATTGATTTCATAACAATATTTTTAGCGTCACATGGTTATAGAAACCGCTAGATCGTTGATGATTGGCAATATGGCGGATTGTAATATAATGCAGCATGGAGATGAAGGATTTTTAAATTACCACTAAAAACCGGTCATTGCACGCAAATAGATTTGGAAGTCAAGGCCGATGAGAATAAACGCATAATTCCAGGGTTTGTGTTGTGTTAAATTTGTAGTCTATCGTCCAATTCTCAACAATGAAGTGCGAATTCCGGTCTTGCAATATGCTTTGGTATGTTCGTAGACAATACCTGACTAAGCCAGCGCGGGGCTTGTAGCAAATTATATCAAGGGGGGCTTGCTTTAATTTCTTAAGTTTAGGATATTGAAAAAACAAAACCGTTACGAATAAATATTTCTGGATCTGGATTGGCAAATTAAGAGATAGTAGCACAATATAGACTATATATTCTTTAAGCAAATCATGCTCTATATTCAACAAAGTGAGATGATAAAGACGTTCTTATAATAAAAATCTTGCCGCTTGAAAGGTAGATGTGGTATAGATGTTAGTCTAAAGATATCGATTATAATTAAACATTAGAACATTACGGTACAAAGTTTGTAAAATACCTACTTATTTTTACGATTTAACGTGACTAATCTGCTATATGGCTAATCCGGCACTGTGCGTAGTTACGGTAACGAATCATCGTGATGAATCCAGCATCTCACAATCTATGACGTATGTTAGGTAGCTACTTGGGATGATTCGATACGCGATTTTGCCGATACGATACCGACGCCGATAGTCTTATAGAAATATCGCCGATACCTATACAAACACCAATGCTTATTGAATTAAAATTAAGTTAAGGTAGAACATATACAGTTTGGTTAAAGTTTTTTAAAATAAAAAGTTTAAAAAATTACAATAAAATAAATAACTGTTAATAATTAAAATTATTATTGATACCGATACATCGGCAAACCCAAAGTATCGCCGATATATCGGTATCGGATGCACCCCTAGTAGCTACTAGGGATGCATGTAGCTACGAAGAAAGCGGATAAAGATACATATGCTATCTAAATTCACTCATAAAGGACACGATCAGATGTATGTGTATAACCTTGCTAGCAATTTAGACTCAAACTCAAAATAACTTTGTTCATATAGGTAAACAAGAACACTTATGAACGTCAAAAATTGTTTCTAAATTTATATTTACTACCAGTTCGCAAGTCAAGGGCGTAGAGCGGGCAAGACGAACAAGCAAGAAACTTTCCGCCCCACTTTTTAATCGCTAAGTTTTGAGTCATACAAATTGTTTGAACTGGAGCAAATCAATCCCAATGATAAGGATCATTTAAATATTTGCAAACACATACTATGTATACATTAATAATAATAATATTCTTTATTTATTTTTAACAGTACAGTATCGGAAATACTTCAGTGGGCAGCTGGTTCCACATAGAAGTGGTGCGTGGCAAAAACTGCTACAAACGAAAATTGAATATTTTGAATGTAGTTATGTAATATTAATAAAATATATACCTACAAATTTATTAATGTTTCTGCAAGAAATAAAAAAAATATTCTATTCGAAATGGCCACCTTTGGCTTTTATATAGGTCTTTATCTGTTTGGGCACTGTTTTCATAGGAAATTTAGCAGGCCATGACCATCATTTGAAGTCTAAACGGTTGGGGTCTGGGTTAGATGAGGGCCAGTCTTCAGCTCTTAGTTTCTGCCATGTGACCAGATGCAAAATTCTGCTGATAGTCCACGGTATATTTTAAAAAGGTTACACAACATGATCCAAAACTATATCTTGATACACTTTCGCTGTAGCTTTCACTCCTTTTTCACAAAAATGTATTTTGTGACTCCTTGATGAGACACGCCCCACCAACCCATCACTGAAGCAGGATGATGACAACGTTGTATCTTTCCGAAGATTTGAGCAGCTTCTATGTGAACTGTGACCGTACACTTTATCATTTTGCTTATTGTAGTGTTCTTCAATCGTGAAAATTTTTTCATCAGTAAAAAGGATATTTCCCTGCTTTTCACCTAAAAGAAACTCAGATTTTTTTTTACTTTCGGGCGGTGGCGACCAAGAATTGTAATGCTCCTCTAAACAGATCTCTATCTGCCGTAAACGACGATTTGAGGCTGATCCATTTTATGACAGTCCCCATATCTTCAAGGCGTAAGATGCTGTAGCCATTTCTTCTTTGCAACGACAAATACATACGTATGTATTTATATAAGATCCCGCGTAACAAGCGTCAGGGAGATAAACATTACCCGTATTGAAAAAAATCGTTGGAGCATCGATCGTTAGCCTTAGCTTTCGGTATTTACATAATAATATATTTCGAGGTGTTGTTGGTCATAAAAGCCACGGCATTAACTTCGGAGATGCCACAGATCTTCATGTATCTTGCTCTGACGCCACTTATTGGTGTCGTTCTGTTTGTGCTAATCAGAGCCTGCGTCAACGCTTTTAAATTTTATAAATCACAACATCTTCGATAGATAACTTATTAGTTTTGTAAACCCAATAAAATATATGATAACACGTGACCGTATTTTATTATACAATATTATTATAGATAAAAAAATCAATGGCACTACAACCTTTTTAGGTCTGGGCCTCATATTTTTGTATCTGTTTCATGATCATTAGTAAATTGAAAAGGTAAGTAGGTGATCAGCCTTCTGTGTCTGAGGCACACCTTTGACTTTTAGGGTCTAAGGCAAGTTGTTTTCGTCTCGATGTTTTCCTTCACCGTTCGAGCTAATGTTAAATGCGCACAGTCGGGGATCGAACCTACGACCGCAGGGATGAGCGTCGCATGCTGAAGCCACAAGGCCAACACTGCTATGGTTGTAAACAACTCCTTAATTTCAGCCACTCAGGCCTTGAAGCCAGTCAGCGTTTGACTCGCCATGGTTTTCCTTCCTCCACAACCTCAATATATAAGGAACCTTGGGCTGGTTATGAAACCTGAAGTCACTGATGCTATAGGGAGTTACAAAACATTGGCGCTTACTATAAAGCTTTCAATAGGGATCTCAATATTAAACTTATTAAAATAAATATACGAAAATTGGGTTAAACGCCGTAAGGAGGCATCTTATAATGATGCCTTTTACGTGGACCTTCGCTCTGTTGTTCTCGGTGCGCAACTCCCACTTTCTTCGACCAAAATTACGATATCAAAAGTATATACAATTAGCAAACTGGATATAAATATCTATAATATTTTTGAAACTCGTTCGAGATGGACTTAGAAGTTTAACAATAAAAAGACGCAGTATGGTATACTTGTAACTTTCTGAAGCAAACTATCAAGTTACGTACCTTTGTTTAAGAAGCTAAAAGTATATATTCCCTGTATATACATTTTACGAATTTCCTTATTCGTTCACAATATCATAAATATTTTTAATCCCTTGTCGAAGTAGACATATAGACATTCAAAGACATTCATAGAGATGTAGACATTCAAAGATCTTCCTTATTGTGTTAAAAATTCGAAATAATGTACCTACTTCTGAAAAAAATTCTATTCTATTAATCGTTATTTGCGAGAAAAATTAATATGAATTTAATAATGTGACGATGATGTGAATAGGCTATCTCGCTCTTACAACTTGATTACTAAGATCGATGATGATTGATGGGTTTTACAACAGTCTGCCAAGTTACCGTAACCTTGTTTATCATGCTCTTAATGAGGTTTAAGTTTTCATTTAGTTTAGGTTACTATTGTTATTTTATCTTTTTAGTTTTATTGATTACTAGCGGACCCGACAGACTTCGTTCTGTAAAAATATTTAAAATGTGGCAGTTTTTTGTTCCTACCAATTTTATAGTCGGCGCAAAAAAATCCTGAACAGAACCTGATGATAGGGTGATGTGTGAGGTTCAGCTCGGGTGACCAAAGTATCTTCGCTTCCACGAACTTTGGCCACTCTTCTGTGACCCACTAAAAAACCCCTACTGGGATATTTTCCTATTAGTAGGTGTGTGTTTAAATAATTTTGCACAAATAGGGATATTAAATTAACAATTTAAAAATTGATCCCTTTTTTTAACACGATTTTATTTGACAGATGTAATGACGTAAAACGTCGCATACCGAAACTAAAATAAAATAAATAATATCGCGAAGCCAACCAAAATAAAAATCAGTACTAATGATGTATAGCTCTTACAATTTTTGACTATTCAATTTGGTCGGGTTCGCGATATTGTCACTTTTGTTGAGTTTCGGAACGCGACAAAATCCTCCTACGCGAACACGCACACTGTTTTGATAGATATGATTGAATTTGAACTTTGCACAGCGATAATAAAGTGCAAATAGACTCTTTGACGTTAGGAACACACCTACATTGCTTAGACAACAGCGAGTGCTTGTAATTTAATATTTGATAATAACTTTATTAAATAGCAATAAAGTTCAAATTGAGTCTACATTTTATTTACAAAACGTTTGTATTGGAAAAAGAAAAGGGATGTTTTAGGGTTTTTCCCGGAAATTATTCGAATTTTTCTCGCCGTAAAAACCATCCTAAGACTTCAACGAACATTTTAAAAAAATAGTACAATTGGTCCAGGCGTTGTAGAGTTATGCGCTTACCAACACATTTTGCGATTCATTTTTATATTATAGACTAGCAAACCCGGCGAACTCCGTTTCGCCACCAGATGGCTTCGTTTTATGTAACATTTTGTTTGGTGATTAAAAGATGAAGAAATTTTTTTTGTTTATTTTATATTTGAAAAGGAAAAACATTATTTCATATCACAACAGTAATGAATTCATTTCGATTACAAAAATGAAGTATTATTTAGTTGAACTTCTCTAAGTAAATGAAAGTAAATACTGAATCGAAGCGTTATACGTGTCCAAAAATTATCCGTTTCATTGAAGTGCTCTTTGGTAAACCACATTTTTTGTTTTTTGGGTCTGACGTTAACACAAACAAAGCGGATGGTTTCCCAACTCGTGAACACGCAACGTATAACTGTCCATGTGAAAAACAATGATTTTCTAAATTTATCCCTCAAACATTCTAATGGTCTTGCCTTGCCGATTGGCCTTGCGACTTGTTAATTGTCATTGCGAACGCAAGGCGAACTAGAAATTGCAATCGTTTGAAGTCAAACGGAAGATCAGTCGGAATCATTGGTATTCGAGGAATACATACATTTTCACCTACGTACTTTCTGTTAATAATGGTTGCCTCAATCAAATTCGGCATAAGTCTTTTTACCGAAAGTCAAGTACCGTTGCAAAGTCGCGGTGGATTCAAATTACGCAATATCATAATAACTGTACCAACTTTGAGTTGCAAGTTATGTGGTGGAAATCCTGGTAACTCCAGAGAGACTCATCAAACATCATCAGGATTTGTTATGGAATCAACGGATTTGTATGTCACCAAATCTCCAGCAATTTTTGATTGATTGGTGAAATTCAGTGTGTGTACATCATTATTCTTTGCGGCAAGAATTGTTCGTTGACTTAACCAAGCATAATTCTGATAATTCTCACTAATGTTAGGGAAATTATTTTCAATAAGAGCTAATTGAAAGTCTACAAATTGGCAAAAGTCGTTGGTAAGAGTAATTAATCCAGATGTCGCATCAACAGGGACTTTTCCATTTCCAACAGCTAACAATTGTTTGGAAAATTGTGCAGCACTTTGATCATTTTGAAGTTGAACTCTCATATTAGTGGTTAGAGATAATGTTTTTACGTTATTCCATAAAGGTGATGCCTTCAGGCAAGCATTCAATTCATCTGCAGGCGTTCCACGGGAATTACTGGAAACGTCTGTCTGAAATCGCCTGCCAACAATATCATCAAGCCGCCAAAGATGTTGTTATTTCGCCGAAGATCCTTCAGTGTGAAGTTAAGTGCTTCAAGTGATTTCTTATGTGCCATTGTGCACTCATCCCAAACAATGAGCTTGCATTGCACCATCGATTTTCCCATTGCACTGGATCGGGAAATATTGTATGTTGGAGTATCAATTTTGTGTAAATTGAGTGGCAACTTAAGCGCAGAATGTGCAGTACGACCGCCATTTAGAAGAGTCACCGCAATTCTAGATGATGCTAACGCCAAAGCTATGTCACATCTTGATCGAATAGTGGCCAAAATCAATGAAATGACAAATGTTTTCCCTGTTCCTCCAGGTGCATCCAGGAAGAATAGACCACCAGTATTATTGTCCACCGCTTGCATTAATGTTTTGTATACTTGTTTTTGCTGTTCATTCAGCAACGGCACATTATTTCGAACGAATTCCTGCAATGTATCAACATTGTATTGCAGCTCTCGATTTAATTCTTAGTTGAATGCATCGTGCATCGATCGATTTGGCGCAATCATTCCTACTTTAATCAGTAGCTTGTTTGCAATAGTCAAGCATTGATCCTCAATCAGAATCAATCCTTCATTGTAGATTTCATCGGTTATTTGGATGTCAGGATTATTCGTTTGAATGCGCAAGCGATGCAAGATATCTTCACATATGTCGTCTTTGTATTTTCTAAACATGTGGTGATGATAATTGCGAACAGCGTTCGTATTTGGTACGCATTTGTTGAAACAACTGAATCTGCAAGTGTTAAATCTCAATGAGAATCGTTCTCCAGCAAACCCAATAGTTGACATGTTTCTCGATATGTTTGGCATTGGTGGCCATTCACAGTTTTCAAATGCGCAAATGGTTTTGGTCCACGTACATTTACCAACAGCAGTCGCAAATAAAAACATTCATCATTTCTAGGATGAACAGTAAACATGCGACCAAGTGCATCAGTGGAAAACACCTGTGGCCAATCTGGAACTGGGGTTCCTTGTTTGCGACGTTGGAATATCTTTGTTGATTGATTCCAAGTGTAATACTTGGGCATTTCAACGTACATCAGCGTCGCTGCGAATGGATCTGCTTCACACATTGCAAAGAAGCTAGTCAATGTTGTCGATGGTGGTTTCTCAGCTCGTTGTGCCGCATTAGCCTCAGTGAAGTAAACTTTTTGGCCATTTTCAAAATGCACTGCTAAATGTACAACTGTGGGATATCTTTCATGAATTTGAAATGATAAAAATCTAAAAGTCGATTAAGTCACGTTACGTTCGAAATAAGTCGGTATTTTACATACTTTTTACTGTAATGGTTAATTATAATCGACAGACATATTTTGACTAACATCTATACCACGTCTCCCTTTCAAGCGGCCATTTTTTAAATTTTTTATATCAACGCCTTACGCTGGGCATGTTGCAGTCGAGACGGACTGCTGTAGAGCCGTGTACGACTTCAACGTGACCACACGACTGCTTGGAGCAGTTGTGTTTGACCGCAAAATAATACCGTCAATGCTAATTCATTTACGAGACGGATTTCGATGACGAAACACTGCTTCTTGTACTACTATTGCGCAAGCTTAGGCGTAGAAGACACCGTAGTATGTGGGTGCGTCCAATACTACAATCAAGAGAACAGTATGGAATATTTCATACTTTGTATCCCCAGCTCAGAGAAGACACTGAAGAGTTTTTCAAATATTTTAGAATGTCCATGGTTTCATTTGATGAATTGGTATTTTAAGCCGAGAGCCGGAGTGGCTCGCGGTCGGCAGCAACCGCTAGTAGCGGTCCGTGTATGGTGGGTCCGGCAGCTCTTAGCAGTCGACCGCACGGCGAAACTCGACCGCAGAGCGTCTACTCCGACCGCTCAGGAACTGCTCAAGCGTGTATTGTGGATATGAATTTAGTATGGAAACTGCATGATAGAGGATTTTCGACAATCTGAGAACAATATTTGTTTTTAATTTATTTTACTATTATTTATTACTTAAGATGTCATGTGGAACATGATGTAATGGTTGCAGCTCCTTACAAAATTTTATAATACTCGACAGTGCCCTAATCTTCATTTCTCGCGAGAAGATTTTTGCTTCCTAATGGGATTTCGACGAATTCTGGATTTAACAGCAAGAACAGCCTTTGTAGTTCTAATAACGCACGGCCGCCCCGATCATTTCTGATCTTCGACAGACTTTTTTTTTTGACGTTAATAAGAATATATGAATACATGATTTGGAATTTTAAAACGAAGTGTTTTTGTATCTATTGATAGTACGATATACGAACATACAACTGATACCATGCTTTTGAAGTGTCTGGAATATGACCGAAGGCACCATACCCACTTTGTGCAAGGCGATCACTGCAATCATATTTTCTTCAATACTCCATTCCATATTGTAATTTTATGTAACGGTATTTGTGTCCAGACTTGTAAGTGTGTATTTGATGATTTTCTAAATTAAAAAAAAACAAAGATGTGCAAAATAATTAAATAAGAGATTAATTAATGGCTTGGCCGCAGTCACTCGCTCAAGTTGTCCGTAGATTGTCGTAGCACTATCGTAGCACTGCGAGTAGCAGACAAATAGACACTGTTACGTCACCCACTGACTTAATCTGTAGCAATAATTCTATAATAATTTGGCTCCGTGGCAAAGCACAGCCATCCAAACACCACGCGGCACCCGGTTCGATCCTGAGCCTCACAACTATTTTAATTTAATATTAAAATTTCTTAAAACAACTAACACGGTGGACACGTCCAAACGTTTCCGCGGTCCGTGGGAGGGAATTCATTATTTTGAAACCAAAAATTTTGAAGCTTTTACTTCTACCATGTAAATTGCAAACATGTTTTTTTTAAATAATAGAATATTAATTATATAAACTTTATTTATATTGTTACGAGCTAGGAGATCGGATAGAAAATGCCGTGGATTTCTTCAAGGTTTTATTTATTGAAAAATTAATGAGGAATTTATGGGCACAAATTAATCGCAGAGATGCACTAATTACTTATCATTAACACAGTCACTAATTACCTCACTTATGCACACTTCACACAGTACTTTATCACTTGTATTCACTTTATTCGCACTGTATCGCTTCGGTGTTTCTCTCTTGTTATCGCATTCCGAACTAAAGATGATTAGTCGCGTTTCGGCTCGCTTATATATCCCTGGGAATAATTCTAAACAATATTCGAGAACTTTCTAGGCGGGCTTGCTACTGAGTAGCCATTGCACAATTCTAGAACGTCCGCACTCTTTGTCTCTTTCGCACGTTGCTCCGTCCTTGTCGTACGGCGTTCTAGAGTGCTCAGTCTAGTTTCGAGAAAGTTCTGATCTTCTCTCTCTATCTCTCGTATCATTTCGTCCTTGTCTCACACCTAGAAAGTTCGGTCTAGAATATTCCTTCATCAAAGGGGTATACCTAGGCCTGCAAACGTCTGAAACGGGTCTCCTGAAAACTGCACCAATCGACTACACATGTTCTGAAACTGACTGAAAAAAGGTTTCAGCTTCCTGAAAACTAGGGTAACATTATGGAAATTACAATTTTCTAATATGTGATTGACCCTCTCCTGAAACGGTCAGAAATCATATTACAGCCTGCTGAAAAGTTCTCTAACTAGTGGAAAAATCTAGAAACATGGCAGTCGACCCGTCTTCGTAATGTTTAAGTCATTATAGAAATAAATGTTCGTTGCTTATCGCCTTAGTTTATTTTAACCGATGGAATTGTACCTTGAATAGGATGTTATGTGAGACGCTAATTTCATTGATGGAATTATTGGGTATAATACATTATACTACGAATTACACTTTGAATTTAATTTAGGTGCTTTAGGTGCGCCGGTTTCATTTGGTCGAAATGATGTGTTACATGTTTTCTATTTACCTATAAGAAAAGTCGATGTATGATTTTTATTAACGATTATTGTTTTATAAGATCCCTTCCAAATAGGGGCAAGAGCTTTTTGGCCTTAAGTGATTTTTAATATCTACATAATCTCCAGGTTTATAACGCGGATAAGATTTCGTATGTGAATCGTAGTAAGATTTTGATGTTTCTTTAGATTTTGTAGATGGACTTTCGTTAATAGTAAATAAAAAAAATTATGTTGATATATTATTTTAACAAAGGAATTTAGTTCTCTTTTGATATTCAAGAAGTCATCATACGGATACGTATGGATTACTTTTTTCATGGTCTATAGATGATGGACTAAGAATTATTTTATTTGCTGTTTTCAACTGGTGTTCGTTGTGTTCTTATAATGTAGTATTATAAGTAATGTCTGTTTTAGAATTTTAATTTATAAACTGTGAATAATCATCATGGGTATAGGAAGGATTATCGGAGTTGGCTTCATTAGGTGACGCAATTTGGAGTGAGTCATTGAAAAAAAGTGGTATAGGAGATGGTAATTGAGAGAACTGATCTTCCAAAGAATTGTTTGAATTTTCATCGATATTTGGTAAATGAGAATTTGGATTTAGTATAAGCATTTGTGTTCATTTTTCCTTTTTTATCAACTATTTCGTAATCAACTTTAGTCTCCATCGCACAAGTCTAGATCCAGGGTCTTCACAATTGAATTAAAATTGTAACTATGGTGAACCGACGGCCATAAATGTAACCCAAACTTTACGGTGTGGTTCCAAATACTATGGCTAAGTATTATTTTTCGGTAACACTATAATTGCATTCCGCCTTGTTTAAAGTACGTGAACACACGCATTTTTGGGTTTGGGTTTAATTGTTTTGCCTAGACATCTAAAAGATCTATTAGAAACCGCGGAGTTCCCGTGTCTAGATTTAGTGCCCTATGATAAATTTAAAACTAAATTTTTAATTTCAGTGAGCGGACGGACGTGGCGAAACTTGTTGTATATAGTTAATTCTGTTGAGTCGTGCGCCGGCTCAGGTAGCGCGCAAGCGAGATCGCATGTTATTGCCTATATATTCGCACGCGACTACCTGAGCCGGCCCGCGGCGACCAGCAGACCGCTTTCGCACTCCGTATTTGATAGTTGATATAATTTTTGGTAATTTTATTATTTGCGTTGAGGACTTATCACTTCGCTTAATTTTATTTCTTTTACTGTGCCATTCTTCTACAAATTATTTTACTCCTTCTTGTTTATACTTCTGTGACGTGTTCAATAAACTTTCTATTTTTGTGCACTCGGATTTTCTTATTACATCCAATTTGCATCGTTTAATACTCGCTATATTGGTGACCCCGTAAAAAAAGGACACAAGAAGATGGCTCAAGAAACAACAGAAACATCACCGTTAACGGAGACCTTCCGAGTCGGCGTAAGAATTCCACCCTTCTACCCAGAGATGCCAGGTCTGTGGTTCAGCCAGATGGAGGCGCAGTTCACCCTGGCCAACATCAGAACCGACGAGACGAAATTCTTTTACGTCGTCGGCAACCTGGACGCCCAATACGCCGCGGAGGTAGAGGACGTAATTTCCTACCCTCCGCCCGCCGATAAATACGACAAGCTTAAAGCTGAGCTCATCAAGAGGCTGTCGGCGTCACGTGAGAAGAAGGTGAAGCAGCTTCTCATGCACGAAGAGCTCGGAGACCGAAAGCCTTCACAATTCTACCGGCACCTGCTCAACCTGGCCGGCCCCGGAGTACCTGAGGAGTTCCTGCGGACCATCTGGACGAGCCGCCTGCCCAGCTCCACTCAGGCCATCATCGCATCCCAGTCCAAGACGGATCTGACTGAGCTGGCCGAGTTAGCTGATAGGATCCACGACGTCGTCGGTACC
The DNA here is from genome assembly GCF_905147105.1 of Pieris brassicae. Taxonomy (NCBI): domain Eukaryota; kingdom Metazoa; phylum Arthropoda; class Insecta; order Lepidoptera; family Pieridae; genus Pieris; species Pieris brassicae. Next base: position 2,839,165 of record NC_059679.1, on the reverse strand, counting down.
CAGGTCGGATCTACAGCGGCTGACTACAGTACTGAAGATGCTATCCTAGCCGTTATAAATTACCTAGTTGAACGCCAGGACCGGAAACAAAAGTGTCTTACACTATTTATCGACCTCAAAAAGGCAATTGATACTGTTTGTGTTTCAACTCTGATTAAGCGCCTGGATAATATTGGCATTAGAGGAGTATTTCTCAACCTCTTGACCAGCTATCTGACAGATAGGACTCAAAGAGTCAAGGTAACTTAATTAGTAACGTGAATGAAAACCCGATTTCTTTCGGCGTCCCTCAGGGTTCGGTTTTAGGGCCAACGCTGTTCTTGATATATGTCAATGAAATGTGCAATACCAAAATCAATAAAGGTATCATCACTTGTTATGTGACAAGTGATGTGATGTCATGTGATGACATGGCACTAACTTTTTATGGGGATACATGGGAGGAAACTTATAAAAACGCTGAAGCGGATCTTCACAAACTTAACGCGCACTTAACCAGCAGTCAGCTAACTATTAATCCATCTAAAACTAACTTCATAACTTTTGCTATACGTGATAAGAGCCAATCCCCCTCCAATCTTAACATAAAATTACACAAACTAAATTCCAATGTAGTGAAGACTGCGGCTGTGACACGCTGCTTAGGGTGAAAGAGATTAAATACTTAGGTGTGATTATTGACCAAAATCTAAACTGGCACGCCCATGTTGATGCAGTAATAAAAAGGATGCGTAGGTTCAGCTGGATTTTTTGCAAACTACGTCATGTAGCGGAACCAAACATATACCGTGTATAAAACATTAGATCAATCTGTTATCACCTACTGTATTACAGTGTGGGGTGGTTGTACGAAAACCAAAGTTCTAGCACTTGAAAGAGCTCAGAGAGCAATTATAAAAATAATGTTACTAAAAAATAAAAGTTTTTCAACTGAAGAGTTGTACAAGTCTTGCAAACTACTGACCATACGCCAACTCTATATTCTCCGTTGTGTCCTTAGGAGACACGCAACCTCTCCACATAAAACAGACACACCTCAAAAAAGGACCCAACATAATATAATAAGCTACACAATTTGCAAGACTATCTTTGCACGTAAGCAATACAACAATCGCTCAGCTTATCTCTATAATAGTTTAAATAAAACCCTTAGCTTTCATAATCTTACATACCATAAATGTAAAATAACTATAAACCATTGGCTCGGTACACTTAACTACAACAAAACAGAAGCATTGTTAAATCATCTAATATAATTTTTTCCTTAATCCATCTTTTCATGCAACACGCGCACACATTTGTTTCGTCTTTCACAAACACATTACATAGTCATCATAATATATTCATATATTTGTTTATTTTTCTTTTTTTTTAAACCAATTGTGTTGGTTGATTAAACTTTGTAAATTTAAAGAAGAGCGAAGCTTCCCTGTCACAGGTCTCTGACTTACTAGGGAGGCCTCTATCTGAACAAATAAAGAATTTTGAATTTGATTTTTTTAATACAATTTAACAGTCAAAGAGAGTGCCTACGTCTGGGTATGCTCTCGGGGTGTAACTCCCATGATTTAGTTCGCTATGAACGAATGTAGAAGAGAGTGCCTGCGTCGGGCTATACTCTCGGGACGTAACTCCGACGATTTGGGAAATCGTCACGCTTATAAGTGATCGATATGTACAGCCATGGCACGTACAAGCATAGGCATTTGTCAAGCTTGTAAATGAGCAAGAATGTACGAACCTTGGCACGTACATAGGGATCATCACGCTTATAAACTAAGAAAGCCTGAGTGAGCAAAATGTACAGCCTTGGCTCGTACACTTAGTGCTACTAAGATTATTGCAGAATTTCATTATTTGTGATAGATTTATTACTATCATTGTTATCGTTATTATATATTTTTGTTATTAATGGCTTCGAATCTCTTCGAATTAACCGTAGTAGGGACAAGAAAAATATGGCACGTAACGTAAAAATGTGACGCGTAACGTAAAAATGTGACGGTAATTTTTTTCCAACGCCGATAAAGAAGTTTTACTTCAGAAATCTCAACCTACATTATTAATTTAGTATTTTTGGCTGATGGGGTTTCGCTTGAGCGACAGACAAGAAATGATGTTCGAAATTTATGGTTAAAAAAACGCAAGACAATTGCCATATGTATTTTAACCTGATGGGGCTTACGCTTTAAGTACAAACGCTATGAAACCTTTCCCTGGATATCATGCAATAGGTACTCCTCATAGAATATTTAATCAGAAACTTTCTAGTTCACGTGTAGTGGTTGAAAATACTTTTGGTATTATGGCCAGTAAGTTTCGAATTTTTAAATCACCTATAAGCACTAAGCGACGTTAAGGCTTCCATTATTACTATATCATGTGTCCTACTGCATATTTTTTTGAGAAAAATACTGTGGTTTCAGATAGGCCATTTGCACCACAGTCTATAGATATACTTAAATATATATACTTATTTCGATAAAAATAATAATAATTTATTGCAAGAATATGTTACAAAAAGGTGGTACAATAGTAAGTTCGCGTATTCTGCCACACACAATGGCGCGCAAATTTGTCTTTAAAGGAGTTTTACATGTAACATTATTAGTCATATGAATTGGTCAATTCTCATATTATTTGTATCGTACATATCATATCAAATGTTATTAAATTTATATCAATTACAGTATCTCACGCATAATCATTATCGAGTTTTTTTTCCAAAAGTAATACGCCAATTCGATTTTTAAAGACTAGCCTGAAGATCTTTTAATTCTTTTGGTAAATTATTGTAAACCTTAATAGCCATATAAAAGGTGTTTTTCCTAAACAGTTCTAGATTGATTTTTGCACAGCCAATTTCTCCCCATGTCTACTTTGTACTTCGACTTCTATATTCGACTTAAAAATATCTATGTTTCTGTGCATGAATAAGTACATTTCTAAAATATAAATACAGGCAAGAGATACAATTTTGAGCCTCTTAAATAAAGGTACGCAACTATCAATACAGTTTGCTCCACAAATTGCTCTAATACATTTATTTTGAGCCTATTTACTTCTTAAACTATAATAGTTTGGGGAAATTCAATCTATCTATCTATCCATGTCTAATAATAGATGAAACATGATAATCAGGCCATACCGTAACAGTTTCTCTTAGTCGTTTTAACACAAAAACGAAACTCTATTTTGTTCTGTAACTTTTCAATGTGTGCTTTCCAACAAAAAAATTTATCTAGCGTTATACCTGAAAATACACACCCATTCATTATTTCTATTTTATTGTTACATTAATGACCTAAATGACTTAAAAAAATATATACAGATATATTAAAAAGGCTTCTATAAACATATATTAGTATGTATTTAATGTCACCTATTCAAACTTTACTATAAGCGTATGCAGAAAGTACGTTTACGCAACATATTTAGACACATAAATACATTATTTATTATTTACATACATATAGCTGAGCCATTACTTAATTAGTTTGGTGTTAAACGCCTTCTTCGTGTACCATAGCAAAATAATTAATAACGATTAAAATTAAACCATTAAATAAACTAAAAAAAATTAATGTCGCGGGGGGAAAAGCATGCAGTTAATTAATAAATAACTGCATTGTTCAGCACAATCTAAAATACACGAACTATTTTAAAATGTTTTCATTTTTGTTTTTATTTGAATGTTACTATTTTTAAGATGCTACATTAATGAACGTTGGTAAAATTTATTTTCATAATAACGGATAACATACAGCGACATGAAGACGGTTGAAGCCGCGGAACCACCACAACAGACGGGTCTACGGTCATCGAACGCGAGTGAAGATTTCGACAAAGGCCACAACCTGCTTCCACAACGCACCGCAACACACACACAGTCACACAGTCACAGTCCACTAGCTAGCAAGCTGTACAATATCGTTATTTCAACCCAAGTAAAAAGTAATGTAACATTATGAGTTATGATTAATAAAAAAAATTTGCAGTGCTGGATTTACCAGCAGACTGAGTAGGCTTGAGCCTAGTGCGGCGGATTTGAAGGGGCGGCAAAGTTGTCCCAAAAATTTCTTTTTTGTCTTAAAGAAATAAAAAATTATTATAGATTATTGTGTTGTAAGGAATTGATGACTTCTTTTTTTTTTAAAAATTCGATTTCGAAGTCTATCTGGACTATTTTTGCTTTTAATTTATTCATTATTTCTAGGGTAGGATATACGAACAAGCGACAGGGAGATTAAAAAAATCCCCGTATTGAAAAAAACGTTGGAGCTTCGACCGTTGGTCTCAAGATTTTGGTATTTACATAATAATATATTTTCAGGTAGTGTTGTCATGGTGGTGGTCATGAAAGCCACGGTATTAACTTCAGCGGAGATGTCACAGATCTTCACGTATCTTGCTCTGACGCCACTTATTGGTGTCGTTCTGTGTGTGCTAATCAGAGCCTGCGTAAACACGTACAAATTTTATAAATCACAAAATGTTCGATAGATGACTTATTAGTTTTGTAAACCCAATAAAATGTATGAAAACACGCGACCGTATTTTATTATACCACAGTGATACCTATACTCAAAGGCTATGGTTATAAATAAAATAAAAATCAATGGCGCTACAACCTCTTTAGGTCTGGGCCTCAGATTTCTGTATCTGTTTCATGATTATGAGTAAATTGAAAAGGTAAGTAGGTGATCAGCCTTCTGTGCCTGACGCACGCCGTCGAGTTTTTGGGTCTTAGGCAATCCGGTTTCCTCACGATGTTTTCCTTCGACGTTTTAGCGAATGTGAATTACATGCAGACATAGAAAGTCAATTGGTGCAGAGCATGGGAACGAACCTACGACCTCAGTGATGAGAGTCGCACGCTGAAGCCACTAGGCCAACACTGATTACAAAAATGGAAACAAACAATATATCTTGCTTACAAACAATCATTAATCAACTATAATTATATGTTTTTGCCATTCACTAACTCCAAAATAAATTGTTTAGTTAATAACAATTGTTTTTTTAATTCCTAATCTCTCTCGTGAACTATGCTCGGAGAGCCTAATTAATAAATAAAATATAAAAGGCTTTACCGTGACTGTTACCATGGTTACCGTATATTTGACATAACATCGTTACCATGGTAACATAAAATGAAATCTATTCTAAGAAACTCACCAAACAGAAGGAATAAAAATAAAACGCCAATAAAAATAACAGACATGTTAATTGTCACATCATCGGGATAGCATGCCGACCGCGCGCGTCTTCTTTCTTCATGAGGAGAAAAACCAGCTGCTAAACATCAATTTCAGACATATCTCGACTTATTAATTTCGGATCGTCACCTGAGAGCATATATTCCAAAAATTCATAAAATCCAGTAAATAAAATATTTTAAATAAAGTTAATTTATTAGTTTTAAATTCATTTCCCGCTCGACTAATAAGAATTCAAATTGGTCTCATTTTTGATAAAACATTTTTATCGTCTCAATAACAATTAATATATAACCTCCAAATGCGAATCCTCAAACACATTGCCTCGAGAAATGTGCTCGACTCATATAAAAACGCAAAATAAAATGCAAAATACTGCCGATAGCAGATAAAGTAAATAAATTTCTTCTAGTCGAGTACTTTTTTCGAGATGATATAAAGAAACGAGTGGAGCATGACGTACAGACCCAAGCGGTAACGCAGATTCGGCTGTGTACATCGAGAGCAAACAACGTATATGGACACAGAACGTTGAGGTGTTTGCTACCGCGGCTAATAAATGAACTACCCTGTCAATTATAAGTAGATAGCCTAACTTTTACAAACAAAAAATGAAATTGAAAAACTATTTTTATATGCATTTGTCTCCTAAACAAGACTGTTCTGGTTACATTTACACAAACCACAGCGGTTTTCTAATGATTTTAGTATATTATCTTATCTTAATATATATAAATCTCCTGTCACGATGTTTGTCCGCGATGGACTCCTAAACTACTTAACCGATTTTAAATTAAATTGGCACACCGTGAGCAGTCTGGTCCAACTTAAGAAATAGGTTAGCTTAGATCTTTAATTAAAGTCGCAATTTATTTTATTGCAAATTATTTGTCTATAATTAATTGACAGTCACAAATATCTGTTAACTCCAAAAGATTCTAACAGATGTCGATACTTTTCGACTGGATTGAGTAAGTAATCAATAGATGGCACTGCTATGGTAAAGGGACAAACTTGTCATATAAGCTACAATTCAATATCATGATTACCACGTGTTATTGAGGCTAAAGTATAAATTAAATTTATTTTGTAGTAAACGAAATACCGTGAAATTGAATTATTTCTACTTTTTTTATTTATGGTGTTAGCATAGCCAACCATCTGTTACTTAGACCGAAGTGAAAATCAAATTCAAATTATAGTGACGATAATACAGTGAAATTACTCTTTCGTGTCACGGTATTAAGGCTAACTAAAACCACATTAAGGAGAAACGAAGTTCGCGGGGGCAGCTAGTTTTCTAATATAAAGAAAACCAAACTGAAATTACTATTTTTTATTAAACTGTCAATGAAACCTGTAAAGTATATGCAAGTGCTTCTAATTAACCAAAATAAATTCCTCGGTTTAATACACGTAAGGTTTTTTTCAGCTTCATCCAAGATTTGGACAGCAATTAAAATTGAATGTGTCCACATGGACACATTCAATTTTCGCTTTGCTATAAAAGTGAGTTCTGGAACCGCTGTAGTACAGATACCGGCAAACTTCTTGAGCATTAAACAAGGGAGTGGGGAAAAGTTTGAGCATCGTATACAGCGCGGGACACAAACGTCAACTGATTTACCAATCACGCGATCGACACGTCACTCTCGCGCCGTCGCGCACTACCGCCCGCCGAAGTGATACCTAAAAATCGTTTCTGCGTAGGCAAGCATATTTGTACAACATGTTTGCCGATATCTATACTGAAGGTAATGTCTACTCGCAAGGAGTGCCGGATTAGAAGAGTAGCAAATGCTACGGCCCCGCGCTCCAACAAACATAACAAATAATAAATAATAATTAATACATAACGTAACAAACTATCCTTTGCACTTAAAAATCTAAAAGTCGATTAAGTCACGTTACATTCGAAACAAGTCGATATTTTACATACTATTTACCGTAATGGTTAATTATAATCGACAGACATATTTTGACTAACATCTATACCACATCTCCCTTTCAAGCGGCATTTTTTTTTATTTTTTATATGAACGCTTTACGCTGGGCATGTTGCAGTCGAGACGGACGGCGACCACACGACTACTTGGAGCAGTTGTGTTCGACCGCAAAATAATACCGTCAATGCGAGTTCATTTACAAGATGGATTTCGATGACGAAACACTGCTTCTTGTACTACTATTGCGCAAGCGTAGGCGTCGAAGACACCGTAGTATGTGGGTGCGTCCAATACTACAATCAAGAGAACAGTATGGAATATTTCATACTTTGTATCCCCAGCTCAGAGAAGACACTGAAGAGTTTTTCAAATATTTTAGAATGTCCATGGTTTCAGTTGATGAATTGGTATTTTAAGCCGAGAGCCGGAGTGGCACGCGGTCCACAGCAACCGCTTGTAGCGGTCCGTGTATGGTGGGTCCGGCAGCTCTAAGCAGTCGACCGCACGACGAAACTCGATCGCAGAGGGTCTACTCCGACGAAGAAATATGTGCCAAAAATTAAATAAGAGATTAATTTAGTTAATTTTTTAAAAGAAAATTATTAAATTTATTACATATAATTAAGTGATGATATGCAACTTTACAGAAATTGGTTAAACAAGGTTAAATTAGATAAAGTTTAACAAAATGCTTTTATTATCATAGACATGAATACAAATAATACAATTATTTCATTTCACCTTATTACTACTAAGATTATTACAGAATTTCATTAATTGTAATAGAATGATTACTATCATTGTTATCGTTATTATATTTTTTTGGTATTATTGGCTTCGAATCTATTCGAATCCAATGGTAATGACAAGAAAAAGATTGCGCGTAACGGAAATATATGACGGTAAATGTTTTTCCAACGCCGATAAAGAAGTTTCATTTTAATAATTTAAACAAAAGTCTACATACTACATTTAGATAGTGAAAAAAAATCTAATTTACATATTTAATTTTTTTTTACTTTTTTAATTTTTGTAGTTTTTATAAAAATAAATAATTGGTATTAAACTTAAAATTAAAATTACAATCATCTCATAATTTTGAAAGCAAAATCAAACATGTTTTTTTTATTATTATTTAAACAGGTTTAAAATAAGTGACTACAGTCATTCCAATAGAACCTTAACTCTAAATTAAAAGAATGCAGATTGATTTAGTGTTGAGCAATGGATCAATCTATTGTAAGATATTATATTGTAATTGAGCGCATTAATCAAAATTAGACTCTCAACCTGAAGGTCGTAGATACCTTGTCTTTAAAAATGTAATCATTTTCCATTACACGGCAGTGATCTATTACTTCTGGCCAGAAAGACTGCCTGTACATCTTTTGTCTAAATTTTTAGGTGTCTTAATAAGGAACGAACGAATGTTTTCAGTTCTGAATGATTTTATCCTGAAATTTCCCTCAAATACTAACCTATTTTTGAATTTAGTTCAAGTTAGATATGTTTCAATATCTCAAGCGAAGCGAGGCGTTATGGTTGCAGTGCATTTGTCTTGCGCAAAACTTAGCGAGTAAAAATAATGAAAAAGACTTGCCAATTCTTTTCCCCCGCGTTTTGCCTTGATTTGAGTACTGGTAGAATATTTACATCCTTGGTGTGACGTTCATACGTCCTAAGAACGACAACTAGGAGCACTTTAAGATGTTGTCATTGGAGAATTTTAGAAAAATAATTGATATATCGTTTGCATTTAAATTATATACATATACATTAAAAAAATGAAATACGTAATACAAAATATTTTTTATTTATTTTCTCCCAATAAAGAAATACTCAAATTTTATCTATGTAGCGCGTTTTGAATTTCGAAATATGAACAGAATAGTGGTGCGTTAATTTGAATTTCGAATCACGTCCATTGCTTTTGTGTATTTTTCGAATTGTAATGTGTTCTACTTGTTGTCGAAAATCTACTCGATCCACGCCTCGCACGTCTCAGTTGTGATTTCGCATAATGCAAATAATGCGCGATTCGTATCAATATCTGAAACAAGAAGTATGTTGTAGTTCATATATATATGAAATATTTTCATCAGCAAAAACGTTCTTTAATGCAAGAGTGGACAAGAAGTAGGAGGTGCAGAGACAGCTCCGCCCATGGCCACTCAATGAATGGCTCCCATATGTTAAAAATTTATTGGCTTTTACGTTTTTTGGGTTAAGTCCTGACTTTATCCCCTCTAATGCAAGTCTCTCAAGTAAAACCAAAAATAATAAAATTTTTACAAGTTTTGTTTAGATCAGCGCTGTCTCGTCAGTTTACATGTTACTACGTTGACGGTTTACAAAATTTACGTGAGGTTAGTACTATCACAGCAAAAAACAACAGCGCTATTTGATAGACGTTATGAAAATTATTAAATGATGTATACTTTATTAGACAAATACTTGCTATATGAACTAATAAAGAAACTGAAAATTAATCTCAACATTGACTCATGTAAATGGCGGGAAAGGCATTTTATTTTTAATTTATGTTATTAATATAAATACGTTCTTATATTCAAGTTGGGTCTTTACTTTACAATATTTTAATACATTTAATCAATATAAAAATAAGAATTTCCAAGGAAGTTATTTCAAGATTACAATTAAACTAAATGAAGAAATTTTATTTTTACTTTAACAATTAGCGGTACCGCGAACTCCGTAACCGTAATATGTTTTTTTTAAATAAAACCTACAAACATGGAATTTGGCTATGCTAACATACCATATAGCTTGGGCCTATTTCTGTATATAACGTGTAAATGACATGTTTTGAAGCAAAAGGTTTATTTATTTTTACAGTATCTTAATAGTAATAAAATACAAAACGATTAATTTAGAAAAAAATGTTTGCGTTTACTAGTGCACCCACGTAACAAGTGATACTTCTTTATGACCTTATTTTTCGAAAAATGATCTACTATATGAAACTAACTTTATAGAAATTGGTTATATAAAGTTAAATTAGATAAAGTTTAACATAAGGCTTTTATTGTCTCAGACATGAATACAAATAATACAATTATTTTATTTTACCTTATTACTATGTAGATGTGGGGGATGCCGGGGTATGTTTGCCTCCGGGTGACTACCCGGATGGCTCCAAAGGAAACAATGCGATTGTGATTGACATCTTTATTTGACGTGCTTACGCGTCAATCGCTAAGTACAGACTGATCCCTCTGTGTTGTTACATTGTCCTTATAAAACTACGCACACAACTATATAGTATATATATAAATACCCCTACAACTACTCCCCCCTTTTACAAAAAAAAAAAATGTTTCTTAAATACACAGTTATACAAGAATTCATAACACACAATTCTACAACACAATCTAGTAATAACTTCGAGCAATCACGCGTACTGCACTGTAGGTTGCATTGCCTGTGCCTTATCGGTAGGCGGCATCGCCATCGACACAGTCTTCATGGTTCACATTGCAAAAAACTAACCTACTTACGTATGTCCATAAAGTAAACGCTACAGTGCAGTATCGTAACAATATCTTACATCGCTAGCTATAACTTAAGCAAAAATACTTAATCTAAACATAGCATTTTGTAATTAGCTTGGCATAGCATAGCTAAAACTGAGCGCTTAGCTTTAATTCGCGAATCGTACCGGCTTTTTAATAACACGTCCCGAACGCGTCTTTTTAACAGACTTGGGTTCGACTTCTATGCTGGGTTCAACATCGGGCATTTGAACTAGGGGTGCCGGTTCGATGTTTTTCTGAGATTCTAACTCCGGCAACACATAAGCGGGCTTCAATCTATCTATAGATATACTAGCTGTACGATTAGGAAATTGTATGACAAATACTTTGGGACCTCTCTTAATAACTCGATATGGACCATCGTATGGCGGTTTCAACGGCTTGCGCACCGAATCGTCTCTGATAAATACAAATTCTGCATCTTTTAAATCGGGATGCACGAAATATGGACGGGAATTACTATGCGATTTCGGGACGGATTTTAACGATTTTATATGCTTTCGGATACCCTCTACTAATCGTTGGGGCTCTGCAGACCCTACCTGCGTAGAAGAATCGTAAAAATCACCTGGTAATCTAAGAGTACGCCCAAAAGTCAATTCAGCAGCTGACACGCCAGAGTCAGTCCGCTGAGCTGCTCGTACCCCTAATAAGACTGTAGGCAGCTCTTCGACCCATGACTTATTTGACAATCGAGCCATTAGGGCTGCCTTCAATGTCCTGTGCCAGCGCTCCACCGCTCCGTTAGCCTGCGGGTGGTAACTAGTTGTTCGGATTCTGTTTATACCTAATAAGTTCATGAGTTCCCTAAATAACGAACTTTCGAACTGACGACCTTGATCGCTCGTGAGCCTTATTGGACAACCATAACGGCATATCCAGTTTTCATATAAGGCTCTAGCAACCGTCTCCGCGTTCATATCCCGCAATGGCAAAGCCTCGGGCCATCGCGTACAACGGTCTATCAAGGTTAAACAATATTTAAATCCGTCTTCAGTAATAGGCAAAGGACCTACTAAATCTATGTGCACATGCTCGAAACGATCGGCATGCGGGAACCTGCCCACTCCGGTCATCGAATGCTGGTCTACTTTAGCTCGCTGACAACTGATACACGTTTTGGCCCAAAGATTGATGTCAGAATTCATTTTTGGCCAAATGAACTTTTCCGTTATTAACTTCCCGGTGGCTCGAATGCCCGGGTGACTAATATTGTGTATGCTATTAAAAACTGTTCGTCTGAACTCGCTAGGTATATATGGCCTCGCTACATTTGACGAAAAATCACAATAAATTCTTTTATTACATGTAGGTACAAATACTTTTTTAAAATTATCATTGCAACACAGTTCACTTGCATACTCGTCGGTTAATTGCGATTCGGCAATTTTTTCATAATCTAGAACATTCGGACAGTACAAAGTCTCAATGCGTGACAGCGAATCTGCCACAGTATTATTACTGCCAGTAACGAAACGAATATCTGTAGTAAACTCACTAATATACGCTAACTGCCTAACACGCCTCGGTAGCTCTTTCTCGCATTTAGTTTTATTAAATGCGTAAGTTAAGGGCTTATGATCGGTATATACTATAAGCTCTCTTCCTTCTATGACATCCTGAAAATAACGAATAGATAAATAAATAGCTAAAAGTTCTCTGTCGAAAGTAGAATATTTCCTCTGAGCCTCACTCAATTTCTGAGAAAAGTATCCTAAAGGTTTCCAACTGTTGTCAATATACTGTTGCAAAACGCCTCCGATGGCGATATTTGATGCGTCTACGACGAGAGAGATAGGTATATCGGTTCGTGGATGCGCTAACATCGCTGCGTTTTGCAAGCTAAGTTTGCATTGCTCGAATGCTTCGTCAGCCTCAGGTGTCCAAGCTATACTAGTTTTATCACGCTTCTTCGCGTTATGCAAATAACGATTTAAAACTATTTGCTGTGTAACTGCATTTGGAATATGCGCCCTATAAAAATTAAGCATACCTAAAAATCGGCGTAATTGTTCTATCTTTTTAGGTTTCGGGAAATTTTTAATGGCTTCTATTTTATGTTCTAACGGCTTAATACCATCCAGAGACACCTCGTATCCTAAGAATTCTAACTTTGTCTGACCAAAACTACATTTACTTAAATTTATCGATATACCGTATTTATTGAAACGCTCAAACACTAACTCTAAATGTTTTTTATGTTCTTCAACGGACGAACTAGCAATAAGTACATCGTCTATATACGTAAATAAGAAATCTAAACCACTTAGCACTGTATGACTCATAAAACGTTGATATGTTTGTGCAGCATTACGCAACCCGAATGTCATGCGAGGAAACTCGAATAACCCGAAAGGAGTAGTGATCGCTGTTTTCTCAATATGCTCTGGAAATATAGGAACTCCGTGGTATGCTCGAACCACATCAATTCGGGACATAATTGACTTCCCTTCTAAAATATATGTAAAATCACGGATACGCGGTAAAGAATACCTATCTGGCTTCGTGATCGCATTTAATTGTCTAAAGTCGCCGCAAGGACGTATTTCCCCATTCTTCTTGGGTACTACGTGTAACGGACTAGACCAACAACTCTTAGAAGGCCTACAAATCCCTAACTCCTGCATTATTCGAAATTCCTCCTTAACTTTTTTATACTTGTCGGGTGCTAATTGTCGAGCGCGGGAATGGACAGGAGAACCCGTCGTCTCTATATAGTGATATACGTCATGTGACGGCGGATCGTTAAAATTGCATGGTTTAGTAATGTTAGGAAACTTATTTATGACATCACGGTACGGGTGATCTTTATTAATAGTATTTAAACTAGAGCAACTAGTGTTAACTATGGATGCCAAGGAATTAAAATTAGTTAATATATCTATTGATTTCCGGGACTTTAAATCTACCAATAACCCAAAATGTGTTAAAAAATCAGCTCCAATAATTGCCTGTTTCACATCGGCTATAATAAAATTCCAACGAAATGCCCTCCTTAACTTAAAATTTACAACTAACATTTTTGAACCAAAAGTATTAATAACCGTACCATTAGCAGCATATAACTTAAAATCACTACATTTTGATCTGGCACTGTTTTTATCTACTGGAATGACGGATACGTTTGCGCCGGTATCTATTAAAAAATTATATCCACTATTACTGTCCAAGATGCATAGGCGTTGTGCTGGGGCGATGGTGCAGGCATCCGCCTCCGTGACCTGCACCTCTAGGGGTTTCCCTTCTTAAAAGCGCAAGGGGGCACACATTTGGTAGCACGGTCTTTGAAACGGTAATGGTAAAAACATACCCAATCACTCGGCGCACGGGACTGCGAACGCCGTCGCTGCCCACGGCTGTTACCTCTATAGGGCGGGCGAGATGATGTACGGCTCTTCAGTAACTGGTCGAACTTGTGGCTCAGCTCCGCGATGGCCGCATGCACGTCGTTGTCCTGGTCTTGCCGAAGACCGCCACTTGTCTTGACCTCCGCCAATTGAGGTGGCTGGATGGATTCTGCTACCTTGTCTGCGACGTTGGCCAGTTGATCCAGGTTCTTGGTTTCCGTGACTGCCAGAACTGCACGGACTGCTTGCGGTAAATGCGTCTGCCACAAAATACGGAGAGAATCGTCCGGAAGCTTCTCCCGAGCCAGGTCCTTCATCCTGCGTAACAACTGAGACGGTTTCTGTTCTCCCAAGTCCATCTCGCTGATGAGCTTCTGCAGCTGCCTCGTTTCTGATTCCTCAAAAATGTCCAGCAGCTTCTTCTTAAGAGCTCCATATTTGTCTTGTTCGGGAGGTGAGAAAAGGATGTCTGTGATTTGTTGTATCACATCCTTTCCCAATTTCGACACCACGATGTTGAATTTAGTATCATCTCCCATCTTTTGTGGTAACAGCACGGATTCCGCCCTGACAAACCATACACGGGGCTGATCTGTCCAGAAATCAGGAATCCGGGAGGTGACTGACGTCACCGCTGCGATTTCTTGCGTAGCCGTCGCGTGCGATTGTGGCAATGCCATCCTATCGTCTGAATTTCGAAGTCTGGGTTTCTTGTGCCGTCGAGGTTGCTTGTGTAGTCGGGGTCACCAATGTAGATGTGGGGGATGCCGGGGTATGTTGCCTCCGGGTGACTACCCGGATGGCTCCAAAGGAAACAATGCGATTGTGATTGACATCTTTATTTGACGTGCTTACGCGTCAATCGCTTAGTACAGACTGATCCCTCTGTGTTGTTACATTGTCCTTATAAAACTACGCACACAACTATATAGTATATATATAAATACCCCTACAACTACTAAGATTATAACAGAATTTCATTAAATGTACAATAATTATTACTATCATGGTTATAGTTATTATATATTTTTGTTGTTGATGGCTTACACCAATTTCACTTTATATTCAAAGATTGTATGCAGAGCCGATTTAAGTGATAAACACCGTCAAATTATATGAATTTACAAGACCACTAAACGGGTTTGTTTGTTTGTTTTACGGTACCACCGTTGACCTAAAACAAATCCAGTTATATAAGCTTCAAAATATAGTTATACAATACCTATGTGAAGTTGTGTGGTGTGTGTGCCTGTGGGCACATGATGCACAACGATGCATTTAAAAGAATTGTGCGCCATGGCCAGGGGGGATCTACTTAATATAGTATTTTCTAGATAATAATTATAAATTATTTATTTGCAAAGGATGTGCTACATTGATTTATTAATTTAAAAAACCGCACAATCAGCCGTATTTATCTAAAACAAGCGACAGGTGATTCCCCGCTCCGTTTGATAGACGCGCATCGTACATTAGTTGATAGATCTCAGGAATTCTAACGTTATGATTTGATTTTTTAGAATTATACATGTTTTTTTTAAAATTAAAAATATCTTCTATTGTTTTCAGTGAGGAATGATTAGCAGGAGGATTTTCATAAAACCCTTGAGTAAATCCGCCCCTGACGAAATACATTTTAATTACTCACTACTTACTTACTTACTTACTAAATTACGTATCTTAATTACTCTTTAAGCAACTCAATGATATTAGATACATATGACAACGTGCGTTGATCCAAAATAAGCACGTCTTACACAGAAAAAACTGTCAATCTGGGTTCTCGGTTCACTTGCATATATATCTTATTGTTCACAATTTATAGTCACTAACACAAAAACACTTTTGAAAAGTCGTATTATTTCTATATATTCCGTACTCTACAAAAAACCTATCCCTTCCAGAATAAAATAAATAGCCACTATTTACGTGTTTCTCTCTGGTTTTACAAAAATATTGTTAATAAATGCGTTTCCCAATAAGGACTTGCTACCCTGTTTGAGTGTTATTTTTATCCAAAAACTCGCAAATTCTTGTGTCTTCTTGAGGCTAAATTGGACTCTAGTAATCTATTAATGAGAGAATAAGTCGTTGTGTAAGGACTCCTCTCCAGTTGCCATCTGCCTTTTGAGAAGATAACCACACTTCCTGACACGATCTGATGAAAGCTAGTATCAATGCACCTGTAACATACAAAAGAAAACATTGGCTTGGGGGTTGCCAAAAGATTAGAATTTTTAGGATAAGTTCATAGCAACAAATCATTATTTGTAAATTTTATAGAAAAATGCAATCATGACTCTGATTACAACTTTTATAGACAGTCGTATTTTGGTTTTAAATGTGTCTGCTGGAGCCTTAGTATTGAATAAGTATCCTTCGTCATTTTAGTCTTTTTTAATTTGCGCTTTTTTGCAAATCTAACTGTTACAAGTTATATTTCCAGAAAATATATGCATATCATTGAATTAAAACTTATAAAATTACTATCATGCATAAAAATGATAGATTTTTAATTTAAGAGCAAATCTAAACTAAATCAAATCTATTCTCATCAAATAGCTAAATACTAATTTAGTTCATTTATTCATTTTATGTTAATTTCCCACATAATGATGATATCTTTACAGTTATTACTAATACGATAGAATTACACAACAATACCTATACCAATAATTACTAAACGAGGCTAGTGAATAACCAAATAAAATAGTTACGTCCACATTTTCAGTTTCACTGCACACAGCAACAGTCTTAACATTGTCACGGACAAACTTGAGGTCAATTTTTTTATAATCCATTCAAACTAAACTCAAAATAACTTTATTCATTTAGATTATAGATTTAGATAAGTACACTTATGAACATCAACAGAAAAGTTGTTAAATTGATTCTAGTCATACAAATTGTGTATAGCGTGTGGGGAGCGTTCAAGTATTACATCACGCAATTTTTGGAGATTCTTGACCCCTTGATTAGAACTATTAGCAACATCCTTGGTTTTAAAAACATCTTGCGTTTGACTTAGTTACACCCATTGAGGAAAGAAACTATATTTATAACTGACGCCCGCTTCATTGTAATCAAAACTATATTATTTTCAAATGTATCTCATAAACATTTGAAAATAATATAGTTTTGATTTTTAGTTTGGCTTTTTCGTATTAAATACGAATATGACGAGGTAAGTAATTGTTAATTTAAATGTAAATGTAAAATCCTAATTCGCCGAAATAGCATCAATGTAACCTGGAGTCATAAAACCTATCTGCACGGTTTTTCAATTATACTAATAAACAAAATGTTTTTAAAAATTTAGCTTATTGGGATAGGGATTAAGTAATTTCAAAGAAAGACAATGGTATCATTGTGTCTTGCATCTCACTCTTTTCTATCAGGTAAAAACGAGATCGGGAGAAACAAAAGAGGTTATATTTGACTGTGATCATCCCTCATACTTTTGGCTTTTGATATTTTTCAAATTCGATCAGTGTCTTTTAGCTTATTGGAGTGAAAAGGTTCAGTGTTCTTTTCATTTGTTTGTGTGATTTAACTCGCGTAAAATCTACTTTTTAATGTAAGACTTTGGCATTTTTTCTATATTGTGAGATGTTAAATTATTTCATTGTAGTAAAATATAGTATTAATAAATATACAATTTTTTTTCTTTATTAATAATTTAAAAACTTTTGATTGGAAGGTTTATTTTAGTGTATAAGTGAATCATTTTTAAAAGTTATTTAATAAATTATATCAAAATGAATTAACGGTTCTTATTTATATCTTTAGAGGGACCTTAATTAACAAAGAACTTATACAATTATGTATTAATCAGAATTATAATAATTAATATCTTAAAAAAATCTGTATGTTATAGAGATTATTTTGATTACAACAGTTCCACTTGGGGAATAGTAAAAGATACATTAATATGTATTTGTAGTCGGCTTAATTTTTCGGTTTTATTTTTAATAGCAACATAGACTACGTGTACAGTCTTTCTAAATAATCTTTTCGGCATAAGGCAAATATTCAAAATTATTCTTGCAGTACAAGCGTTTGATACTGCTGTAAGATTCACTTACGTTCCTTTAAAGTATATGATGTAAGTATAATAGTTGCGAGTGTTCCTAAATATCGGAATATTTGTAGATGTAGTAATGTCTATGGAAAGTTTCGAAATTGCCGCCGTCCAAGCTCTGTTGGCGCTGCAGGGATCGATCAGTTTTCTTCCGTTAAGTGGTAAGTGTACCACTCAACTCAGTATATTAGAAAACTGTCGGTTTGTGAAAACCTTGCCACCACCACTTAAATGAGTGCATTAAGCCGGAAGAAGAAGAAAGGAGCGAGTATATTTTTTTTCAAATTTTGTAATCAAAAAGTCTTCGAAAGGTCGAAGAGAAAAAGTATCTATTCTCAATTTTAAATACCATTACTTTTTTAATGACTAGTTTGGTTCGAGAAGAAAGTCATAATTATTATTTTATTTGCTGAAAGTCTCGCCGCAGAAGCCTTATTACAATTTGGGGGAAACGGAATTCAGTGTCCTCCAAAGACTCGTAAATACTTACTGTGATTATTATATCTTTCATTGTATTTTATTGGATCCTATTGAATTCTAAAAAGAATGGTTGAAATCAGATCGATGCTAAACGGCATAGTTTGGCATATATAAAAGTTTTGTTCGTTTGACCAGCTCATAATAAAGCCCCCTGCTCCCATCAATCCCATGCCTGAACTTCAAAACTGTCATTCAAAATGGTGGTATGCTAGCTATGTTTCAGGAAACGGAAGATCTGGGTATGTCAGAGAGGCTTTCTATAGTAACAGTGGATGAAAGTAGTTCGTCGATGACGATGGAGGAAGGGGGCCCAACAGGGAGTCGTAAACGGAGATGCAGTTGCACTTCAGTAAGTTAAATAATACTAGAATAACTAAACATTCTACTAAACTACATGAGAAAACTATTTAAAATATCATTAAATCTTTTAATAACAGGAACCATCAGACCAGAGTGCAAGTGACGAGTTTTACATAGGTATTTGGTGGGACAAGGGCTCGTCAACAGTCTTCTTGAAAAAGCAAAAATTCGACCGAAGGAAAAAATAAGTATCTTTATTTATTTTATCGAAACTGTAACAGATGGCTGTAGATTTTAATATTGTGTTAGTTTTTCAGATGCATCTATTAGGCTTTGATAGGATTGTTACAGCGATTGTGGATTTATTCCCAAGTGCAGAACGAGGGCGGTAAACGGTAATTGGAAGAAAATTAATTAAGAAGGGGTTTGACTGTAGTTTTAAGGATACATTTTGAATTAAGAAATTTATTATCACAATTTTATTATTATAGCTTCAGTTGGGAACCTGTGGTCAAATATACAATTTAACAAATTCACTTTCTTTTATTCAAAACCTGCACAGCGTATACCGGTGTAACTAAATAACTCTTGTACACTATGTGTTCCAAATATTTCCACTGCTACTCCTTATGTTAAATCTGCAAAGTACTTTAACAGTATTGTGGCGAGGGATAAACATACATATCGATCATGGTTTATTAATCTTTCTAATTTTTAATTTTCAAAATCTATGATTTTCATACAAATGCAGTAACAGATAATATTTTAAGGTATTATTCGTTTTATTTAATAAATTATTATTACTATTGTTTTTAGTTTTTTTTAATAATTACAATTAAACAATTAAGTTCAAGTATTACGTAAGCAGATTTACTATCCATTGGTGCACAGCCGGGGATCGAACCTACGACCTCAGAGATGAGCGTCGCACGCTGAAGCCACTACTGGCTATTAGCCAACACTGCTATGGTTATAAATAACTCCTTAATCTCAGCCACTCAGGCCTTGAAGCCAGTCAGCGGTTTGACTCGCCATGGCCTGCATTCCTCCACAGCCTCAATATCCCTAGCACTGAAGTAGGAACCTTGTGATTGCTACGAAACCTGAAGTCACTGATGCTATTAGTAGTTAAAAAACATTGAACTTATTAAAATAAATATACGAAAATCTGGTTAAACGCCGTAAGAAGGCATCTTATAATGATGCTTTTTGCATGGACCTACGCTCTGGTGTTCTTGGTGCGCAACTCCCTCTTTCTTCGATTAAAATTACGATGTCTAAAGTGTATACAATTAGCAAACTGGATATAGACGTCTATAATATTTTTGAAACTAACCTTGTTATTCGTGCTCTTAATGAGGTTTAAGTTTTCATTTAGTTTAGTTATTATTGTTACTTTGTTGTTTTATCTTTATAGTTTTATTGATTATTATTGTTTTTTTATCGTGCTTGTTTGTTTTAATTTTCTCCATTGATAGATTACTTATTATAATTTATGTGTGTCAAATTTGTGATGTCATATTTTTTTTGTATTTTTAAGGCATGCACATTGCACGTTGTTTTAGAACGTGTAAATAAATAAAATAATATAAGAATTTACTTGATATTACTCACGATGTAATTGTAACTTCTAGTCGTCGTCTTACCGATAGCAATTTTTTCCTTCAAAAATATTGTAGTAAAATAAAATGTTTGTAGGACATTTATTTGAAAGAAGAAAGCTAATTTTTTAATATGTCTTTACTCTTCTGTATTTGTGTTAAGACATAAGCTGTGTCGTCTTGTTCGGAATCGTGGAGTATTTGCTGCTTCAACCTGGTGATGTCGTTGAGGAGTGGTTGTCTCTGTGAAATAATCTTAGACTTAACTTTATAATTAAAGTTTTCATTTTTGTTTATGTAATAGAAGGCAAATGGGCAGACGGCTCACCTGATGTTAACTGATACCGGCGCCCACTCATCTTGCTAGAAGGTCAAGGTGCTCGCGTGCGTGATGATTCTGGGGTGTTCTGGCGGTTGACGTGAAGGTCCCATTCAATTGTGTTTCGTTAAAGAAACGGGCAGGCTTGCCATGTAAGGATGGGAATTTGAGACGATTGTAAACACCGGAGTTCTGGTTAAGAACCGCTTTATTTTCAAATAATATGACGTAACAAATATAGGTCTTAATTATGTATTTAGGTTGTTTTGGTTTATGTTGATTGGTCCTTATTTGGTTATTTATTATTTATTTTATTTATTTATTTATTGTATAAGTGTTCTTAATATAAAGGAAGTTGATGTGGTGGAAACACAAACTGTGCACAGTTTTTCTATCCACCAGGACGTCGAACATAATTAAATCATTAACACACATATATATATACTAAGGCCAGTGACATATAAACTGTAAATTTATAACAATCAAACCATTCAAACGATTTAAAATTGCACGTAAAACGTCATAAACAAATCTAAACCCTGACGCGCCATAGATAGCCGATGCAAGAAACCTGTTCTTGTCGAGAATTCTCATTCACATACAGGATGAGTTCCTATATTCGAATATATATATATTTTAATGACGTATATGGCATACAAGTCCTACGTCGTGGGACCATTTAGCCAATGTATCGAAATCAGATTGTAGCTTTGTTTCTGCTTCTTGGATGTTAGGCCCTGCGGCTACTAGGCATGTATCATCTGCAAATTGGAATATCTGACAATACTTTATTATGTTAGGTAATGTGTTAACATAGGTAAGGTAGTGTAAAGGCCCAATGACTGAGCCCTGAGCCGTACCTTCTGTAATAGATATTGGAAAACTTTCGTCGTTGCACACTTTAACACGATAAGTTCTGTCTTGCAGATAGTTTTCACACCACTTGAGTAGGTTTCCTCGTACTCCGCAGTCATTTAAGTTCTGTAGGATTACGCTGTGCTTTAATGTGTCGAATGCCTTACTGTAGTCAATAAACACTACTAGAATATGATCTTTTTTATTTAAATGTTTATAAATGTGGTCTGTGAATGCGGATAGCAATTGTGTGGTATTTTTATTTGGTTGGAATTTATATTGTTTGTTAGAAAGAATATTGTGTTTTTTATAATAATTTTGAATTTGTCCACATATGTATTTTTCTATTATTTTGTTAATTGTTGGCAATATAGTTATTGGACGATAATTATTATAGATTTTTTTGCTACCATTTTTGTATATTGGTCGAACTATGCCTGTTTTTAGTAAGTTAGGATATTTTCCAGTATAAATGCTCGTATTAATAAGGTTAGTTATGGATACGTTGATTTTATTACATATTGTTTTAATATCCATAGCTCGTATCTGCACCTGGAGACTTTCTGTCGTTTAATGATTTAATTATCTTTGCAACTGATTTAGGGTCTGCTGACTGAAATCTCATACTAGTATTTTCTGCATGCTGGTAAGAGCTTTTATCTAACAGTGGATTTACACAGTTGGTTGATATATTACTAATACTAATGTGGAAGGAAGTTGCAAAATTATTTGCAATATCTTTACATGTAATATTTTGGTTTGCAAATGCGTTCTGTATAGCTACGTCCATGGATGTTTTAATTTTTCCTGTTAGTTGGTTTAATATGTCCCATAGATTTTTTAGATATTTTTATTAGCTTCTATATTGGTTCTAATTGTTTTATTTTTAGTTTTATTTATTAATTTATTGACATAATGTCTGGTTTTATTATATTTTTGTTTGAGTATTAAGTTGTTTGGATCTTTTATATATTGATTAAAAAGTTTATCTCTGTACTGACATCCTTTAATAATTCTATTATTAATCCAATGGTTACTATTTCGAAGAGAGTTAGATTTAAGTTTAACTGTACATTCAGATTTTTTATATGCTTGTGTTAAGTTATTTTGTATGAAGTTAAATATACCAATAGGACACTTCATTTCTATTGTCGGCTTCCAATCAATTTGCTCTAGAAGGATCGTTAATTTATTATTGTCAATTAATGTTTTATATGTTGGAACATCCTGTGGCTGTGTTTTAATGCAAGCAAGCACGATCGCTCGATGGTCCGCTAGTTTTGTGCCAACCGTTGCCGTGTATAGGTTGTGTGTTTGGGATCGAGCGTATATGTGGTCTATGCATGATTTTGTAATGGTTCCTTTGTATAGTTCCGCCCTAGTGTAAGTTGTGATCCCACACATAAGGCCTAAACTGTGTAATGTGTTGTAATATTTATGTTTTATAGGAATGTCTAGCTTTAGATTTATACTAACGTCTCCCAATAGATACAAGTCAATATTTTTCTGACAGTTGTTCTTAATAATATTATGAAGTTCGTCAATAAACAGGTTCTTGCTTAGGCTAGGTGATAGTAAAAAGTATATTCTCGAAATGTTGGCTTTTTACAATTTGCAAATTGAATTTATGTTTCTTTTTTACATATACTAAGATACGTCCACCTTTCCTACCATTTCTGAGAGCCGAAAACATATGGTATCCATCTAAATTATACAGACAACTGATTCTATCAGAAATGTTTGCTTCTGTAAGCACAATAACGTCAACAGCGCCAGCCGAGTAAATACATTGCTCGAGACTATCAAAGTATTTTATGATTGACCTTATGTTTATGTGTACACACAATAGATTTAAATGTCTACTGGGAATTTTACTCACAAAATCACTTATGTTTATACAGTCTTCTAATTCACAAATATCACTAGTTAAACTATCCATCTTAATAATAATAATTTATATGCATTTAATTTGGTCAGTTAATTGGCATTCTGTCTTTTTTTTTGCACTTGTATATCCAACACTGATCTTAGGTTTTGTATTTTAGTGTTTTCATCCTTTCTTGCACGCACCATACCGTTTTTAAACCATACGTATTTATATCCTTGTTTATTCTTTAATTCCTGTTTGGCTTCCCATAAAATGCTTTTGTTGTATTTAGTCATTGCTTCCCTGATGAATACTTTTTTGTTATTGTTGGGTTCATAGGGGCAAACATCGGCCACCATAGTTTTAATGGTTTTTGCAGCTTTAATCCACTTTTCTTGGGTTGCTTTATTATTAAGTTTTACTTGTATAATGCCCGGTTGGTCGTTTTTACCTTGGTATCGCATTGTGTTACGGATACCGTCGAAGGGCTGATTAAGTTTTAATGCTACATTTTCAACTAATTTTCTCACATTCTCTTCACTCGCAGGGGGGACGTTTGCTATTTCTATAGAATTAGAAAGTTTCTCCTGTTCCATCTAATGGAAACGCTGCTCCAATGCACCTACCCTCAATTCCAGATTGTTGTTTTTGTGTATTAGTTCCGTGTTTTTTCTTTCTAAAACTTTTATGGTGTTTTTAAAGGCTTGATGCCTTACAACCTAATACTTCGTCCAACTTCGTACTGTGAAATTGCAGAGATTGGTTGAATTCGTTTAATTCCTTCTTTATAGTTTTTTCTACTTCCTTGGAAATTTTCTGTATTAGCCCCTTAGTGTCCATAGGTATATCCTCCTCTACATCCTCTGTTAGAAACAAAGAGGAGTTTCGCTTCGGGGATTCTTGTTGGCATTCCATACAGGTCCAGTCCAGGCTTGGGGCCGCCTTTAATGCGGTTATCTGTTTGGTAAGACCACTACATCTGGTATTTAGGTGTACCATTTTTTCAGATCGGGCACATTTACATCCAGGCAAAGATTTAGAAAAAGATTTATTACATTGGTCACACTTCGACATGATTAGATTGTCTTAAAAAAATCGTGTTAGATTATGCGCGTGTCACTCGCACGGCTGCGCTTCGACGACTCCAAAAAATAAAACTTCCTAATAATTCGTTGAGAAGAGGTGAAGATGGAATGTGGAATGTGTTTAATTTCTCGTAGTTATTGCTGCACCCTCCCTCGCGAGGGGGGTGTTTTGTCCTGTTCGGGGCGTATGCCCCCTTCAGGTGGTGTATATGTTCGCGCCCTGCTGATACAGGGCGGTACGGGGGCGGGCATATAGCCCTTGGTTAGGGCTGCAGGTGCGCGGGGAGACTCAGTCTCTACCCACTGCGCGCAGCCGATGGGGTCGTGTCCGGAGTGTCAAGTCCGGTGGTGATGATGATGAGGAGGGGGCCAAGGAGTGGTCTCGACTTGGCCCTGGTGTCGTGATGATGAGTGATGGTATCGGGCAGCTTGCGCGGCTCGCGGTCAAGCACCGCCGGGTGAGACCCCCGGTTGACCCGGGGGAGGCCCAGCGAGGCGACCAGCGGTCGAAGCCGCGTTTGCTGCCCTGGTGTCGTCGGGACCCGCGGAGAAGAGCTCACGCGGGTACTTGTATTGGTCGGGCGGCCTGGAGTGCCACGGCGCGATGTTTTGGAGGTGAGGATGTTGAGAGGCGTCCGCTCGATCAAACATCCTCATCGCGAGCCGTGCGACGAACTCGTCGATCGACTCCATCCGCAAGTCTCGCGCTATGGTGGCGTAGCGTGGTGCATGTACAGCGCACCGTAAGACGGTGTTTTGTACGGTGCGCAGTCTTCGGCGGTTGGTCTCCTTGGCATAGGAGAACCACGCCGGTGCTGTGTACGTGAGGTGAGGGTGCACATACAATTTGTGTAGCGCGAGCTTGGTGCGGAGAGGTAGGTTGCCTGTGATCAGTGGGCGAAGCGTATGCGCCGCCCACTTGGCTCTCCCTACAGCCCTGGAGATGTGGTGCGTCATGGTCAGACCCCGGTCTATGGTGAGCCCTAGATAGGTGACCGGCGTCTTCCACGGCACGTCTCGATCCAGGAAGCGTAGGGGTGGTGGCAACCAACCCCGGCCGAAGACAATGGCCTGTGTCTTGTCCGGGTTGGCGGCGAGTCTCCACTTGTCCAGCCACTCTGGCAGGAGGTCCAGAGCGCGTTGGAGTTTTTGAGCAGCGTGCGAGGCCCTCAGCGATGACGCCACGTACGCCGTATCGTCGGCGTAGAGGGAGAGTGTGCACCCCTCGGGGCACGGAACGTCGTCGGTGTACGTGGTGTAGAGCAAGGGCGATAGCACGCTGCCTTGCGGGACGCCCGCCGTGATGGGTCGCGGTCTCGACGCAGCCTCTCCCGTCGCAACGAAGAACGTGCGCTCGGTGAGAAAGGCGCGGAGCACGGCGACCATTCGGCGGAGCAGTGGAGACTCGATGAGCTTCAGCACGAGGCCGTCGTGCCAGACACGGTCAAAGGCCTTCGCCATGTCCAGCATAACGGCGGCGGCCCCCTCCTTTTTGTTGAGGGCCGAGGCTGCAGTGAAGAGCACCTTCGTCAGCTGCAGCGTCGTGCTGTGCTCGCCGCGGAAGCCGAACTGTTCGGGCCTCGGCTGCAGGTATTGTTCGATCCTCTGCAGCAACAGCCACTCGAACAGTTTCGACTGCGTCGAGAGCAAGGTGATGGGTCGATAGCTCTCGGGTCGGGTAGAGTCCTTCCCGGGCTTCGATATTAAGATCACCTTGCCCTCTTTCCATGATCTAGGGAAGTGCGTGTACCGGAGGATACCCGTGAAGAGGCGCGACAGCGCGACTATCCACCTCATGGGCAGATGGCGCAGCGCCTCGTGGGTGATGCCGTCCGGTCCCGGCGCCTTCCTGGGTCGCAGTCGTGAGATCCTCTTCCGCACTTGTGACGGCGAGAAGAAGATCTGGTCTTCATCGGTAGGGATCGGGCACGTCAGCCACGCCTCGACAGCGTTCACCACCTCTGCCACGCGCGTAGGGGACGTCGCGGGGTTCGGTGAAAACTGACGCTGGAGGTGTTCGGCGAATATTTCGGCCCGATCTGTGTCGTTGTAGGTGATGGCGCCGTTGCTGTCACGCAGGGGACGCGTCGGCTCTGGAGTCCTGTAGAGACGGCGGCAAAGTTGGTAGAGGCGAGTAGGCTCTGTCGTGGCCTCTCCCAGTGTGCGCTCCCATGTGCGCGGTTCGTGTGAGACATGTTCGGCGAGGCGATTCAGCTGCGTTTTGAGCGCGGGGCAGCGGTTGCGCTGCCATTGCCTCCTGAGCGCGCGCTTGCGCTGAATCAGCCTTTGCACATGGGGTGCAAGGTCCTGGCAGATGATCTCCGGCGTGCGCGTTGTGGTCGCTGCCGTAAGAGCTGCCTGGAGTTGCCGCGTCATGGACTCCGCCATGTCGTCAACGGCGCCTGTCGAATCCGGTGGGCCGGGCGCAGGGGTGTCTTCCATGATGGACTCGAAGGTGTTCCAGTCGGTGACCTTACGGGTGCGTGCGGGCGGGGATGGAGCCCCCGCAATGAGGCACAGCACCGGCTGGTGATCCGACTGGTACTCGTCCATCAGGACCTCCTGCGCTAGGTGGAGGTCGGGCCGGTTGTGCACCACCAGGTCGATGGTGTCCGGCCTGTGGGCGGCTGCTCTAGGAAAGTGGGTGGCGGAGTCAGGTCCGCACACCACGTAGCCGCGCTCTTCGGCGTGGTGCAGAAGGCGACGACCTCGCGTGTTCGTGACTTGGGAATGCCAGTTGATGTGTTTGGCATTCCAGTCACCCGCGATGATCGTCGGCCTCGCGCTGAGAGCTGCCTCCAGCTCGGCTTCAATGAAGTTTGCGCCGGGGGGAGCGTAGGCGGCCAACACGTCTGTGGGCTGACCGCCCAATTCCAGCTCTACCCCCAGCGTCAGGATGCCAGTCAGGTTGACGGCCTGGATAGCGCGGTGAGGAATACTCCTTCTAACCAGCACTGCCAGGCCGCGCATGGGCGCCCCGTTGATCGCCTGATGCTCTTCGCGGTAGACGAAGTAGCCCGCAGCACTCAGGCGGTCGGTGGGGCGCAGGTGTGTCTCGGAAATGAGCGCAACATCCACGTTGTGTGTACGCAGGATGTTGCGCAGGTAGGGGCCTTTCCCCCTAAGGCCCTCGGCGTTCCAGTGTAGGAGGCGTAAGATCATCGTTGCTTATTTGTGTGTCTTACGCCTCGACTGCGCTCGAGCGGTGGTCGACAGGGCGCCCCTGAGATGTGCGCCACCGTGCCTGCGCGCTTATTGCGCGCCTCCTCCTTCAGTCTGGAGTCTGTCCACGATGACACCTCTATCTTTGTGGGTGGTATAGAGAGCGGTGTCATCGGCATAGAGGGCTAGCTCCACATTGGGAGCCCTAGGGATGTCGTCGGTATACAGCGTGAACAGAAGGGGCGAGAGGACCGAGCCCTGAGGGACTCCGGCCATGATGGGGCAAGGAGACGATAAGGTTCCTTCTACGCGATAGCGCATTGAGCGGTCGGACAAGAAGTCGTGTACGATACGCACGAGTCTTAGTGGCACATTAAGGTGGTAGATCTTGTAAACCAAGCCGTTGTGCCAGACCTTGTCGAAAGCTTTCGCTATGTCGAAGAAGAGCGCACCCGTGGCTCTCGGTTTCAGGGAGATATTCATCCCGGAGAGGAAGCGTAGGATCGTCTAAAAAGTCCGTAGTAGTAAGCACTGCGGGGGCGGGGCTGTGGGGGCCCGGATCGACAGGGTGTCGAACGGCAGTATACCGCGACGAGAGCTGTTTTGTAAAAACAGCTTTTTCGCCCGGTTTTTCGTCTCCGGGTCCCGGGGCTCGATCGCTACGCGAGCGAGAGCCGCTCAAGGACTGGTTACGCGACGTTGTTGGTTGCGACGACGACGGCGGCGGCGGTAACGCGGCTCGACCGCGAGAGCGGGAGCGTTCGTTGGCACGCGGGCCGGGCGCATCGCGACGCGGTTTTCGCTCCATGGCTGGAGCCGGAGTCACGTTAGCTCGGTCCGCACATGCGCATCCTCCGGTGAGACCCGCTGGTGGACTAGGCGCAGCGCTTTCTTTGCTTCGGCGTCGGCGTAAGTTGGTGCAAGGCGGATCCTCAACGGCGATTGCTTGGGTTTTTAATAATTAAAAACCACGGCAATACAGTACAGAGAGAGGCTCGAGTGCACTGTAAAGGCAGAAGACCGTGCTGTGTTTAATTTTTAAAAACTGTAGATTTATATACAAAAGTTATCCTACACTGGCCACTAGTGGTAACATGTGGTACCAAGATGCGAAGGGTGCGTAGACGATAAAATCGAGGCGCGGCAAAAAGTTGTCCTTTTCTGCGCGCAACCGTCGAAGGGTACGAACGTGTTCTTCTCAGAAAAGTTTGATATCGTGGTCTAACGATAACGCCAATTAACTGTTCTTTTCAGAACAAATTATTGTTTAATGACGACAACGTTTACAACTGTCCTTGTCAGGACACATCACTGTTTCATTACGACACGTACTAATCACGTACATATACTTAATTGCCAATTAATTATAATAGCATTACGATTACGTACTTGTATATTATTATGTACTTGTACCACAAAATACGAAAATGTATTTCGTCAGGGGCGGATTTACTTTAGGGTTTATTGAGCTGCAGCCGAGGGCCCCGTGGATACAAATGGCCCTCATTCCGCACTAAAAAGAATAGGAGATATTTTTAGTTAAAAAATATATTTTTTTTTTTTAAAAATCCAATCATAACGTTGGAGTCCCTGAGATCTATCAACTCAGGTGCGATGCGCGTCTATCGAACGGAGCGGGGAATCACCCGTCGCTTGTTTTAGATAAATACGGCTGATTGTGCGGTTTTTTTTTAAATTAATAAATCTGAATGTAGCACATCCTTTGCAAATAAATCTATTATAATTATTATCTAGAAAATATTATATTAAGTAGATCCCTCCTGGCCATGGCGCACAATTCTTTTACATGCATCATGACAAAACTTAAGCTATACTAGAGAGCGATCTCAGAACCCTGTTTGCGATGGGCCCCTCGGTCTTATTAGTCGGGGATCTCAATAGCAAACACGGGGACTGGAATAGTTCAAAACAGAACCCTAATGGGTTAGCCCTCAATAGGCTTATAGACGTGCTCAATTTCAACG
The DNA here is from genome assembly GCF_905147105.1 of Pieris brassicae. Classification (NCBI taxonomy): domain Eukaryota; kingdom Metazoa; phylum Arthropoda; class Insecta; order Lepidoptera; family Pieridae; genus Pieris; species Pieris brassicae. The sequence goes on along the minus strand of NC_059679.1, from coordinate 2,809,364 downwards.
TCATTGCCCCCATACAACCGACTAGCCGTGGCATAACAGGCAACGGCCTTCTCTCAACGGACGTCATAGACGTAGCGGTTTTACGTAACGTGGCACTACAGCCGCGAAGCGTAGAGACGTTACACGAGTTAGACTCGGATCACTTCCCGGTTCACTTTGAATTCGGCCCTCCTAACACTCGAGAGAAGAGGTTCAAGTCCATTGTCGACTGGCAGAAGTTAGACGAGGCCCTCAAGCCCGCCGACACCTCTGCCCTCCCAAATGTCCCCGACAATTTAGTCTCGTCCATTCACGCGTTAGACGCGATCTCCTCGGTCACTAATCACATTCAGACCAAGGTCGCCGAGTCGTCCCGGAAGGTCCCAGATGAGTTCGCTCAACGCTGGGAGCTTCCCCCGGACGCGAGGCGTCTATTGACCGAGAAGAACGCGGCGGCTCGCGCCTTCGCCAGAGCACCGACCGACGAAAACCGCAGAGCACTCCGCGCCTCGCAGCGCCGAGTCAAAGAGCGCATGCGGGAAATTAGAAACGAACGCTGGGACCGTCTTACCAGCGAATTGTCACCTTCGCACACGGCCTATTGGTCTCTCGCGCGTTCCCTTAAAACCGACACGGTGGCGTCCATGCCCCCTCTCAAGCGTCCAAATCTGCCTGACGCATTCGACGACGACGAAAAAGCCGAGTGCTTAGCCGTCAACCTAGTGGAGCAGTGCACCCCGTATCTCGATCATAGCGACCCGGCGCACGTCGAACACGTGAACCGCGAGGTCGAACGCATCGTAGCACTGCCCCTCCCTCCCGAGCCGCTCCCTCCTACGTCGATCGCCGAGGTCAAAACTCTAATAAAGAGTTCACTGCCTCGTAAATCTCCAGGTCTCGACGCCATCTCGAACAAGGTCCTCCGGTGCCTCCCGCCCCATCTGATATGCCTACTAGTGCCAATTTTCAATTGCCTCCTTGAAAACTGCACCTTCTCGGCGCAGTGGAAAGAGGCCATTGTCATTGGTATTCACAAACCAGGCAAACCCCGTAACAACCCCACTAGTTACCGCCCTATCAGCCTTCTCAATACGCTTAGCAAGCTTTACGAGAAGGTACTTAAAAAGCGCCTCCTAGACTTTGCCCTAGATAAGGGGCTCATTCCCGATGAGCAGTTTGGCTTCAGGCCGGCCCACTCGTGCGTTCATCAAGTCCATCGAATCACGGAGCACATCCTCTCCGGGATGAATAGCTCCCTGAAACCGAGAGCCACGGGTGCGCTCTTCTTCGACATAGCGAAAGCTTTCGACAAGGTCTGGCACAACGGCTTGGTTTACAAGCTCTACCACCTTAATGTGCCACTAAGACTCGTGCGTATCGTACACGACTTCTTGTCCGACCGCTCAATGCGCTATCGCGTAGAAGGAACGTTATCGTCTCCTCGCCCCATCATGGCCGGAGTCCCTCAGGGCTCGGTCCTCTCGCCCCTTCTGTTCACGCTGTATACCGGCGACATCCCTAGGGCTCCCAATGTGGAGCTAGCCCTCTATGCCGATGACACCGCTCTCTATACCACCCACAAAGATAGAGGTGTCATCGTGGACAGACTCCAGACCGCTACCACGTCGTTAGGCGAATGGTTTCGGAAATGGGGCTTCCAAATAAATCCCGAGAAAAGCCTAGCAGTTCTCTTTGCCAGGGGCAACCCCGGTGCTAACGCTAGGGATAAATTTCACCTCAAGACAGAGGTAACCCTATACGGGCAAGCCATCCCTTGGCAAAAGTCCGTCAAATATCTAGGAGTCACGCTCGATAGCGGCATGTCTTTCCGAAAGCACATAGCCGCCGTTCGCAAGAAGGCCCATTTTGTCCTCTCTCGCCTTCATTTCTTCCAAAATAAAAGGAGTCAAATGTCTCTCAGACACAAGGTGACCCTGTACAAGGCATGCATCCGACCGTGCATGACATACGCTAGCGTAGTCTTTGCGCATTGTGCCCCCTCCTATATTCACCGGCTACAGGTGCTTCAGTCGCGATTCATGAGAATCGCGACCGGTGCGCCCTTCTATGTGAGAAACGTCGATCTCCACCACGACCTGGAGCTCCCTACCATAGCCCAATGGATGAAGTTGGCGTCCACACGCCACTTTGACAAGGCTAATCACCATCCCAATCCGCTGGTGCGTAATAGCATCAACTATTACCCCTTCCCGACAAAAAAGGCTCGTAGGAGGCCCCGACACAAACTAACGGATCCGGATGATCCAATTACCGTAGCAGACGATAAATTAAAAGCCGCCCGCGCGGCCAAAAATAATAAAAATAGCCAATCACAGATTAGGGTAAAAAACCGCCTTCACCGGGGAAGGCGAGGACCTTTACTTCGCACTTCGCTCACTCCAGTGAGCTTCCGTCCTGCCCTTCAGGCGATTGACCGCCCCGCGACGGCCCAAGCCGAGGTTCGAGTCTCACAGGAGACGCCCTTGCGCTAGCCGCGGGATAAAACGCCATTCTGGCCGAGCTACGCTCGCCAAAACAGCCCGAGCTGAGCTGTAAAGGCCCTTAAGGCCAACAGCGAGATTCCTTCAAAAAAAAAAAAAAAAAACGCAACCGTCGAAGGGTACGAACGTGTTCTTCTCAGAACAGTTCGATATCGTGGTCTAACGATAACGCCAATTAACTGTTCTTTTCAGAACAAATTATTGTTTCATGACGATAACGTTTACAACTGTCCTTGTCAGGACACATCACTGTTTCATTACGACACGTACTAATCACCTACAGGATTCCCCCTCTAGCGAAGCGTACCGGCAGGCGTATAACGCGGCCTCGGCGAGTTGTTCTTGTAGGTATTGAGGTGTTCCGAGTGTCTTGTTCTTTCAGGTTGTTGTCATCTTGATGTTTCAGGGTGTTGTCATTTTGATGATTCAGGCTATTTGATGGTTCATGTAGTTTGCTCGCACTTGATGCGATTTGCTTGTTGCAGGTACTCGTTGTTGTATCAGTAGGCACATCTTGTTCGGCGATTGTGTAGGCAGGTTTGAGTCTGTCGATAGAGATATTCATTTCACGGTTAGGTAACTGCAGCGTGAATATCTTGCTGTCTCGTTTCAGCACGCGATAGGGTCCGTCGTAAGGTGCTTGTAATGGCTTCTTTACGGCGTCTATGCGTACGAATACGTATTCACATGTTTGCAGGTCGCGGTGAACGAAAATGGGTTTTGTGTTGCTGTGTGGTTGACTCGGCATTGGTTGCAAGTTACGTATTGCGTCGCGCAGCTGATCGATGTAGCCAGAGTCCATGATGACGTCATTGCGGGTCGTTGATAAGAAATCACCGGGTAAGCGTATGTTGCATCCGTAGGTAAGTTGGGCGGCGCTTACGCCGGTGTCACTTCGCATAGCGGCGCGTAATCCGAGTAGGACGGTTGGTAACAGACGACCAAGCCGCATTAATCTCATCTTCCGAAAGCGACGGCTTTCAAACCGTCGGTCGGAAGAAAAAGCGTTCGGCCAACGGCGGTCCCCCCGCCAAAAGGCCCACTCAAGCCGCCAACCCTCCGAAGAGGGATCTTAGTTCCCTATTATCGGGAAAACCTGCGCTCCCCGCCCCCGCGGACCGCATTAAAACCCCCCGCCCGTATACGTTAGAGACAAGGGTGCCTGGCCGGCCCTTTCTAAAATTCTCGACACAAAGTCGATAAATTACAAGGTCCGAACGCTAAGGGATAACCTTTGCATTCAGGTCTTTTCATCCGACCACCATAGATTTTTAACTTCATACCTTCGCTCTGAAGGTATCGGTGGCCACACCTTCCCCCTACCCGAGGAGCGCGTCCTAAGGGTAGTCATTAAGGGCATCCCAAAGGAGATAGACTCCGGGATAGTCCAATCGGACCTTGTCGAGCAGGGATACCCCGTAAGGGATGTATTCCGCATGCTCAAGAGAACAACTAATGAAGAGTACGACATGGTACTCGTTGTCCTCGATCCCACCCCGAGTGGGAAAAAGATATTTAGCCTGAGAGAGTGTTGCAAGCTCTCGGGGCTGAGGGTTGAAACCCTCCTCAAACATTCCTTCAGACGACAGTGTCACCGCTGTCAACTCTACGGGCATGCGGCCCGTAACTGTTTCGCTAGGGCACGGTGCGTAAAGTGCCTAGGCGACCACGGCACGGCGGACTGCAAAAGAACGCTTCCGTGCGCTGAGCCACCGGCGTGCGTGCTTTGCGGGCAACAGGGCCACCCAGCGAATTATCGCGGGTGCCCTCGTGCCCCCAAGGCGCATAAGCCGGCGTCTGGGCGCACGGCGGGGCGCGATGCGGTCCGTCGTGGCGCGGGAGCAAAGCCCACGTACGCGCCGGCCCCACCTCCTAAGAATAGTGCCTGGACCAAGCCCCCCGTTACGGAGTGCCCTCCCCAGCTCACGTCAGAGGCCTTCCCGCCTCTGCCAACAAAATCGGCACCCGTAAAGCCTTCCCAGGCGCCGGCGCCGACCCCCGTCATAACGGAGAGGCCCACACGCAAGGTGAGCCCTCCGGCTAAAGCCCTCAGCCACACGGCGGAGGCCGCCGCGGAATCAGAAAAGGTCCGCGACGCCTTAAATCTCGCGTTTAGTATCGTAGACGCGTTAGACATAGACGCTCTTGTCGCCTTCTCCGAGGCTTTCAAATCCGCCAACAACGCGGAAGACAAGAAGCAACTTGTAATCGAGCACGTCCAGCTCCTTAAGTCCGTGCGACAATTTGCTGACTCCACCACACCGCAATAGCTACGACCACGTCTAGGATCAAGGCTCGATCACTGTCCGTAGTGACTTTCAATGCAAACGGTTTCAAGCCGCAGGCAGATTTGGTTCGAGACTTCCTCGTTCGCCACCAAATAGATATTTTCCTAGTACAGGAATCTTTCCTCAAGCCCAGCGTTCGCGCTCCCAGATTCGCGAATTACAACGTAGTGCGAAACGACCGACCTACGGCGAAAGGCGGTACGCTCATTTATTATAGACGAGCGCTTCACTGCTCGCCGTTAGACCCGCCCTCCCTTACCAACATAGTGTGCTCTGTGTTGCGCGTAGCCATGACCGGCCATCAGCCGATTATTATCGCGTCGGTGTACCTCCCTCCCGCCAAGGACATACTAGAGAGCGATCTCAGAACCCTGTTTGCGATGGGCCCCTCGGTCTTATTAGTCGGGGATCTCAATAGCAAACACGGGGACTGGAATAGCTCAAAACAGAACCCTAATGGGTTAGCCCTCAATAGGCTTATAGACGTGCTCAATTTCAACGTCATTGCCCCCATACAACCGACTCGCCGTGGCATAACAGGCAACGGCCTTCTCTCAACGGACGTCATAGACGTAGCGGTTTTACGTAACGTGGCACTACAGCCGCGAAGCGTAGAGACGTTACACGAGTTAGACTCGGATCACTTCCCGGTTCACTTTGAATTCGGCCCTCCTAACTCGAGAGAAGAGATTCAAGTCCATTGTCGACTGGCAGAAGTTAGACGAGGCCCTCAAGCCCGCCGACACCTCTGCCCTCCCAAATGTCCCCGACAATTTAGTCTCGTCCGCTCACGCGTTAGACGCGATCTCCTCGGTCACTAATCACATTCAGACCAAGGTCGCCGAGTCGTCCCGGAAGGTCCCAGATGAGTTCGCTCAACGCTGGGAGCTTCCTCCGGACGCGAGGCGTCTATTGACCGAGAAGAACGCGGCGACTCGCGCCTTCGCCAGAGCACCGACCGACGAAAATAAAAAAATATATATATTTTTTTTTTAAATCCAATCATAACGTTGGAGTCCCTGAGATCTATCAACTCAGGTGCGATGCGCGTCTATCGAACGGAGCGGGGAATCACCCGTCGCTTGTTTTAGATAAATACGGCTGATTGTGCGGTTTTTTTTTAAATTAATAAATCTGAATGTAGCACATCCTTTGCAAATAAATCTATTATAATTATTATCTAGAAAATATTATATTAAGTAGATCCCTCCTGGCCATGGCGCACAATTCTTTTACATGCATCATGACAAAACTTAAGCAAGCTATTATTGTACCGGTACTTAAATCTGGCGATAAAGAGAAAGTCAATAACTACAGGCCAATTTCCATTCTTCCAGCCATCTCTAAGGTCTTAGAAAACTACTAAATATTAGATTACTAAACTACCTTAATAAATTTAATATTCTATCAAGCGCACAATATGGATTCAGGCAAGGAAAATCAACTGAAGATACCATATCTCAATTAACGTCTCTAATAGTATGAAACCTTGAGAAGTTGAAGAGAAGAAGAAGAAGAGAAGAAGAGAAGAACTAGTAAGAAATGCCTTGGTGCATTTCTAGATTTAAGAAAGGCCTTCGATACAGTCTGTATGTACTCACTTTTACATAAAATGGAGCATATAGGCATTACAGATACACCCTTAAAGCAATTTTGTGATTACCTTTCAAGGCGAACACAGAGAGTGAAAGTAGGAGATTACGTAAGTGATGAATTGGAAATCACCTATGGGATTCCGCAAGGAAGCATATTAGGTCCAACATTATTTTTAATATATATTAATGCATTAAGCAATCTAAAACTTGATCACGGGCAAATATTTTCCTATGCGGATGATACGGCTGTACTTTTCACAGGGCTTAACTGGGCAGAGACAGAACTGACAACTATTGCTAAGTGGCTTGATTTTAACCTTTTGTCTCTCAATAAAGAGAAAACTCACTATGTATGCTTCAGAATTTCTGATCGAACTCAACCACCTGATGATTTTGTAGATGTGGGGGATGCCGGGGTATGTTGCCTCCGGGTGACTACCCGGATGACCAAAGGAAACAATGCGATTGTGAATGACATCTTTATTTGAGGTGCTTTCGCGTCAATCGCTAAGTACAGACTGTCCCTATGTGTTGTTACATTGTCACTTATACAACTATGCTCACAAGTATATAGTATATATACCCTACAACTACTCCCCCCTTTTACAAAAAAAAAAAATTCTTCTAAACATTTTAAAACATAAATACACAGTTAAAATGAAATACAAGAATTCATAACACACAATTCTTCAACACAATCTAGTAATCAATCGAGCAATCACGCGTACTGCACTGTAGGTTGCCTGTGCCTTATCGGTAGGCGGCATCGCCATCGACACAGCCTTCATGGTAAACTTCTTTAAACTCTTATTTATCTTCTTATATAGAAAGTAAACACCAATTACTAGTAATAACACCAATGCTGCTGCTATAAATGTGCCGTATTTTTCGATTTTTTCTTCCAACGTAGCAGCCTGGTTGGCACCATTTTGAGCTATAACTATACTTTTCTCTTCTTGTTTGCTCTGATTTTTACCCATTCTTTTAATATAATTTGACAAACAAATGAATTGAATACCTACTATAATAATATAAAGAATAAATTTAATCTTATATATCAAATTGCAGTGCTCAAATTGCAAAAAACTAACCTACAAATACAAATACAAATTCTGCATCTTTTAAATCGGGATGCACGAAATATGGACGGGAATTACTATGCGATTTCGGGACCGATTTTAACGATTTTATATGCTTTCGGATACCCTCTACTAATCGTTGGGGCTCTGCAGACCCTACCTGCGTAGAAGAATCGTAAAAATCACTTGGTAATCTAAGAGTACGCCCAAAAGTCAATTCAGCAGCTGACACGCCAGAGTCAGTCCGCTGAGCTGCTCGTAACCCTAATAAGACTGTAGGCAGCTCTTCGACCCATGACTTATTTGACAATCGAGCCATTAGGGCTGCTTTCAATGTCCTGTGCCAGCGCTCCACCGCTCCGTTAGCCTGCGGGTGGTAACTAGTTGTTCGGATTCTGTTTATACCTAATAAGTTCATGAGTTCCCTAAATAACGAACTTTCGAACTGACGACCTTGATCGCTCGTGAGCCTTATTGGACAACCATAACGGCATATCCAGTTTTCATATAAGGCTCTAGCAACCGTCTCCGCGTTCATATCCCGCAATGGCAAAGCCTCGGGCCATCGCGTACAACGGTCTATCAAGGTTAAACAATATTTAAATCCGTCTTCAGTAATAGGCAAAGGACCTACTAAATCTATGTGCACATGCTCGAAACGATCGGCATGCGGGAACCTGCCCACTCCGGTCATCGAATGCCGGTCTACTTTAGCTCGCTGACAACTGATACACGTTTTGGCCCAAAGATTGATGTCAGAATTCATTTTTGGCCAAATGAACTTTTCCGTTATTAACTTCCCGGTGGCTCGAATGCCCGGGTGACTAATATTGTGTATGCTATTAAAAACTGTTCGTCTGAACTCGCTAGGTATATATGGCCTCGCTACATTTGACGAAAAATCACAATAAATTGTTTTATATGTAATAAAACAATTAGGTAGGATGTAGGATGTAGGTAAAAATACTTTTTTAAAATTATCATTGCAACACAGTACACTTGCATACTCGTCGGTTAATTGCGATTCGGCAATTTTTTCATAATCTAGAACATTCGGACAGTACAAAGTCTCAATGCGTGACAGCGAATCTGCCACAGTATTATTACTGCCAGTAACGAAACGAATATCTGTAGTAAACTCACTAATATACACTAACTGCCTAACACGCCTCGGTAGCTCTTTCTCGCATTTAGTTTTATTCAATGCGTAAGTTAAGGGCTTATGATCGGTATATACTATAAGCTCTCTTCCTTCTATGACATCCTGAAAATAACGAATAGATAAATAAATAGCTAAAAGTTCTCTGTCGAAAGTAGAATATTTCCTCTGAGCCTCACTCAATTTCTGAGAAAAGTATCCTAAAGGTTTCCAACTGTTGTCAATATGCTGTTGCAAAACGCTTCCGATGGCGATATTTGATGCGTCTACGACGAGAGAGATAGGTATATCGGTTCGTGGATGCGCTAATATCGCTGCATTTTGCAAGCTAAGTTTGCATCGCTCGAATGCTTCGTCAGCCTCAGGTGTCCAAGCTATACTAGTTTTATCACGCTTCTTCGCGTTAGGCAAATGACGATTTAAAACTATTTGATGTGTAACTGCATTTGGAATATGCACCCTATAAAAATTAAGCATACCTAAATATCGGCGTAATTGTTCTATCGTTTTAGGTTTCGGTAAATTTTTAATGGCTTCTATTTTATGTTCTTACGGCTTAATACCATCCAGAGACACCTCGTATCCTAAGAATTCAAACTTTGTCTGACCAAAACTACATTTACTTAAATTTACCGATATACCGTATTTATTGAAACGCTCAAACACTAACTCTAAATGTCTTTTATGTTCTTCAACGGACGAACTAGCAATAAGTACATCGTCTATATACGTAAATAAGAAATCTAAACCACTTAATACTGTATGACTCATAAAACGTTGAAATGTTTGTGCAGCATTACGCAACCCGAATGTCATGCGAGGAAACTCGAATAACCCGAAAGGAGTTGTGATCGCTGTTTTCTCAATATGCTCTGGAAATATAGGAACTCCGTGGTAGGCTCGAACCACATCAATTCGGGACATAATTGACTTCCCTTCTAAAATATATGTAAAATCACGTATACGCGGTAAAGAATACCTATCTAGCTTCGTGATCGCATTTAATTGTCTAAAGTCGCCGCAAGGACGTATTTCCCCATTCTTCTTGGGTACTACGTGTAACGGACTAGACCAACAACTCTTAGAAGGCCTACAAATCCCTAACTCCTGCATTATTCGAAATTCCTCCTTAACTTTTTTATACTTGTCGGGTGCTAATTGTTGGGCGCGGGAATTGACAGGAGGACCCGTCGTCTCTATATAGTGATATACGTCATGTGACGGCGGATCGTAATGTTAGGAAACTTACTTATGACGTCACGGTACGGGTGATCTTTATTAATAGTATTTAAACTAGAGCAACTAGTGTTAACTATGGATGCCAAGGAATTAAAATTAGTTAATTTATCTATTAATTTCCGGGACTTTAAATCTACCAATAACCCAAAATGTGTTAAAAAATCAGCTCCAATGATTGCCTGTTTCACATCGGCTATAATAAAATTCCAACGAAATGCCCTCCTTAACTTAAAATTTACAACTACCATTTTTGAACCAAAAGTATTAATAACCGTACCATTAGCAGCATATAACTTAAAATCACTACATTTTGATCTGGCACTGTTTTTATCTACTGGAATGACGGATATGTTTGCGCCGGTATCTATTAAAAAATTATATCCACTATTACTGTCCAAGATGCATAGGCGTTGTGCTGGGGCGATGGTGCAGGCATCCGCCTCCATGACCTGCACCTCTAGGGGTTTCCCTTCTTAAAAGCGCAAGGGGGCACACATTTGGTAGCACGGTCTTTGAAACGGTAATAGTAAAAACATACCCAATCACTCGGCGCACGGGACTGCGAACGCCGTCGCTGCCCACGGCTGTTACCTCTATAGGGCGGGCGAGATGATGTATGGCTCCTCAGCAACTGGTCGAACTTGTGGCTCAGCTCCGCGATGGCCGCATGCACGTCGTTGTCCTGGTCTTGCCGAAGACCGCCACTTGTCTTGACCTCCGCCAATTGAGGTGGCTGGATGGATTCTGCTACCTTGTCTGCGACGTTGGCCAGTTGATCCAGGTTCTTGGTTTCCGTGACTGCCAGAACTGCACGGACTGCTTGCGGTAAATGCGTCTGCCACAAAATACGGAGAGTATCGTCCGGAAGCTTCTCCCGAGCCAGGTCCTTCATTTTGCGTAACAACTGAGACGGTTTCTGTTCTCCCAAGTCCATCTCGCTGATGAGCTTCTGCAGCTGCCTCGTTTCTGATTCCTCAAAAATGTCCAGCAGCTTCTTCTTAAGAGCTCCATATTTGTCTTGTTCGGGAGGTGAGAAAAGGATGTCTGTGATTTGTTGTATCACATCCTTTCCCAATTTCGACACCACGATGTTGAATTTAGTATCATCTCCCATCTTTTGTGGTAACAGCACGGATTCAGCCCTGACAAACCATACACGGGGCTGATCTGTCCAGAAATCAGGAATCCGGGAGGTGACTGACGTCACCGCTGCGATTTTATGCGTGGCCGCCGCGTGCGATTGTGGCAATGCCATCCTATCGTCTGAATTTCGGAGTCTGGGTTTCTTGTGCCGTCGGGGTTGCTTGTGTAGTCGGGGTCACCAATGTAGATGTGGGGGATGCCGGGGTATGTTGCCTCCGGGTGACTACCCGGATGACTCCAAAGGAAACAATGCGATTGTGAATGACATCTTTATTTGATGTGCTTTCGCGTCAATCGCTAAGTACAGATTGTCCCTATGTGTTGTTACATACAACTATGCTCACAACTATATAGTATATATATATACCCCTACAATACAGAAATTTATAAATTATTAGCTTTCCCAATTAATAATTCTATCTCTTTATACTTGTCTTTAAATATAATAATTTCTTAATAGGTCAGTAGATCAGATGTCAGACATACGTCGCCCATTTTTGGATGTACGTTCAGCAGGGCTTCTCACGGCATATGAGCATTTCCTTTGTTCTAAAGAAAATTCTATTGGTCTTTCGAATTTTATATACAATTATATGAATACCTGTAATTGTACTTATGAGACCTCCTAATAGTGCTTCTTTAAGGTTTTATTAACATTATTTTAAAGGGAGTTGGAATTTTAATACTTGCCCAATAATTCCATTAAAAAGACTCATAATATAGAGATGCAGATGATAGCAGATGAAATATAGTTTTAGAAAAGAATATAAAGGTTTTATAAAATATCACTACCATTACAGGCTTTTGCTAGAATATTGCACAATGAAATTTAATTATGGCTGGTATTAACAAGGAGCTAAGTCATTTTGTAAAGGGAAGGTATTTTTTATTAGATACAACATTCTTCGCTTAAAAACTTAAGAATATCATATATTAAAACGAAAAAAATCTATTTTTCTATTACCTCGATGTTTTACATAACAAATGGTACTTTTTACCTAATACTATTTCATTTCATTAATATTAGATATTAAAATTATAATAGATATATAACTTCTATTGCACCTTGCAAATCGTCAACCCTAACCGACAAAGCTTCAAATTTAGCTAGTTTCAACTTTAACTCTATAAAACTTGATATTATTGAATTCCAACTTATCATGAATACTACTTCAATAATTTTTAAAGTTAGTTTTTTGTCCCTTTTGTAGACGACCTTTTAATAACTAATTCTTTCTTTCTTAATTTTGCTTCCACAGAAATGATAAGCCTCAATTAAAACAATAACAAAAATTTTAATATTTAAATTAAATTACATAGACTCACGTTCCTCGTGTCAGTGGTACCTGCCTCGCAATGCTTTCGTTGCTTACTCACTGCTCTCGGCCGGTGCTTCCGTGTCGACGCGAAAAACCTGGAAAAGTCGGCAAATGCGCTTGAATTTAATGAACTAAGTACGGAATTACATACCTATTTAGAGTGCTTACGAAGTATTAGACGAAATACTTAAACTTATATTTATATATTTTCATGACTTAAAACTTCTATTTCACCTTGCAAATCGTCAACCCTAACCGACAAAGCTTCAAATTTAGCTAGTTTCAACTTTAACTCTATAAAACTCGATATTATTGAATTCCTACTTATCATGAATACTACTTCAATAATTTTTAAGGTTAGTTTTTTGTCCTTTTGTAGACGACCGTTTATATATGTAAACGCAGTATTTTCGAAAAGCCTTCGCTGGAGGTCGTCGTGTCTAACTTGTCTTGGTTTTCATGGTTCTGAAAAAAAATGATTCATAGTCAACTATGCTTCCAATAATATAAATTACAGTACTGGAACTATAATCTATTTTAATAATAATATCTTTTGTTTAGTATTTCTTTATTTATTAACACTTCTTTGCATATAGTTATATAACACAGTTGATATAATTGAATGAAGAGGGCAACTGGCAATTGGCCTTATCGCTTTCGAGCGATCTCTTCCAGGCAACAACTGTGAGAAAAAATTACTACGCTAACGGAAGAAAATTAATAAGACGTCGAAGAAGGCATCGTTCATACATCCTATGAAATGCTTATGTGATTTGGCCATATAGAACGGATGAATGGTTTACAATCTGGATATACAATGGAACTGTGGAGAAGGGAAACGTTCCCAGAGCTGATGAGCCTGCATGTTAATTGTCATGAAGGTGGATGAAGTGAGAGGTATGTCAGGCTAGTGTGGAGGGCTACCCTCCTAGGCCATCCCCAACCTGCGCAGCCCCATGGTTATGGAGATATTCATAGTTAAAGTTTTGCGGTTAGAATGGTAACGATTTAGAAACGGTGGCCTAAATTCGATGATACTGATTATGTAGGTACTATGTACCTTGATTGGAACACCTCCAAGTGATTTTTGCTGCCAGAGTTACGGCTAAGTATTTAAAAAAAATGATATAAAATTTTGTGTAACGTATTGAAATTCGTTAACAAACCGTACATCTTCTACTTTTTTATTGGTTATTAGAGATGTGACATTCTGCATAAAAATCGGTTTTTTATACTTACCGATTATTTCCTAATTTTTGAACTTTATAGTTTTAGAATAATAACCCAAAACTTTGCAAAACTCTTTCTTTTAGTGAGTAATATGTACAATAAAAATATGGGCTTTGAAATCGACGGTCCATATTGGAATGTTTAGCCAAAAAAAAAAAATAATATCGCAAATCCAACCAAAATAAAAATCAGTACTAATGATCTATAGCTGTTACAATTTTTGACTATTCAATTTGGTCGGGTTCGCGATATTGTCACTTTTGTTGAGTTTCGGAACGCGACAAAATCCTCCTACGCAAACACGCACACTGTTTTTAATAGATATGATTGAATTTGAACATTGTGCAGCGATAATAAAGTGCAAATAGACTCTTTGACGTTAGGAACACACCTACATTGCTTAGACAATAGTGAGTGCTTGTAATTTAATATGAACTTTATTGAATAGCAATAAAGTTCAAATTGACTCTAGAAATCGTTTGTATGGGAAATAGAAAAGGGCTGTTATTAGGATTTTCCCGGAAATTATTCGATTTTTTCTCGCCTTTTAAACCTTCCCTAGATCTCCACGAACATTTCAAGACTAAGATAAGATAAATCCGTTCAGCCGTTCTCTAGTTTTAGTGAGACTAACGAACAGAAATTCATTTTTATATACATAGATTAAGCGATATGATGGTATGTACAAAATCATTGTATTTTTGGGATTCTATAGCAGCAGACTATTGTCTTAATATTTTTCACAAAAATAAAATTTTAATTCAACACACTGACCACAATGAAGAAGAACAAACAAACTCTAAAAACCTTAGAGGCATCGAATACATACCAAAATAGATATATTAATTTAAATAAAACAAAAAAAATCTTATTGCTCCGTATCAATGATATTACATCATAAATTAAAAAAGGCAGAGAAAGCACTTCACTAGCAAAAATTATATATGAATTGACTTGATTTAACTTCAACATGCGGTTTGGGATTGGATTTGATTTCAATTTAATTAAATTGAAATCAAATATATATCTTCCTTATATTTAATTAAATATAAGGAAGAGAGAATCATTGTGAGTTGTTTCCATGATTTTATCAATGAAAATGTGGAAACCTCATTTCTACTTTTAACAAGTTTTAAATAACGCAAGCATCCAGGCCATGTTTAAGTTGATATTTTGCTGGGGATGAACGTCAAGATTACATCTGAGAGTGAGTTTAAGTAACATCAATAGAAATAAATTACCTCGGAGATTTTAGAATGTTTTTCTTTCAGATGTTTGAACAGTGCGTTTGCATCCCGCCTAAGCCGTTCATCACACATGGAGCATTTGGCCTGATTATGAGGTTGCTTATCAAAGAAACCCCACCCCACAGCTCGTTACTGAAATTACCAGATATCTTTGGTTCACTTGAGCACACAGTTAAATGTAACTTCTTTAATAGATATTAATGCTGTAGTATTTACTACAAAATTACATTAAGATTTGTTCCCATTGACCACTTCTAGATGGTTCATAAAAACATCAAATCGAAAATTCCTCTAATAAAACAATACCACAATGTAATACACTACGGAGTAGTTTAATTTAAGCTGTTTCAAAACAGTTGGATTAATTAATATATTATAGCAGAATATGTATGACAATTGACGTGATATTGATGAAGAGAATTATTGCCACAATTTCCATTTGTGGCTTTGAACTCGCTGCCCTTGGTAAATTAAATTGGCACACGTTCCTCGTTTCAGTGGTACCTGCCACGCAATGCTTTCGTAGCTAACTCACGGCTCCCGGCCGGTGCAATGCAACTGCCGTGTCGACGCGAAAAATCTGGAAAAGTCGGAAAATGCGCTTAAATTTAACTACGTAAGTACGGAATTAGATACCAATTTAGTTCTTACGAACTATTAGACGAATTACTTAAACATATATATATGCGAAAATATGTAAAAAATAATAATGTATTTCTCCGTGTCTTTAGTATCTAATTAAATGTGAAATAACAAAATCAAAAGTTGAAAACTACACTAAAAATAATACCAATTTTTTCCTACATTTCCCCGCTATGAAAATTTACAAATAATTTTAACCAACTACTTAATCTCACTACTTTAAAAGATTATAAAATAAAATACTTATTTGTACAAATAATTAAATTTAGGACACAGTTCGGAACACAAAAAGAGAAGGACAAGGAACTCCTAATACCAAGACAAAGTCTTGGTATTGGGTGTCACATAACAACTTACTCGCATCCATAAGTAATTAATTTATTGTGAGTGGCAATTTCATGGACGGCCCGCAGCACTAAATATTTACGTGAAAAGTACCTACATATGTGGGTAAATAACATGTTCTTCAATTAAGTGATAACCCCCAGAGGTTACCCGCAAAATTGATTTATAAAGAACACGTAGAAACGTCGATGCAGAACTAAACCAACCTTCGTATCTTGACGGCTCCTGCGACGGTGTATGGGGCAGCGACCAAGCTGCCAGTGGCTCGAGCGGAAGCACGATGCCGAGGACAACGCGACGCAGCTGGAGCGGAACGTGACGGCGATTTGCTTCGTGATGGCATCAGTGATCAGTCCCGACATCCAATCTTGAATCACCTTGATGTTGTCAATGTCGAGGACGTTGTGCTTGTGCATACGCAATTTAATTTTTTAACTCTTGAGTTTTTTCCATAAATACTCGAAATCGTTACACTAGAGTTTAAGCTTACTAATCTTGAAATCCTTTAAGAAAAAAATGCGCTGTGCTGCACAACGAAATAAATGTGCGAAGTGGCGGAGCACTAAAATGTGAATGACGATCATCGTTAGGCAAAGAACAGGAACATTTCAACATCACCTTCATTTTCAAAAATGAATGAAAATATTAAAATATGTGTTTTATCTACCCTCAACCACAGTGTGTAATGGCAACACGATATGTGTTCACACAACACTACATGTAATCTATGCTAATCTTGAGGACAAAGCTCGAGTATAATAATTATTCTATAATCTCTATTTACAAATTTATACCGTGGGGAGAAGTCGGTGGCTTTGTTGTGGTTTCTATATTAGAGCAAAAGATTTGTCGTGTTGTGTTCGATACGGGCCCAGGAATCACTAGTGAAAAAAATATTGTCTATGGGTAATTAACAAGATACGTTTTATTAACTCAAACCAGTTTCCTAACCTTTGTGTTCAATTATCATAACAGTCTAAATGAAGATTAGACACCGTGTTGATGGAATATCATAAAATTATTATGAATATTTTTCATAAATTTTAAGCATTATAGATTAAGGGAAACTGCAGCCCCAGTTAAAGGAATCCTAAACGCGATACTATAAATATATAAACGCGGTACGCGATATCGCAAAGACATGACCGGATAAACTCCATCGTATGAAAATGGTCACATATCCCAGTGATACTTGACGTCACTTTGTAACTCTTCTCATAGTTTTTGTGGTAGCTGTCCTGCTACATATATGTATCACCTTTGCCTAAGGTCTACATACTTAGATGTAAACGAATCTTTTCAGGATAATAAATTAAACACTCACCTCAAGGTCACAATTAAGAAACAGAGCGGACTTCGAGCTCTGAATTTTGCTGTTGGCAGTAACTCACATGAAAATGTAGCATCAACAATTGGCCTAAAGATTATTACATTTAATTACGATTGTATTGCTGTATATCATAGGCAAACAATCTTAATACAATTCGACTTGTTTTTAGAGGTTATGGTACTACGCTCACTGCGAGGCTATTAAATATTTTCATTGATAATTAATTTAGATACTGAAGATCTAATTCATTTATATGTGGAAGAGGTAAAACCGCATTTTGTCATAAATTCGCATTTACACAGATTTTATAAACCAAACAAAATGTGCTGATTAAATAAAGATCACACATACAAACAATTGCCCCAACTATGTTTAATAATATTCAATTAATGAATTAGGTATGAAGAGCAATTAACAAAGAAAAACAATGAAACATTATTCCTTAAAATATAATATATTATTTTCTGATTGTTATCACTTCTACATCATTATATCGATCTGTAAAAGTTGTGAAACGACGGACGTCAAGGTGATACGGATGGTATGTTGTATTCTGCCTACTTGAGCCTAACATTTATTCAAGTACTTATAGGACCTCAGACTAATTTCATATTCGATTTAAACGAAACTTATATTATATACAATAAGATCTCAATTATTTTGGAATTTCGGCATACTTTAAACTCACCTACAGTGGTTAATTATTACTTGGTGTGTAACCAAAGGTGAGTGGATAAGTGGCTTTTAATAACGCGCTGTGCTAGACTTTTAATGCTGGCATTTCTCTTGCAATATCATTACGCGAGTATAGGATTTGAACCAAGCCCCAAGCCTACTCCAAAGGGAACAAAATCGAATTTGGAGGAAAGATATATTTATATTTTATCTGCTCTGGTGCATGTCCGAGGGTGGAGTGTCCATCCTATATTTTAATATTAAATAACTTAACCTCTTCTCGTCTCTTGGTGCAGACATTTATATATGTACGGGATGTCTGCTACTACCTATCCGTAGTGTTGTTAGTTGTTGTTCTTCCTTTCTCATGTTTAGTTATCTAGTGCAGCTTGGTAATACATATACATACACTATACAGATACTCCTAATATTTATTACATATACAAATAAATGCACCTGTTTCAATAAAAAATCCTTTTTATAGGTGGGCCAGTCTCAATGATGCTGTCACAACAACAAGCGTTCCGATATAAATAGGTTATATGATAAGTAAATAATTTATAATAAAAAAACAATAAAATGATTTCTAAACGTCAGTCACGCGTTTTCCTTTTTCGGATCATGTTGAGTAGTGATCTGGAGTAGCGGTTTGAATTTCAAATTATGTCAATTAGTGCTTTGATGTATTTTTTGAATTTAAAATCTTCTCTAACATAAAAATAAATTGCAAAATGTGTTGGTAAGCGCATAACTCTACAACGCCAATGGACCAATTGTACCCATTTTTTTTTTTAAATGTTCGTTGAAGTCTAAGGATGGTTTTTACGGCGAGAAAAATTCGAATAATTGAATATCGAATAGCAATAAAGTTCATATTAAATTACAAGCACTCACTGTTGTTTAAGCAATGTCGCGTTCCGAAACACAACAAGTGATAATATCGTGAATCTAATAGAAGAAGCTAATAGATCATTAGTACTGCTTTTTAATTTGGTTGGCTTCGCGATATTATTTATTTTATTTTAGTTTTGGAATGCGACATAAAATGCATATGTTTTCTCGTCATTACATCTGTCAAACAAATCGCGTTAAAAAAAGGATTTAATTTTTGAATTATTAATTTAATATCCCTATCTGAGCAAAATTATTTGAATACATACTAATAGGAAAATATATCAATGAGGCACAAAATTTTTAAATATTTGTCACTTTTAGGTTCCCACTATCCTTTTAGATTATTTTCCAATCAGGTTTGAACCCTAAGTTGGCCTCTTAGTTTGAAGCCCTCTAGCAAACATCCCAGTCGAGGTTTTTTAGTGGGTCACAGAAGAGTGGCCAAAGTTCGTGGAAGCGAAGATATTTTGGTCACCCGAGCTGAACCTCACACTTCGGCCTATCATCAGGGTGATGGTTCTACCATGAGAATTTTTTGCGCCGACTATAAAATTGGAAGGAACAAAAAACTGCCACATTTAAAATCTTTTTAACAGAACGAAGTCTGTGGGGTCCGCTAGCTCTAACCGTTCCGGAGATAGCTTTCTCAAAATCCTGGCTAATTACTTATCACTACCTTATCAGCTACTTTATATAAAATACAGAATTATAAAGATCTTATCAATGTTAATATTAATTATTAAAAGTTATTTATTTTATTTTAATTATTACACTTATTTCTTTAACCTTTAATCTTATTTAAAGCTTGTGACTGTTTATATTTAACGCGTATCGAATCATCCCAAGTAGCTACCTAATTAGCCGGATTAGCCATATAGGAAGAGTAGCAAATGCTACGGGCTCGCGAATTTGGGGGCCCCGCCCTCCAACGCTAAACTAACCCTACAGTAATAAAAAAATATTACATAGGAGCGTAATATATCTTGCTTCACTTCCTCTTAAAAATCTAAAACTCGAATCCGTCACGTCAAATCGTTGAAGATAAGTAGGTATTTTACAAACTTTTTACCGTAATGTTTTAATGTTTAATTATAATCGACATCTTTAGACTAGCATCTATACCACATCTACCTTTCAAGTGGCAAGTTTTTTTTTTATAAAAACGTCTTTATCATCTCACTTTGTTGAATATAGAGCATGATTTGCTTAAAGAATATATAGTCTATATTGTGTTACTATCTCTCAATTTGCCATTCTCGATCCAGAAATATTTATTCGTAACGGTTTTGTTTGATTCAATATCAAGAAGATAAAGCAAACCAAGGGTCTCTTGATAGAATTTGCTACAGGCCCCACGCTAGCTTAATCCGGCACTGGACCCAGACCTAAAAAGGTTGTAGCCACTGATTTATTTTTTATTTTATACCACTGATTGTTGCATTTTTCATGTTTTAACATGAGTGAAGTATTTAGTAGCCTCATAAATTTTAAATAAGCGATTAATATTTCGTCAAACTCATTGTTACCATAAAGAATATCTTTTTGGTATTTATTTATAAGAGCGCTTGTGGTTTTAATTAGTATTTCCATTACTGGCACTTTATGGATGATACCAATGTGTTCTAATTTTGTATCAATCAATAACTATTCGCATTTTATGTAAGTGTACATCTAAATCTTTTACTTAGCTTCCTACTTTTACGATGGGAGTTTTTCGTTTACGAAAAATATAGCTAGCAAGGCTACAATCAAGAACCAATAAAAATATTGGTTTCTTGTATTTCACAAAAGTATGCTCGTGGTGTTGTGAGTCACTGTTTGTTTTCAAAAATAGCGTGAGTGAGTCTGGGGTGTTATTGCAGTTGTCGCGGAGGTTCCCATTGTAATATATCCCATATATATATGTCGGAGAAACACCTTCCCCAGTGACGTCATCAACAGTGGTTGCAGATTTGGTGGGCGTCATGAGGGTAAAGCGCGAGCACAAAACACGACGATTGTAGTTTTCACAATATTTTATTTACACTGATGATACACTGATATTTTATGGTAGTTATTAATAATAAATTATAAGTTTTAAGACCGAGCAGTGAGTTCAATGCACCAATCTAGCGACCAAAACTCAGGGATCCAACTCGATCCGTCTCCACTTCAAAAAGGCCCCGTAACAATTTTTTTTTTTTTTTTTAAAAGAAGGAATCTCGCTGTTGGCCTTAAGGGCCTTTACAGCTCAGCTCGGGCTGTTTTGGCGAGCGTAGCTCGGCCAGAATGGCGTTTTGTCCCGCGGCTAGCGCAAGGGCGTCTCCTGTGAGACTCGAACCTCGGCTTGGGCCGTCGCGGGGCGGTCAATCGCCTGAAGGGCAGGACGGAAGCTCACTGGAGTGAGCGAAGTGCGAAGTAAAGGTCCTCGCCTTCCCCGGTGAAGGCGGTTTTTTACCCTAATCTGTGATTGGCTATTTTTACTATTTTTGGCCGCGCGGGCGGCTTTTAATTTATCGTCTGCTACGGTAATTGGATCATCCGGATCCGTTAGTTTGTGTCGGGGCCTCCTACGAGCCTTTTTTGTCGGGAAGGGGTAATAGTTGATGCTATTACGCACCAGCGGATTGGGATGGTGTTTAGCCTTGTCAAAGTGGCGTGTGGACGCCAACTTCATCCATTGGGCTATGGTAGGGAGCTCCAGGTCGTGGTGGAGATCGACGTTTCTCACATAGAAGGGCGCACCGGTCGCGATTCTCATGAATCGCGACTGGAGCACCTGTAGCCGGTGAATATAGGAGGGGGCACAATGTGCAAAGACTACGCTAGCGTATGTCATGCACGGTCGGATGCAGGCCTGGTACAGGGTGACCTTGTGTCTGAGAGACATTTGACTCCTTTTATTTAGGAGGAAATGAAGGCGAGAGAGGACAAAATGGGCCTTCTTGCGAACGGCGGCTATGTGCTTACGGAAAGACATGCCGCTATCGAGCGTGACTCCTAGATATTTAACGGACTTTTTCCATGGGATGGCTTGCCCGTATAGGGTTACCTCTGTCTTGAGGTGAAATTTATCCCTAGCGTTAGCACCGGGGTTGCCCCTGGCAAAGAGAACTGCTACGCTTTTCTCGGGATTTATTTGGAAGCCCCATTTCCGAAACCATTCGCCTAACGACGTGGTAGCGGTCTGGAGTCTGTCCACGATGACACCTCTATCTTTGTGGGTGGTATAGAGAGCGGTGTCATCGGCATAGAGGGCTAGCTCCACATTGGGAGCCCTAGGGATGTCGCCGGTATACAGCGTGAACAGAAGGGGCGAGAGGACCGAGCCCTGAGGGACTCCGGCCATGATGGGGCGAGGAGACGATAACGTTCCTTCTATGCGATAGCGCATTGAGCGGTCGGACAAGAAGTCGTGTACGATACGCACGAGTCTTAGTGGCACATTAAGGTGGTAGAGCTTGTAAACCAAGCCGTTGTGCCAGACCTTGTCGAAAGCTTTCGCTATGTCGAAGAAGAGCGCACCCGTGGCTCTCGGTTTCAGGGAGCTATTCATCCCGGAGAGGATGTGCTCCGTGATTCGATGGACTTGATGAACGCACGAGTGGGCCGGCCTGAAGCCAAACTGCTCATCGGGAATGAGCCCCTTATCTAGGGTAAAGTCTAGGAGGCGCTTTTTAAGTACCTTCTCGTAAAGCTTGCTAAGCGTATTGAGAAGGCTGATAGGGCGGTAACTGGTGGGGTTGTTACGGGGTTTGCCTGGTTTGTGAATACCAATGACAATGGCCTCTTTCCACTGCGCCGGGAAGGTGCAGTTTTCAAGGAGGCAATTGAAAATGGACACTAGTAGGCATATCAGATGGGGCGGGAGGCACCGGAGGACCTTGTTCGAGATGGCGTCGAGACCTGGAGATTTACGAGGCAGTGAACTCTTTATTAGAGTTTTGACCTCGGCGATCGACGTAGGAGGGAGCGGCTCGGGAGGGAGGGGCAGTGCTACGATGCGTTCGACCTCGCGGTTCCCGTGTTCGACGTGCGCCGGGTCGCTATGATCGAGATACGGGGTGCACTGCTCCACTAGGTTGACGGCTAAGCACTCGGCTTTTTCGTCGTCGTCGAATGCGTCAGGCAGATTTGGACGCTTGAGAGGGGGCATGGACGCCACCGTGTCGGTTTTAAGGGAACGCGCGAGAGACCAATAGGCCGTGTCCGAAGGTGACAATTCGCTGGTAAGACGGTCCCAGCGTTCGTTTCTAATTTCCCGCATGCGCTCTTTGACTCGGCGCTGCGAGGCGCGGAGTGCTCTGCGGTTTTCGTCGGTCGGTGCTCTGGCGAAGGCGCGAGTCGCCGCGTTCTTCTCGGTCAATAGACGCCTCGCGTCCGGGGGAAGCTCCCAGCGTTGAGCGAACTCATCTGGGACCTTCCGGGACGACTCGGCGACCTTGGTCTGAATGTGATTAGTGACCGAGGAGATCGCGTCTAACGCGTGAGCGGACGAGACTAAATTGTCGGGGACATTTGGGAGGGCAGAGGTGTCGGCGGGCTTGAGGGCCTCGTCTAACTTCTGCCAGTCGACAATGGACTTGAACCTCTTCTCTCGAGTGTTAGGAGGGCCGAATTCAAAGTGAACCGGGAAGTGGTCCGAGTCTAACTCGTGTAACGTCTCTACGCTTTGCGGCTGTAGTGCCACGTTACGTAAAACCGCTACGTCTATGACGTCCGTTGAGAGAAGGCCGTTGCCTGTTATGCCACGGCGAGTCGGTTGTATGGGGGCAATGACGTTGAAATTGAGCACGTCTATAAGCCTATTGAGGGCTAACCCATTAGGGTTCTGTTTTGAGCTATTCCAGTCCCCGTGTTTGCTATTGAGATCCCCGACTAATAAGACCGAGGGGCCCATCGCAAACAGGGTTCTGAGATCGCTCTCTAGTATGTCCTTGGCGGGAGGGAGGTACACCGACGCGATAATAATCGGCTGATGGCCGGTCATGGCTACGCGCAACACAGAGCACACTATGTTGGTAAGGGAGGGCGGGTCTAACGGCGAGCAGTGAAGCGCTCGTCTATAATAAATGAGCGTACCGCCTTTCGCCGTAGGTCGGTCGTTTCGCACTACGTTGTAATTCGCGAATCTGGGAGCGCGAACGCTGGGCTTGAGGAAAGATTCCTGTACTAGGAAAATATCTATTTGGTGGCGAACGAGGAAGTCTCGAACCAAATCTGCCTGCGGCTTGAAACCGTTTGCATTGAAAGTCACTACGGACAGTGATCGAGCCTTGATCCTAAACGTGGTCGTAGCTATTGCGGTGTGGTGGAGTCTGCAAATTGTCGCACTGACTTAAGGAGCTGGACGTGCTCGATTACAAGTTGCTTCTTGTCTTCCGCGTTGTTGGCGGATTTGAAAGCCTCGGAGAAGGCGACAAGAGCGTCTATGTCTAACGCGTCTACGATACTAAACGCGAGATTTAAGGCGTCGCGGACCTTTTCTGATTCCGCGGCGGCCTCCGCCGTGTGGCTGAGGGCTTTAGCCGGAGGGCTCACCTTGCGTGTGGGCCTCTCCGTTATGACGGGGGTCGGCGCCGGCGCCTGGGAAGGCTTTACGGGTGCCGATTTTGTTGGCAGAGGCGGGAAGGCCTCTGACGTGAGCTGGGGAGGGCCCTCCGTAACGGGGGGCTTGGTCCAGGCACTATTCTGAGGTGGGGCCGGCGCGTACGTGGGCTCCCGCGCTACGACGGACCGCATCACGCCCCACCGTGCGCCCAGACACCGGCTTATGCGCCTTGGGGGCACGAGGGCACCCGCGATAATTCGCTGGGTAGCCCTGTTGCCCGCAAAGCACGCACGCCGGTGGCTCAGCGCACGGAAGCGTTCTTTTGCAGTCCGCCGTGCCGTGGTCGCCTAGGCACTTTACGCACCGTGCCCTAGCGAAACAGTTACGGGCCGCATGCCCGTAGAGTTGACAGCGGTGGCACTGTCGTGTGAAGGAATGTTTGAGGGGGGTTTCAACCCTCAGCCCCGAGAGCTTACAACACTCTCTCAGGCTAAAAAAAACACTTCGCTTTCGACCGCCGACCCGTGCGGACGTCTGCTCCAGTGCTCTCTCCGTGTGAGTCATCAGTGCTGTAGTGCCATCTCGCTCGCTCCGTGTGAGTCATCGCCGCTTGCCGCTGTACAGTGCGCACGCGCTGTCCGACCGCTGCCTTGCTGCCTGCTGCCTGCTGCCCTCTCATTGGTCAGCCCGACCGCTGCCTTGCTGCCTGCCGCCCTCTCATTGGTCGCTTCGCGTCTTCGGTGTTTGGACATCGGGTTGAAGGCTGCATTTTATGAACGCGGGTTATGAACCTAACGGTGCCAAACGGTTATCTGTCGGTTAACGCCTTGTGCGGGAGTGTTTTTGTCCGGGGTGCATACACCGTGCCTTTTTCCTCCGCTTCCTCCAAGTTCTGTGCACGGCCGGGCCTCCTAGTAGGCACGTATTGGGGAGTAGGTACGCCAACTACTCTCGAGCAACCGGCTAAACACAGGTCCACTGTTGGACGGGTTGGACGCCATCGCCGCGTAAGGCGAAGAAAAATGCCTCTGCGAAGGCATCTAAACTCGTTACCCGCCCTCGCTCGCGCTCGCGCTCACCACTCCCTGAAGTGGGAAGCGCCAGCGATGAGGAGACGGGTTTAAATTCACGCCCGTCATCGGTCATGTCGACCCAATCCACTCCGGCGGTAGCGGCCGACGAAGCCGCACAAAATTCATCTTCCGAGAGCGACGGCTTTCAAACCGTCGGCCGGAAGAAAAAGCGTTCGGCCAACGGCGGTCCCCCCGCCAAAAGGCCCACTCAAGTCGCCAACCCTCAGAAGAGGGATCTTTGTTCCCTTTTATCGGAAAAACCTGCGCCCCCCGCCCCCGCGGACAGCATCAAAACCCCCCCGCCCGTGTACGTTAGGGACAAGGGCGCCTGGCCGGCCCTATCAAAGATTCTCGACACTAAGTCGATAACTTACAAGGCCCGAACGCTGAGGGATAACCTCTGCGTTCAGGTATTTACCTCCGACCATCATCGGTTTTTAACCTCATACCTTCGCTCTAAAGATATTGGTGGCCACACCTTCCCCCTACCCGAGGAGCGCATCCTAAGGGTAGTCATTAAGGGCATCCCAAAGGAGATAGACTCCGGGATAGTCCAATCGGACCTTGTCGAGCAGAGATACCCCGTAAGGGATGTATTCCGTATGCTCAAAAGAACTACCAAAGAAGAGTACGACATGGTACTCGCAGTCTTAGACCCTACCCCGAGTGGGAAGAAGATTTTTAGCCTGAGAGTTTTTTTACCCCGTAACAACCAACGGACTGGCCTATTTATAGATGGCGCTTCGACCCCACTCGAGCAAAATGCTCTGCTCGCATTGGCCGTTTGTTTAATAACGATTACAATCTTATAAAATAGAAAAACGTAACTAATTTTAACTAAAATCACTAATTTGTTAACAGAAATATGTTTTAGGTTTTATAATATCGTAAAATCGCGTATTAAGTTAAATTAAGATTAATGCAACGTGTTTAAATGATAAAGAGAATTTAATGTGTTATTGTACAATCAACAAGCAACTCGTTGAATGGCTTCCTCCGACATATATATTCTATTTTCGTTAAATTGTTTATTTAATTTTCTATTTTTTTCTTCAATCTGCGACGAGCGCACCATTGATCCAAAACGGGCAGGCTTGCCATGTAAGGATGGGACTTTGAGATGATTGTAAATACCGGATTGTATTAAGATTGATATTATATTAAGTAGATCCCCCTTGGCCATGGCGCACAATTCTTTTAAATGCAACGTAGTGCATCACGTGCCCACAGGCACACACATCACACAATTTCACACAAAGGTATTGTATAACTATTTGAAGCTTATAAACTGGATTTTTTTTATGTCAACGGTGGTATTTAGTAGTCTTGCAATTTCATATAATATGACTAGTTATCACTTAAAACGGCTCTGCATACATATTTGAATATAAAGTGAAATTGGTGTAAGTACTCTTTCTTAAAAGATTAGGTATATAATAATTCGAAGCCATTAATGACAAAAATATATAATAACGATAACAATTATTGCAATAATTATATTAAAATTGATGAAATTCTTCTTCTTTCTGTATTTTTTCTTAATTAATCTTAGTAGTAGTAAAATGAAATAATTGTATTATTTGTCGTACATGAATATGTCTATGATGATAAAAGCCTTTTGTTAAAATTTATCTAATTTAACTTTTTTTACCCAATTTCTGTAAAGCTGCAGAACAATTTTATAAAAAGAAGTTCATAAAGAAGTTCCGTTACGTGTGTACACTAGTACTAGAATGATGTGACTCCTAACTAAAAAATAAAGAAGTTTCACTTGAATAAAATTTGGTTTTAATGATTACTTTAATAATTAATTTAATAAATTTTACAGATTTGCTGAGCAAGTGGTTGTAGCTGCGCTGATTTTGTGTTGTATGTGTCTTAGTTTGTTGTATGCTACCACGGTGAGTCGAGACACACATTTCAAGAGATACATTTGAATTTTAATAAAAATACTATTATGTGAAATTAGAAGTATGGTAAGCCATAAAAGTCGAGCATTCATAATTCCGTATTGTGAAGTACTTACAGTAGAGTCCGTTTATAATGACATCGAAAGGAATTGACAAACACGTCATAATAAGCGGACGTCATACAAAGCGTTTTGTGAAATGAAAAACCTTTTTTATGTAAATATGTACTTATGTTTGTACTTAAGTATTTTAATACAGAAACATAGTAATTATGTACATATTTATACATACATATTAATTCAAAATCAAAATCGCACGTAATCAGCACATTATAACACATACACGTGTATTTTTTATGTAAATAATCTGTAATTTTTGTCTGCTTTTGTTTTTTCATTTTATTGTAAAAACAGTCTCTAATACTAATGTGTATAGAAGACATAGCTATGGTCAAATTATCATTTTCAATATTGCTGTGAACAAATCGTCATAATAACTCTGCGGCTTTTAATGCCTCTTCTGCGGTAGGTAATGGTGATTCCTCGACTTCCTCTTCCCCATCACTTTCGAGTTGTTCCTTAGCACTAATGGCGTCAATTACTCACTGAGATTTAAAACAAAAACGAGCCACGTGCCGAACTTCGTCGGGAATCAACGAACATTACCGGAGGTGTAAAGAATCATGTCGGTCATTATAACCGGACATAATCTATTTAAAATGGGTCATAATAAGCGACATGTCACTGTAAGGGAAGTCATTATATCCGACTTATTTATAAAGAATTTTATATGAATACCAAACTTCGTAGTGTAACGTCATAATAACAGGTTGGTCAATATAGGCGGTGTCATAATAAACGGATTCTACTGTACGTCACTTTTCATTCAATATATTGCGTTACTGAGTATTTGTTTTTCAGGTAAAATAAATGAATTGAATTGTAACAAACAAATGAAATTTTAGTTTCAATTCATAACATTCAAACGCTGAAATGTGTGTGCTCTGTTATTATGTTTTTTTTTCAAATATTTCTATGATTCTGATTCAAGTTTAAATAGATCTTGTTTCCTAAGAATGAAGGATGTTATTCCTTCTTCATTTATTTCTATTTGAGTATCACAACTCACAAGTTCTTAACTCTTGATGACTTCTTTTTATAACAAAATTTCTCTCGATCTCGAAATCTACCTGGACAATTTTGCTTTCTGGCTATTAACTAATTCATTATTTCTAGGGTGGCCTAGCGCTGCTGGAAAGCGTGGATTCGATTATGAGTGGATTAACGATGCCACTGATGTTTATTCGAGTTAGTTGCAATGCTTTATGTGTATCGGAGCCATGATTTCATATCGGAATATTGTCACTGAAGAGAACGTGTGTTCCAACATAATCGATGCCCAATGGCAGATTATACCATTAATTACGTTTGTATCTGTGTTTAGCGTAGAATCCAAATGTACGACTAACATTACGAATCATTTCTTGAATTGCGGAATCGAAGTGTTTCCAATGCTAGGAGATGCAAGTTTTTATTGACATGATATTTGTAACCTAGTTGTAGTTGTACCTTTCCGACCACTTGAGCAGCTTCTTTAGAACTGTGACCGTACACTATATAATTTTGCTTATTGTAGTGTTCTTTATATTTCCGTGCTTTTCACCTAAAATACGCCACTTATTTGTGTCGTTCTGTGTGTGCCAATCAGAGCCTGCGTAAACGCGTACAAATTTTATAAATCACAAAATGACTTATTAGTTTTGTAAACACAATAAAATATATGAAAACACGCGACCGTATTTTATTATACCACAGGTGATACTTCTAATAGCCTATAGCGATATCTATAATTCAAGGCTATGGTTATAAATAATAAAAAAACAATGGCGCTACAACCTTTTTAGGCTCGGGCCTCAGATTTCTGTATCTGTTTCTTGATCATTAAATTGTAAAGGTAAGTAGGTGATCAGCCTTCTGTGCCTGAGGCACGCCTTTGACTTTTTAAGTCTAAGGCAAGTCGTTTTCCTCACGATGTTTTCCTTCACCGTTAAGTGTGTTAATGTTAAATGCGCACATAAAAAGAAAATCTATTGGTGCACAGCCAGGGATCGAACCTACGACCTCAGAAATGAGCATCGCACGCTGAAGCCACTAGGCCAACACTGTACATCTCCTTAATCTCAGCCACTCTGGCCTTGAGAGCCAGTCAGCGGTTTGACTCGCCATGGCCTTCCTTCCTCCACAAACTCAATATATAAGAAACCTTGGGCTGACTACGAAACCGAAGTCACTGATGCTATAGGGAGTTACAAAACATTGCTGCTTACCATAAAACTTCCAATAGGGATCTGAATATTGAACTTATTAAAATAAATATGTGAAAATTAGATTAAACGCCGTAAGAACGCGTCTTATAATGAAGCTTTTTGCATGGACCTACGCTCTGGTGTCCTTGGTGCGCAACTCCCACTTTCTTCGATTAAAATTACGATGTCTAAAGTGTATACAAATAGCACACTGGATATCAATATCTATAACATTTTTAAAACTCGTTCGAGATGAACTTAAAAGTTAAACAATAAAAAGACGCATTATGGTATAATTGTAACCTGTTACGTACCTTTGCTTAAGAAGCTCAAAGTATCTATTCCCTGTATATATATTTTAGGAATGTCCTTATTCGTTCTTCATAATCTACATAATGTACTTACTTTTGAAAAAAACCTTATTCGATTAATCGTTACTTGCGAGAAAAATTATAATTAATATAAATTTAATAATGTGACGATGTAGTTATAATAATATCTGCTACTTTGAAAGGTCCATTGAATAGGCTATCTCGCTCTTACAACTTGATTGATGATTGATGGGTTTTACAACAGTCTGACAAGTTACAGTAACCTTGTTATTAATGCTCTTAATGAGCTTTAAGTTTTCATTAAGTTTAGGTTATTTTGTTGTTTTATCTTTTTAGTTTTATTATTATTTTTTATTGTGTTTGTTGGTTTTAATTTTCTCCATTGATTCTCTAATATATAATAATTGATGTGTTTTTTATGTGTAATTTGTGATGTCATATTTTCTTGTATTTTTTAAGGCATGCACCTTGCACATTGTTTTAGAACGTGTAAATAAATAAATAAATAAAATAATATAAGAATTTACTTGACATAACTCACAATGTAATTGTAACTTCTAGTCTACCTTTTAAGGAAAATATGTGTGGCAGAATATGCGAACTTTAGATAACCATAAAATTTTTGTACTGTATTCTTGCAAATAAATGATTATTATTACATATGATTACAACGGTTCTAGATTGTTGCAAGTTTAAATAATAGACTGCCTACACACTTCTCTAGATATTTTATTCTCTAGAAAACATAAAAATAGCTATTTAGCGAATGCTTCAAGTTCCACGCTGACTATCTATAGTCCACTATTCCAGCTGTCTTAGTTTTGAGCAACGACTTTAATCGTCAAAACGTAACTGATAGAAACTATTTCTTTCTCTAAATAACAACGTTGTAACTAATAAAAACGTCCGTCGTCTTACCGATAGCAATTTTTTCCTTCAATATTGTATTGTATGATAGTAATGTGTAGGACATTTATTTGAAAAAATTAAGCTATGTTTTTGAGGACTTTTTGCTCTTCTGTATTTGTCGTGGAGTATTTGCTGTTTCTCTTTGTTTCTGGTGATGTTCTTGAGGAGTGGTTGTCTCTGATAAATATAATAAATTCAGTTTTGTTTATTTAATAGAAGGCAAATGGCCAGACGTTAAGTAATACCGCCGCCGACGGACACTCACCTTGCCAGAAGGCTCGCAAGTGCGTTGCGGTCTTTCAAGAATTGGTACGCTCTTTCCTTGAAGGACCCTAAAGTCGAATTAATTTAATTTTTTGTTTTGTGATTGTTGAATAACATTAAACAAATATTGTTTTGGTAATCGAGACTGGGAAACATTTCTCTCAAAGAAATTTTGGATAACAACTAGTGTATATAATAAACACTTAATTCACACGAATTAGTATATAAAAAATCTTACGCAATCGTATTCTTCTCGTCTGTTGGAGATAGACCGTAGTCCCAAATGTCTGCACTTAGTGCCGAACACTTGAGGTGTCTTCCATTTCCTCATGTCACCCTTACGCCCACGCGATCTTGGCTCCACGTTCCAGAACATTTGGACTCTTTCTTTTCTAATTAATATTAATGAGGCATTTGTAATGGCAGCTGAATCAAACAGACCCTTAATTGGAATGGCATTGGAATGTTTCTTCCCACTAGGAAGAAAAGATAGGGTGCCCACCAAAAACTTGGGAAGATGAAATATAAGGGATACATCGTCGCAAGGAATAGGGACAAATGAAAGAAGCTGGAGGAGGCCTTCATTACGTCGGAGGTCGAGTACTAGTGAAAACGTACGTGACCTCAGTAGAAGTAGGTAGTAGTAGGGATTCCCGGCGACTGCCTCACGTCAAAGTTCCCCAAAAACGTAAAAATCATGGTTGGCCAAACCTAAAAAAAAAAAAAAAATTGTACTCTACCCCCACTAAACAGGTCGTGTGGAGTCGAATGCACTCACTCCTGAAGTGATAGCTCTAACCGTTCCAGAGATAGCTTTCCCAAAACCCTTGCTAATTACTTACTAATCACCACCTTATCAGCTACTATTTCCTGCACGAAATTCCCACTCATTATCTAATTACTTAATGACTCAGTACGAATGCATCGTTATCTACTTTCCTACATTCACTAACCCGATCTATGGCTCTAAAAGAAAAATAGAATAAACTATGTCTAACCTAACCTAACCTACGGGTCTAAGCAAACAACAATAAATATACCTAACCTACATTAACACCATTATCTATAATAAAATTAGATGTAAGCGTTACATATTTAAATAAAATATTTTTATTCCAGGTATTATTCTTTTATTTATATGTCCATTATATTTCTATACAAATTTACTAGCACCGTATCATTGTTCTCAGAGTCACACGTAAAATTTCTAAGGAAGTCTTCTAATCTCATCCCCCTGAACTTGTAATATATGTATACCAAACAGTACTCTCCGCACACTGCCGATAGGTAATCCTGAACCGTAAGGCTATTGTATCTCCACATGCAACAATTCCTCCTTAAAAATCCTTCTATTGAATCAAAGTATTCCCCAACTCTTTCAACGTTTATATGAATAGCCACCCAATGAGACCCCGGCTGTGAATCAGGGTCAAGATTGCATATGATAAGTGCTGGCACCTGAGCATACATCGGCAATCGATTTGAAGGATATACGTTGCTCTGGAGGCTGGGATGTATTCTACGAAGACTCATTTGCACTTCTAGTGTGTTCATACTTTAATACGCGTTTACTCCCCTACTCTTTCACTCTTTTACTGACTACATTTATTACTATCAATTCATATTTGTACTTATATGTATATGTATTTAAACACACATAATATGATCTCAACATAAGTAATGAGTCTCTTTGTAAAAAAAGTAATGAAGGTAAATAAAAACCATGTCATATTCGATTACATTATATTTTATTATTCTTAATATCATAATAATTACATAAGTGATTGCTTAACTACTATAATCCACACATACATTTCTGTTCTTATCTATTTCTATAATATTTGAAAACTCTGCGTAAACTACACAGTTAATTGTTTCAGTCAATGCGCTCTCGAATCTTACTTCCATTCTTACACTACCATGGCGTACAAGATTCCAATGCACATTAGAGTTAGCCAACAAGTCAGGTGTTAAATCAAAAGCTAGTAAACAGTACCCATTTGAATATTGCTCCCTCGATATTCCATTACCTTCGTTAAGAAAATGTATACCGGTGCCTGAGTACAGGGTGTGGTATGCGCTAGTGAATACATCGTTTGGAAATGATGGTTGTAACGCTTTTGACGGTATCTGTTGACCATCTATATATAGGCTAAATGAGCAAATACCAAAATTTTGTTACCAAAAGTTGAAAGGATTTTTACCATAACTACCGTTGAATGCTGTATTATTCACAAAACCTATAATACATCTCTTAGGAACCTGTCCTAAAAATATATTGTCCAGTGTTTTACCCTGCACACCAGATGGTATGGTCAGGACTTTCACTTCACCTCTTGTTATAGGATATTTAGCCGTAGTAGTGGCAAGAACCTTTTGATGAGCTATTAGTATTGATGGATTAATTTTTGCTCTGCGTATTATTAAAGTTGCATCTGTTATACAGACTTTGTACTTATTATGTGCATTCTGTGACATGAGGTTAAATGTTTCTCTCGATATAACTAATTTTATAGATAATTTGACCCCGTTAATGAGGAATTTATCTTGATTGAATATATCCCCATGTAAATGCCCAATCATTTCAACATCCTTACCATCCTTTGAAAGTTCTTGTCTTTTGTAAAAGCCCTTGTTTGCCTCATTAGTTTCATTCATTTTACCAGCTGTATCCTCGTACCACAAACCACATGTCAAATGTGATTGTTTGGCGGATGATGAATAATTTAATGGAGTTTCTATGAAAGCACGATATGCATAAGTATTATTTGGGGGTGACACAAGTTTTTGGTTTAGGTAAACATCCAATTGGTTAAATAAAGAATGTAACGAATTATTGACTGGTGCCACTACATTAGCTGCATTAACTGCAGAACCGTCTTGATTTTTAATTTGACCCTGAGATGGAGTAGTGTATGCGAAAGGTCTATGTAATCATCTCCTGTATCAGGTACTTGGAATTCGATGGGTCCATCATCACTTAATGAAGAAATTGGTTTGTAATGTATCCAGTGTCCATATTCGATACTTGTTTGTGTGGAAGGAAGAGCAAACAGATCCAATTCAGATTTAACGCACTCACATGAATGATTATGAATAAATGACATTATGATTAGTTTGAAAATATATCCTTGGAAATATTAATATTTTTGTTCCTTGTTTTCTTTGAAGCGCCTTTCACTTTGAGGGGTGAAACTTGAATGAGCTCATTACAATATTTTCGTCTCTTATTAACACCCGATCCAGTCATAAGTTTATCAATTTTGGTATCAACTTTGCGTTTAAGGTTAGAACTAGCCTCTTTCAATTATTTAATAGGACGACTAGCTACAACATCTGACAAAAGCCCAATACCGCTGTTAAGTGCTTCTTTTCCAATCACCTAGCACCACTAGTGAGTAAAAATAGCACACTTCGAAATAAACCCCCAAGAAAACTTCCGATACCATGACCACGTTGATGTAAGGCTCCTTTGTAGATTACATTTATACCAGACCCAGCTTGTTGCGAATAATAATGTTCATAAGGACATATAAAAGTTTCTTGAGGTGTATACATTTTAAAAAGGAAATGTAGATTATATTTTTTTTAAATGAAGTTTCACACACGATGTACCGTATTGAAAAAGTACCGCATTTCCCGTGGTTGTTCTTATATCTAACCCAATAACATCAAATTTTCTTCTCATTACCGGTAAATAATGTGGTGGTGAAAATATATGCATTTTATTTGAACCATATATGTATTTAGCAGGATCTAAGAGTATAATTCTCAATAGGGGTGTCATGACATCACCAACAATTTGTGGTTCTATAATATCGCAATACACAAATAATTGTGATGGTAACCCCAAATGTAGATTAGCAGGGCGTTTACTGATATTATGATTTACTAAATTGGTATCTGGCTCAAATCCAAGTTGAAAGCTCAAATTAGGTGATAGAGATAGTGAAATTATTGATGGATCCTTTACTGCAACAGAGACAAACTTTGACACGGTGTCCTGGCGAAAACTAACTTTCTCTTTCGAATTTAAAGCAATAAGAATATTTTGTATATTATCATAGTTGGTGGCTGGTATATGGTTCTTATACATTAGTGTGGTCTCTTCGTTATTGATGGTAGTTTCTTTTACTTATGTATATGATATTTTCATGATCTTGCACGGAGAACATAGTAGAGGGATATTGAAACTCAACTATACCTACCATCCATTCTCCTTCTAATGTAATGGCTTTAGGTAGTTTTGTAGAAAAATTTGATGTCATATTTCCCGGGAAATATTGTGTGGAACTATTGCTGAGTAATGTTAAATAGAAACTTTCCTTCATTGTAGATTTTTAATATTCGACAGTAAGACCCAAGAATTAAATTTGTTAGGATATCCTTTCCATTTAACTAATACTTCCTTTCTAATACCGCTTTTACGTGATCTGATGATTTTATCAATTTTATATTCGGAAGTGGGGGAAAAAGTTATTTTTTGTAGTTCTTTCTCATAAAAAGTTCCTGTTATTGATTCATTTTCTAAATCGTTTAAAGTGTATACAACCCACGGGGAACGATCTATTATCGAAGTAATGATAAAAATTTCATTACTCCAATTACTTTCATAACCTTTTTGAAAAACATGTTTGTATTTTGTAATTCTTACATAGTCACCAACGTTAAACTTAGGTACTTTGTTTAAACTTGAAATATAAGTCTTTTCATCATAATATAAATTCCGCCAAACTTCCATAATGTTTTCCATTTTAACATCACATGGTCTCATCTTGATACTAGAGTGCACACTGTGATTATAAGAACTAACCAAATCTTGTAAAATATCTGTATAGCGATAAGTATTCTTATGTGTAAAATAACGCCACATTTTCATTTTCAATGTTCTCTGAAATCGTTCTACTATACTTGCCTTTATATCTGGATTATTTGTAGTTTAATAATTTATATTTTTACGTTTTAAATAAGTTTAAAACCCTTAGATACAAATTCCGTACCCTTATCTGATTGAATATGTCTAGGAACAGTTTTAGCTTCATCAAAGATGCTAGTAAAACACGTTTTTATTGTGCATGAATCCTTCTTTTTCATGGCTCTAACATAAGCATACTTACTAAAGGCGTCAATAACACACAAAATATATTTATATCCATCATTATATTGTATGTAAGTTCTTAAATCACTTAAATCAGCTTGCCACAATTCATTAATATTTGATAAAATATATTTATTACGCGGGTTTTTTTTTTATAACCGGTTTATGTAATGTATATGTTTCTTGAGACTGCAACCATTTCGAAACATCACTTTTTGAGATTTTTCCATTCATTGCCTTTGTTAACTTATTGACACTGCTGTAACCGGCTGGATATGATATATCATAATAGATGCGATGTAACTCTAATACGGGGTCCATTTCTCCCAATCACTTTTGTTTCTCAATTTGTTGATGTGTTTAGATTGTGTTGGAGTTGAAGAAACCTCAGTTGGTGATTCTTGAATCAATGTTTTATCTTTACTATTAAGGTCAGATATATATTTGATTCTTTTCAGATTACCAATGTATGTTAGCGGTGTATTTATATCATTTAAAAACTTGGCGAATATTTCCCAACCGATTGGATCGGATCGTAAGATGTCATTCACTAAATCTATAATATTACTCCCTGGTATCTCTTGTCAACTAATGAAAACTGTTCCAATTTTATTCCATTGCAATTGATCTGTTTTATTTACTATTGTATCCATCAATAATTCACCCCTCCTCATATAAGTTTTAGGAATTAATTTTAATATTTCTTTTGGTTGTAACCCATATGCGATGTCTTCACCCGTTGGGGGTTGTTTAACATTTAGCATTTTTTCATTTTCACTAGTAGTTATATTATTGATGTTACGGTTTTCGTTAGTATTATCATTCATTACCTTTTCAGTTATTGTTATTTCTTGAGGTTGACGTTCTTCCATGGAGTAATGTAAGTATCTTTGTAAAATTTGTAGATAAAGCGCCCATTTTTCGCGATCATCCAATTTACTTGATATAAACGCATTTTGATTTGTTTATGTTATATTTCAGTCTTCATACAACCTGAAAGATGTGGAAAAATGTTTCAGACCATATAATTATTATAATTTATCTGATGATGAAAAAGAGGTTTTAAACATAACAGAAAATAAAAATAAGAAGACCAATCGTTTAGATGACTTTTTTCTTCAAGAACCTGACCGGAAGAAGAAAAAAACTAAACTTTCTTCAAGTGTTGGCCGTGCAGGGAAGGAGGGAAGCATATCATATATATCGACTGATAAAGATGATGGAATGGACGCTGACGTACTTGTGAAAATGGAATTATATAGTTTAAAAAAGTTGAAAGAAATCCCAGTGGCACAACATTGGAAAAATGCAGATATTCGTGTTAAATATTACATGAAAAACGATTCCAACATTGATGTTCAGATAAAGGATATTGTATACAACATAACAAAGGGGATATCCGAGGAAGATAGTGTAAAACGTTACAGTTTTAAAAATTAGTTTCATTTAGTTTCTTCATGCTTCAGATTTTAATACCATATGTTTATATAATTAAGTAATGTTTCAGTTTTCCACTAGTATAAATACTATGTTACATTGTACAAAGTCAATCATTGTGCTTTTTGTTGAAGACCTTGTAAGACCTTGAAGCGGTTGCATTTCATCATAACACCATGTTATTTCTAAAAAAATCTCATTACATATACTACTTTTATGCTTAAAATAATAAATAAATAAATTTACAACAAAGTTAGATTTTCCACACCCACTAGGTCCTGCTACGATGGCAGCAAAGGGATGAATAAAATGAATCATTATTTTTTGACTTCTGTCTTCTTCAGGGAAAGGAATAAAACTAAGTTGATATTTTAAAAACAATTTATTTATATGAAATATACAAAAAATGTAAGTGTTATATGACAATATTAATGTACACGTTTATACATTATACATGTACAAAACAAATTTATTTTACATAAAAATTTACAATTTTTATATTTACAATAATGATTAACTTAATTACATACTATTGATTTGGTAATGACCTATAGGTAACGTATCGATTTTGTTTCGTAAAATGTACGGCTTAGTGTCATTAAAAGATAAACACACCTTATTTATTTCCTGTGTAAAAATTGTATGTTTTAATGATCTAAACCGATACATTTTACGATGCTGTACGTTTTTATTAAACAAACACGACTTATAATTATCCAACGTTAATTTTTTAGTGACACATTTGTTAACACCCTTCGCCTTAGTAATAATTGTGTCATCTACCTGTAATGCATACATTTTTGATCGCAAACCCACAAATTCTGTAAAGATTTTACCACAATTTTCATCTTTAAAATAACCTAATTTTTTCTTATTTACTTGAGGAAAATTAAAAACATTGTTTGGATCATAATCTGATGTATCGAAATGTGTACAAATGTCTGGCTTTATATCATTATAAAAGTTACTAGTAAATATTTGATAAATGAGACTGTCAGTATCTGTATACAGTAGTTTCAGATTTGAAGTAAATTTCTCTTTCATGTAATTATAGTGGAAATCATACATCAGCGTTTTAGATATATCTAATATACAAAATCCGAGATAAATAGGTTTATTATAAATTAATTTCATTTTGTTTAATTGAATTGCAACAAGACTATCAGAAAATATTGAAACACTGTGAAAATGTGGTTGAGCAATTAGATCCCCAGCTCCCAAGACTCTGCCCCTATTTTCCCAGTGGGTTAACAGTTTAACGTTAACTCGTTTCTCAATATTTTCCATAGTCTTACCAAAAACAGCGTTGTTCATGAGTTTATAGAAATCTTTCTCAAAATCGGAATTAGCTCGAGTTCTTAATTGTGTATTAAGGTCTATATATTTCTTTAACCATGGACTCTGCTTAAATTTTAATATTCTATAAACTTTTGATAATTTTAAACCCATTTTCAAACATTGAATTAAATTTCGATAGTGAATAATATATTTGGATTTATTTTTTAAGTTTGGAATCAATCTAATTTCCTTAGCGTCCCCAACTGGTATATTTTCTGGACAAAGAGGTAAATCTGAATGTTTATCATGTAAATCCACCGGATACTCCAGATCTACTGCTAAGATTAAACCTATATCCGATGAACAACTAACATTAAAATCTGTATCAACACTAACCCACTCATAACCACCTGTAGGTAGATATTGTGACATTGCCCAACCATATAGATTATTGGCATCGAAATTCATTAAGAATGATTCTTTATCTTTCGCATTATAGTCAGACATGTAAATATTATTTGCTTTTGCATAGCGAGTGCTACATTGCGAAACACCACCACGAATTCCTGATTTAATAAAAGCAATCATATCAATATCAGAAAGTAATTCAACTTCTGTTTTAGTATGTTTTAACATAGCATCCCAACTTAATCCAGGTGCTGTATAGTATTGAGCCGGGTCAAAATCGTACGTTTAATGCAAACACACCTAAAATTTTCAAAAATATCTGCTAACAATAAAATATCAGTTTTAAATAAAGATTTTGAGAACTTCTACCTGACCTTCATCAAAGTTTAAGGCATGTACGATAAAATGTGCATCATAATGACTTAAATTGTGCAAGAAGACTGGTATAGTGTAAGATACTCTAAATTTTTCTGAACAAACTTTATGTATGACCCCAACAAATTCCCCAGTAAACCAATCGTAGTAAATCATTGAATTCCCACACAAAATTTTATCACAAATATAACAATGATTAGATTTGCTAAGTATATCTTGCTGTATTGGTGATATTTTATTAGCAACTTTTTGGAAACCAATTTTTTTAACAATTGTTGTCAAATTATCTTTCAGTGTTTCCATAAATTTTAAAGCACAGTTTTCACCAGTATATGTTACATATTTAGACAATTTATCATCGTATGAGCATTTAATGTAGTATCCAAAACTATACACATTATGCTTTTGTACATTTATTGTATGTGATTTTGAAGGATCGTTTGAACATGATGCTAAGGGACTTAAAAAAAGCCTCAAAATCCACATATATAACAAAAGGTAATATCAATTTACGTTGAAATTTATCAAAACTTAATTTACATTCAGAAACAATATCACCCCAACAATTTCTTTTATTTTTATCTAAGCTTGGTATTT
The DNA here is from genome assembly GCF_905147105.1 of Pieris brassicae. NCBI lineage: Eukaryota > Metazoa > Arthropoda > Insecta > Lepidoptera > Pieridae > Pieris > Pieris brassicae. The sequence goes on along the minus strand of NC_059679.1, from coordinate 2,769,183 downwards.
GTGTACAAATATGTCTGCAATCATTTATTTGATGGTTATTTAAACGTTCAGATGTTGAAAAATATTGTAAACAAAAGTCACATAGATATAAAGCTTCCTTGGATTTCGAAACTTGACTACTTATTAATCGTGACATACATTTATATAACAATAATGACCGATTTTACCCTGTGTCAAATATAGTAAATTTATATGAGTCTGCATTTTATTCTTTGTAAAATACAATGGCCCAACAATACAATGTTTTTTTCTTTGTTCATTATATTCTAACCCAAAAACATTAATGCTTATATTATTAAGACTTTCAGTTTTGTATATATCGTTTAATTTAACTGGAAATTTAATATTACCGAACTTTAATTTATGACTGAATTTGGTGTATGATGATACTCTATCCGAATTCTTATGAATTGGAAATAAAGCAGATAACAGTGCCCACTTAAAACATGCCTCATCAGTGTTTTTAACAATGATCACAGCTTTTTTTATTTTTATGTTTATGTGGTAACTCAATAAAGGATTTTCCTCTTAAAGGGTTAAATTGATTTAAGTTCATATCCAAATGTAAAATTTTTTTCAGACTCCACCCACTATCCTTTCTCTCAAATGAATTTATATAGTTTATTAGAGATTTCGTGAGAGTTGTATAAAATATATTTAAATCATCACCAATACAAACAATAAAATTCATTGATTGGAAATCAAAAGTGTTGTTAATGTTTTTTGTCTCCTGAGCAAAGTCACCATATAAAATGAAATTTATTTTTAAAATTGTATGATCTTCTATAGATTTATTTATTATTGTAAATATTGTATCTTTGACTGATGCAAGAAATAACTCTGGTGTCTCAAAGTGTAAATCATTTTGATGTTCTGAAGTTACTCTATAGGTTATTATTCTATTACCGAACGCAGTCTCAATTATCTTAACATTGGGTTTTATTGAATGTTGTATTTTATTTACATTATTTTTATGTGCATTGCTCCTTAGATGATTAGCGAAATATTTTTTGGAAACATTTCTATTACAAATACAGCAAAATTTCATGTTAAAATTATTACCTTCATTCGATGTTGATTGCTCTTGTGAAGACCGTGAAAGATGCATGTTCGATCCAGATTTTTTTCTTTTGATGTCAGCAGAGTTAATATCAACAGCTGATTTCCTTTTGGTTTCACGACCGATTTGATCAACCCTATCGAATACAAATTTTATTATATTTAACTGTTAGAAATGCGAATAGAGAAATCAAAAAAATAAATAAATATATATATATATATATATATATATCATTCTTTGATCATAAAATGGGTCATTTAAATCATTTCTTTCTATTTCATCACAAACGTTGAAAAGTTCAATTGTATCAATGGATAAGCTTTCAAATTCATGATCCATTTCATCAAAAAAAAAAAAGACACTAACACATTCTTGAGACATTGTATATATGTATTCGTTTCAGAACTGTTTTTTGTCTCACACTTTAACCTTAATGCGCAAAGGTCTTCAACAAAAAGCACAATGATTGACTTTGTACAATGTAACATAGTATTTATACTAGTGGAAAACTGAAACATTACTTAATTATATAAACATATGGTATTAAAATCTGAAGCATGAAGAAACTAAATGAAACTAATTTTTAAAACTGTAACGTTTTACACTATCTTCCTCGGATATCCCCTTTGTTATGTTGTATACAATATCCTTTATCTGAACATCAATGTTGGAATCGTTTTTCATGTAATATTTAACACGAATATCTGCATTTTTCCAATGTTGTGCCACTGGGATTTCTTTCAACTTTTTTAAACTATATAATTCCATTTTCACAAGTACGTCAGCGTCCATTCCATCATCTTTATCAGTCGATATATATGATATGCTTCCCTCCTTCCCTGCACGGCCAACACTTGAAGAAAGTTTAGTTTTTTTCTTCTTCCGGTCAGGTTCTTGAAGAAAAAAGTCATCTAAACGATTGGTCTTCTTATTTTTATTTTCTGTTATGTTTAAAACCTCTTTTTCATCATCAGATAAATTATAATAATTATATGGTCTGAAACATTTTTCCACATCTTTCAGGTTGTATGAAGACTGAAATATAACATAAACAAATCAAAATGCGTTTATATCAAGTAAATTGGATGATCGCGAAAAATGGGCGCTTTATCTACAAATTTTACAAAGATACTTACATTACTCCATGGAAGAACGTCAACCTCAAGAAATAACAATAACTGAAAAGGTAATGAATGATAATACTAACGAAAACCGTAACATCAATAATATAACTACTAGTGAAAATGAAAAAATGCTAAATGTTAAACAACCCCCAACGGGTGAAGACATCGCATATGGGTTACAACCAAAAGAAATATTAAAATTAATTCCTAAAACTTATATGAGGAGGGGTGAATTATTGATGGATACAATAGTAAATAAAACAGATCAATTGCAATGGAATAAAATTGGAACAGTTTTCATTAGTTGACAAGAGATACCAGGGAGTAATATTATAGATTTAGTGAATGACATCTTACGATCCGATCCAATCGGTTGGGAAATATTCGCCAAGTTTTTAAATGATATAAATACACCGCTAACATACATTGGTAATCTGAAAAGAATCAAATATATATCTGACCTTAATAGTAAAGATAAAACATTGATTCAAGAATCACCAACTGAGGTTTCTTCAACTCCAACACAATCTAAACACATCAACAAATTGAGAAACAAAAGTGATTGGGAGAAATGGACCCCGTATTAGAGTTACATCGCATCTATTATGATATATCATATCCAGCCGGTTACAGCAGTGTCAATAAGTTAACAAAGGCAATGAATGGAAAAATCTCAAAAAGTGATGTTTCGAAATGGTTGCAGTCTCAAGAAACATATACATTACATAAACCGGTTATAAAAAAAAAACCCGCGTAATAAATATATTTTATCAAATATTAATGAATTGTGGCAAGCTGATTTAAGTGATTTAAGAACTTACATACAATATAATGATGGATATAAATATATTTTGTGTGTTATTGACGCCTTTAGTAAGTATGCTTATGTTAGAGCCATGAAAAAGAAGGATTCATGCACAATAAAAACGTGTTTTACTAGCATCTTTGATGAAGCTAAAACTGTTCCTAGACATATTCAATCAGATAAGGGTACGGAATTTGTATCTAAGGGTGTCCAAACTTATTTAAAACGTAAAAATATAAATTATTAAACTACAAATAATCCAGATATAAAGGCAAGTATAGTAGAACGATTTCAGAGAACATTGAAAATGAAAATGTGGCGTTATTTTACACATAAGAATACTTATCGCTATACAGATATTTTACAAGATTTGGTTAGTTCTTATAATCACAGTGTGCACTCTAGTATCAAGATGAGACCATGTGATGTTAAAATGGAAAACATTATGGAAGTTTGGCGGAATTTATATTATGATGAAAAGACTTATATTTCAAGTTTAAACAAAGTACCTAAGTTTAACGTTGGTGACTATGTAAGAATTACAAAATACAAACATGTTTTTCAAAAAGGTTATGAAAGTAATTGGAGTAATGAAATTTTTATCATTACTTCGATAATAGATCGTTCCCCGTGGGTTGTATACACTTTAAACGATTTAGAAAATGAATCAATAACAGGAACTTTTTATGAGAAAGAACTACAAAAAATAACTTTTTCCCCCACTTCCGAATATAAAATTGATAAAATCATCAGATCACGTAAAAGCGGTATTAGAAAGGAAGTATTAGTTAAATGGAAAGGATATCCTAACAAATTTAATTCTTGGGTCTTACTGTCGAATATTAAAAATCTACAATGAAGGAAAGTTTCTATTTAACATTACTCAGCAATAGTTCCACACAATATTTCCCGGGAAATATGACATCAAATTTTTCTACAAAACTACCTAAAGCCATTACATTAGAAGGAGAATGGATGGTAGGTATAGTTGAGTTTCAATATCCCTCTACTATGTTCTCCGTGCAAGATCATGAAAATATCATATACATAAGTAAAAAAAACTACCATCAATAACGAAGAGACCACACTAATGTATAAGAACCATATACCAGCCACCAACTATGATAATATACAAAATATTCTTATTGCTTTAAATTCGAAAGAGAAAGTTAGTTTTCGCCAGGACACCGTGTCAAAGTTTGTCTCTGTTGCAGTAAAGGATCCATCAATAATTTCACTATCTCTATCACCTAATTTGAGCTTTCAACTTGGATTTGAGCCAGATACCAATTTAGTAAATCATAATATCAGTAAACGCCCTGCTAATCTACATTTGGGGTTACCATCACAATTATTTGTGTATTGCGATATTATAGAACCACAAATTGTTGGTGATGTCATGACACCCCTATTGAGAATTATACTCTTAGATCCTGCTAAATACATATATGGTTCAAATAAAATGCATATATTTTCACCACCACATTATTTACCGGTAATGAGAAGAAAATTTGATGTTATTGGGTTAGATATAAGAACAACCACGGGAAATGCGGTACTTTTTCAATACGGTACATCGTGTGTGAAACTTCATTTAAAAAAAATATAATCTACATTTCCTTTTTAAAATGTATACACCTCAAGAAACTTTTATATGTCCTTATGAACATTATTATTCGCAACAAGCTGGGTCTGGTATAAATGTAATCTACAAAGGAGCCTTACATCAACGTGGTCATGGTATCGGAAGTTTTCTTGGGGGTTTATTTCGAAGTGTGCTATTTTTACTCACTAGTGGTGCTAGGTGATTGGAAAAGAAGCACTTAACAGCGGTATTGGGCTTTTGTCAGATGTTGTAGCTAGTCGTCCTATTAAATAATTGAAAGAGGCTAGTTCCAACCTTAAACGCAAAGTTGATACCAAAATTGATAAACTTATGACTGGATCGGGTGTTAATAAGAGACGAAAATATTGTAATGAGCTCATTCAAGTTTCACCCCTCAAAGTGAAAGGCGCTTCAAAGAAAACAAGGAACAAAAATATTAATATTTCCAAGGATATATTTTCAAACTAATCATAATGTCATTTATTCATAATCATTCATGTGAGTGCGTTAAATCTGAATTGGATCTGTTTGCTCTTCCTTCCACACAAACAAGTATCGAATATGGACACTGGATACATTACAAACCAATTTCTTCATTAAGTGATGATGGACCCATCGAATTCCAAGTACCTGATACAGGAGATGATTACATAGACCTTTCGCATACACTACTCCATCTCAGGGTCAAATTAAAAATCAAGACGGTTCTGCAGTTAATGCAGCTAATGTAGTGGCACCAGTCAATAATTCGTTACATTCTTTATTTAACCAATTGGATGTTTACCTAAACCAAAAACTTGTGTCACCCCCAAATAATACTTATGCATATCGTGCTTTCATAGAAACTCCATTAAATTATTCATCATCCGCCAAACAATCACATTTGACATGTGGTTTGTGGTACGAGGATACAGCTGGTAAAATGAATGAAACTAATGAGGCAAACAAGGGCTTTTACAAAAGACAAGAACTTTCAAAGGATGGTAAGGATGTTGAAATGATTGGGCATTTACATGGGGATATATTCAATCAAGATAAATTCCTCATTAACGGGGTCAAATTATCTATAAAATTAGTTATATCGAGAGAAACATTTAACCTCATGTCACAGAATGCACATAATAAGTACAAAGTCTGTATAACAGATGCAACTTTAATAATACGCAGAGCAAAAATTAATCCATCAATACTAATAGCTCATCAAAAGGTTCTTGCCACTACTACGGCTAAATATCCTATAACAAGAGGTGAAGTGAAAGTCCTGACCATACCATCTGGTGTGCAGGGTAAAACACTGGACAATATATTTTTAGGACAGGTTCCTAAGAGATGTATTATAGGTTTTGTGAATAATACAGCATTCAACGGTAGTTATGGTAAAAATCCTTTCAACTTTTGGTAACAAAATTTTGGTATTTGCTCATTTAGCCTATATATAGATGGTCAACAGATACCGTCAAAAGCGTTACAACCATCATTTCCAAACGATGTATTCACTAGCGCATACCACACCCTGTACTCAGGCACCGGTATACATTTTCTTAACGAAGGTAATGGAATATCGAGGGAGCAATATTCAAATGGGTACTGTTTACTAGCTTTTGATTTAACACCTGACTTGTTGGCTAACTCTAATGTGCATTGGAATCTTGTACGCCATGGTAGTGTAAGAATGGAAGTAAGATTCGAGAGCGCATTGACTGAAACAATTAACTGTGTAGTTTACGCAGAGTTTTCAAATATTATAGAAATAGATAAGAACAGAAATGTATGTGTGGATTATAGTAGTTAAGCAATCACTTATGTAATTATTATGATATTAAGAATAATAAAATATAATGTAATCGAATATGACATGGTTTTTATTTACCTTCATTACTTTTTTTACAAAGAGACTCATTACTTATGTTGAGATCATATTATGTGTGTTTAAATACATATACATATAAGTACAAATATGAATTGATAGTAATAAATGTAGTCAGTAAAAGAGTGAAAGAGTAGGGGAGTAAACGCGTATTAAAGTATGAACACACTAGAAGTGCAAATGAGTCTTCGTAGAATACATCCCAGCCTCCAGAGCAACGTATATCCTTCAAATCGATTGCCGATGTATGCTCAGGTGCCAGCACTTATCATATGCAATCTTGACCCTGATTCACAGCCGGGGTCTCATTGGGTGGCTATTCATATAAACGTTGAAAGAGTTGGGGAATACTTTGATTCAATAGAAGGATTTTTAAGGAGGAATTGTTGCATGTGGAGATACAATAGCCTTACGGTTCAGGATTACCTATCGGCAGTGTGCGGAGAGTACTGTTTGGTATACATATATTACAAGTTCAGGGGGATGAGATTAGAAGACTTCCTTAGAAATTTTACGTGTGACTCTGAGAACAATGATACGGTGCTAGTAAATTTGTATAGAAATATAATGGACATATACATAAAAGAATAATACCTGGAATAAAAATGTTTTATTTAAATATGTAACCCTTACATCTAATTTTACTATAGATAATGGTGTTAATGTAGGTTAGGTATATTTATTGTTGTTTGCTTAGACCCGTAGGTTAGGTTAGGTTAGACATAGTTTATTCTATTTTTCTTTTAGAGCCATAGATCGGGTTAGTGCATGTAGGAAAGTAGATAACGATGCATTCGTACTGAGTCATTAAGTAATAAGATAATGAGTGGGAATTTCGTGCAGGAAATAGTAGCTGATAAGGTGGTGATTAGTAAGTAATTAGCAAGGGTTTTGGGAAAGCTATCTCTGGAACGGTTAGAGCTATCACTTCAGGAGTGGGTGCATTCGACTCCACACGACCTATTTAGTGGGGGTAGAGTACAAACTTTTTTTTTTTTAGGTTTGGCCAACCATGATTGGATGTTTTTGGGGAACTTTGACGTGAGGCAGTCGCCGGGAATCCCTACTACTGCTGCATGGTAGACTTTATTCTTTATTAAAATAGCTGTCTTTTTCCTTATTATATATTTTCCTTACGTGAAGCCCCCGCATCCTGCCAACCAACGTCTACTTTGTAACTTTGTCGCAAAATATTGTCTTCTATAATCATAATTTATTTAAACGTCAAATATAATCAAAAAAAATCAAGTCCAGGGAAGCGTAATAGTTATCTAGTATGTATTTATAAATAGCCGCACCAATAAAGCTACAAAAAGTGTCCACCAATATGTGTCCTCGATAATAGGTTTGGACGCCGTGAACACACATGATGTTTATAACATACCAATGTTTACAATCAAGTCCACACAGACAAAAATTACTATAGGATCACAAAACATAGTGCGAAAATAAATAAATTAAAATTGTGGTAAAGTGTTTACTTTTGCTACAGACCAAGTACAAATGGACAATTGAAAAATAACAAGGAATGAATCCCTAGTGGGAGTGCCATGCTGTTGCTTTCGGGCTTCAGCCAATCGGGCAGGCACGACCGGGGCAGTACCACTGTCTCACAGAAAACCGGCGTGAAGTGATGCAATAGGTTCATCTTATTGTACTCGCGTTTCGTGCGGTGAGTGAGACTCCCGGAGCCCATCAATTCCCCCCCCCCCCCAGAATATGAAGATGCAGTTTAAACAGAGATTACCCCAGGGGGGTACAACACGTTTCCGCTGTGGAGAATCCCCCTCTGAGCGTCCATCATCGGAACAATCAGTATTCGGTGGTGGATGCACAGGCTGCCCTTCGTATTCTGGGGTGGGCAAAAACTGCTCAAAAAACTATAGGTTTCGATCTCGGGGCAAACGGAAGAATTTACCGAAGGCATCCCCTTCCACGCTCTCAGTGGACTTTACCAATGATAGGGGGCTCAACTCTAATCTTAACGCGGTTCACTTTCACCTCGAAACTGCGAAGCCGGCCTTATTCTTCCTTAGTGAGACTCAGATATCCTCCCCGGCTGATACTTCCTACCTCTCCTACCCGGGGTACAAATTGGAACATTCATTTGTGCCGCGGGCGGGAGTTTGCGTGTACGTCAGAGAGGATATCTGTTCTCGTCGCCTCGGGTCGCTTGAAGGAAGGGACCTATCTAGCCTCTGGCTGTGCGTAGACTGCGATGACCATCCGCGATTCTACGCATGCCTGTATAGGTCCCATAGCGGAAATACCGAAACTGAGCGACTCATTGAGCACATCCAAATGGCTACAGATTCCCTGCTCGAAGGGGTTTCTACCGCTGAAATCTCGATACTTGGCGATTTTAACGCTCACCATGCCGATTGGCTCGGTTCGGAAACCACCGATCACGCGGGAAGATCCTTTCACGACTTTGTTTTAGCTTACGACCTGTCACAAATGGTCCCTGCGAATACCAGATGTGGATGGTCATAAACCCTCTTTGTTGGACTTTCTGCTGACCTCACATCCGGAGACCTATCAAGTCTCTGTTGACCCGCCATTGGGTTCATCGGATCATTGTGTGGTCCGGAGTACTGTGCCTACTACGCGCCCTCCTCGGCCCCGTTTTTCGGGTTGTCGTCGTATTTGGCACTATCGGTCAGCAGATTGGGATGGGATGCGGTCTTTCTTTGCGTCCTACCCTTGGGGGCCTATGTGCTTTTCGTCGGAAGCTCCAGATTCCGTCGCTGCCTCTGTCGCCGAAGTGGTTCTGCAGGGCATTGAACTTTTTATTCCATTCTCTGCGGTGCCGATCGGTGGCAAGTCACAGCCCTGGTTTAAGCGTTCTTGCAAGGCGGCATCGCGTCGAAAGCGAGAATGCTTTAATGCATGGGCGGAAGCGGCGATATCTCGTGATGCCAATACCAGCGAACATAAAAAAGCATATAACTCAGCCTCCAGGTCCTTTAAACGGGAAATCGCTAAGGCAAAGTCAGAGCACATCGCCAGATTTGGCGAGAGATTGGCCCAACTCCCTTCTGGGACCCGAGCCTTCTGGTCTCTCGCCAAAGCTGTACAAGGGAATTTTTGTCAGCCATCGATACCACCGCTGCACAGAGAGGATGACTCGCTCGCCCACACTGCGAAGGAGGAGGCCGACCTCTTGGGCTGTCTCTTCGCGTCCAACTCGACTTTGGATGACCGGGGGAGATCACCACCGGCGATTTCGCAGTGTGATAACTCAATGCCGGAAATCACATTCCAGCAACGTGCTGTTCGCAGAGCACTATCTTACTTGGACATTCATAAGTCGAGCGGGCCGGATGGTATCCCTCCAATTGTGCTGCGTACATGTGCTCCTGAGTTGGCTCCGGTCCTGACGCGCCTTTTCCGGTACCTGTACTCGCTCGGCACTGTCCCGAAGTGCTGGAAGACCGCTTCGATACATCCGATCCCTAAAAAAGGCGAACGCTCTGATCCATCCAACTATCGCCCAATCGCAATAACCTCCTTGTTCTCCAAAATAATGGAATCCATTATTAATGGCCAGCTCTTGAGTTATCTAGAGGGCCACCAGCTGATTAGCGATTATCAGTACGGCTTTCGTCGTGGTCGTTCAGCTGGTGACCTTCTATTATACCTTACTCATAAATGGGCAGAGGCAATTGAGTCCAAGGGGGAGGCACTAGCGGTTAGTTTGGACATAGCGAAAGCCTTCGATCGGGTGTGGCACAAAGCACTGCTCTCGAAGCTTCCAGCCTACGGGCTTCCTGAGAAATTATGCGACTGGATCTCCAGCTTTCTAGCCGATCGGAGCATCAAGGTCGTCGTCGACGGAGCATGTTCCGACCTTAAACCCGTGAATGCTGGGGTCCCACAAGGCTGTGTTCTGTCCCCGACCCTGTTTCTTCTGCATATCAATGACATGTTGCAACTTAGCAACATTCATTGCTATGCGGACGACAGCACTGGGGATACTCTTTACACTGGCCGGGCAGGTATTTCTCGGGCAGTTGTCGATGAGTACCGGAACAAACTTGTGTCTGAAGTCGAAACTCTTTTACGTGGAGTCTCGGACTGGGGTAGACTAAACCTAGTCCAATTTAACCCCAAGAAGACACAAGTTTGCGCGTTTTTCGCGAAAAAAATACCCTTTGTCGCTACTCCTCTTTTCGAAAACACTCTTCTTGAAGCCCCAGCCAGCATCGGAATACTTGGCGTTGACATATCGAACGACGTTCAGTTTCGTGGTCATTTGGAGGGAAAGGCTAAATTAGCCTCCAAAAAGCTTGGTGTGCTCAGCAAGGCGAGACGGTACTTCACTCCGGGCCACCGCTTGCAACTCTATAAAGCGCAAATACGGCCCCACATGGAATACTGTTCTCACCTCTGGGCGGGGGCTCCCCAGTACCAGCTCCTTCCACTTGACCGTATCCAACGAAGAGCGGTTCGAATCGTCGATGACCAATCCCTCTCCGAGCGTCTCGATCCTTTGGCGTTGCGTAGAGATGTGGGGTCACTCTGCATCTTCTACCGCATTTACCATGGAGAGTGTTCAGAGGAGTTGTTCGGATTAATACCTGCAGCTGAGTTTCAGCATCGGACGTCGAGGCAAAATACAAAATTGCACCCGTATCACCTCGACGTCCGACGTTCCACGACTGAGCGTTTCTCAAGGCAATTTTTGCCGCGCACCACCGCTTTGTGGAACCAGCTGCCAGAAGTATTTCCGAACCAATTCGACTTAGGGTCCTTCAAGAAAAGAGTTTACAAATTCTTAAAAGGCCGGCAACGCACTCGCGAGCCCTCTGGGCGGCGGTATTACTTAACATCAGGTGAGCCTCATGCCCGTTTGCCCCCTATTTTATAAAAAAAAATACAAAAAACATATAATTAAAAACATAAAAAATATATATTAGAGATTTACAGACTAATCTCGTAGATATTCCCTTCCCTATTATCCCATATTTCGCTTTACTTTTATTAGCATTTGTTACAAGAGATTCTTGAGAAAAGCTGTACACAAAAATTATTATTATATAAAATAAAAATAATCAATAAACGAGTATCCCTCATCCTGGAAGGTGCCGTTCGCCACCCTTCCGCCCCCTGGGTGGCTTTGCCGGTTTTAACGAAATGTTTTGACGGCTGGTAAAATGTTTAATGTAATAGTCAATGGTTATTAAAACCTACACATAGCAATCAAATATACATTATTAACGATTTTCTTAACCAATATTGTAATAATAAAAAGATAATAAAAACAAATTTAAAAAGTTTTGGTCACCCTGCCAGTGTATCTTCTAACTCTGGCAGCATTTCCTCCCTGTATTGCGATACTTCTTTGTTGAGTGAGGAGAGCATCAGCTCTGAGATCACTGATACTATACTGCCAGGCCATAATATAAATCTTTAATTAGCGCCTGTGCACTTGAACCTCACGGCCCAAGAGTCTCCAAAGGGAACAAAATCGAAGTTAGAGCACTCTTATATTTGAGCCGTTTATTATATTCCGCCTGCTCTGCGGCATCCTCAACTTTTTTGCTTGTCTGAGGGAGGTGAGACTGGGCAAAAAAAAACATTTATTTACTTTACTATATATTTTAAGTACTAAGAGTTATTTTATTGTGAATGTTCAAGTGTCCAGCGTCTGTAAAATAATCAATAGAATACGTGTTTAGTTTTTTTCTTTAATCGGTCCAGTTTTTCACTTTATACCAATATACAAAAATATATTTCTATGTTAGTATATATTCAAAAAGCAAAAAAAAAATATTGTAACATCCAGCATACCTTACACTACCTAGATTTGATAGGCATTTTTTCAAAAGCTTTATAAAAAATATATGTTCAAACCAGATGATATTTGATTTATTAAACAAATTTGATCCGTGTTCGTTAATAATATTTTAAATCTATGGAGTATACTACGAGGAGTACTTGTTTTAAAGATAGAGAAATAACGCACACTCAGAACCGGATATAAACCTTTTTTATACTGAACATCTGTGGCATTAATCCATATAAATAAACATGAATCAAAACTCAATAACGGTTGGACTAATGAGTAATATTTTTAAATCTTGTACTCTGCGGAAAAAATCTCCTAATAAATTAGGAGATTTTTTTTAAAGGTTTAGTAAAATATTATATTAAGGTGAAACGAAATTTGCGGGGACAGCTAGTTGTTAAAAATAATGGGTGCAATAAAGTATATTAAATAAAACAATTTTTTTACATACATATTATATTGTTACATTGACACAACATAGATTACAATTTTATTAGAATTATACTGTCACAGATAAAAAAAACAAACGTATTATATTCTGTGCTACTATAATAACAGGACTCCAGGTTTGATTTCGATAATTATTTTTGTTCTAGAAACACAGATATGATAAAAGAAAATTACAATATATTTTCTATATAAAATTTTCTTACACATTGCATACATTTAAGTGACGGTCGATGTAGTCTGTTGCTAAGTCTGTTTATTGCTCTGGTTTAATAATTAACATAAATTTAGCATGTTTTTCAATAAAATAGTCAATTTTTACTAGTTTCAAAATAAACTATGTTTATTTCAAATATATATAATATATCACAACCTAATAATAATATAGTTCAATTAGTGTTTCACTATTGATGGCCATTTTTTCCAATTACATTTTAGACTACATGTAGATAACGCAAAACTTTAACGGACATTTAAGTCCTCTTTAGTTTTTTAATAACTTAGAACTAACACATTAGGTTTATTAATTATACATAATAATAAAGGAGAATGTAGTTATTAATTTCTTTGACAATACGAGCATGACAGTTATACACTACAAATAAATTACAATTACTTACATAAATTACATAACCTTTATTAATACCAATCAGAGCCTGTTTAAGAGCAAAGTTTAACAATTCATCCAACTTTATCATTCTGAAGGAGACAAATATTCGTATATCTATATAATGCGAACCTAAATACGGAGACACATACACACATACCAGTGGCGCTACAACCTATGGTCTCACTACTAGATAACAGATTACAATTCTCTTGACTTGGTTTAAAGGCAAGTTAAGCTGTGGAACACGCCTCATTTTTGCGTCAAAAAATGTTTTTCGATTGAGGAATCTATAGGAGTACAGATGGTGTCTAAACGCGCGCTGCGCTTTCTCAGAGATCTCAACTCCTGACAGGCCCCGTCACTGAACAATAATTTTATTCAACCTCGTGAAATTGTAATATTTCAATTAGGATAACTTTCTAATGTGAACCTAAAATAGTCATCCAAAACGGATCCAGGCATCAAACATAAATATGACATTTCTAATTAATTTTATAGTTTTTTGTCTAGAAACAGCCTAAATACCTAGTTAGTTTTATTTTAATTTTTAATCGTGTTAATAATCTTAAGTGAAGTCACAGGTGCTAGCCACCTATACCCACCATTCCTAATAATTGACTACAGGGCGTTATGTAAAATATTCATATATACAAGAAGGTAGCACATATTGTTGTGTAAACTTTTGATTACTCTGTAAATTATACGCGTAAATCTTTAGTAATCTGTGGAAACAAATTCATTTATACCGGGGTTTTTTAAACTACAAATACTGTGTATTTAAATAATCAATACAACTGGTATTTAATAACATAAACTTGTATAAATAATAATTATTATTAAACGGATTATTTGTTTTTTTTGTATAAATTTATTCAAATATTAGGTACGATCCAGGAACAATTACATTGTCTATAATTGCTTAAAAGGACATATTATATAATTTGATATATGAGAACTGACAAAAATAAATTATTATATTTAAAAAAAATCAATCAACCTAACCGTAGCAGCTTAAGTGAGTAATATCTCTTTGCATCGCAGCGTAAACACAATTAGATAGAAAGAGACGAGTACTTTAGTTAAAAATGTGTAATTAGATAGACTGTTATAGTATTTATGACAGCCAAAGGTAACGAGACTTTAAATAAAAATGGATTTTTGTTTTTAAAATATACATAATCTGTGGAAATAAACAAAAATAATGATTATTGTTTTTTGATTACGGAATAGATTATAGAGATCACAGATTATACTACATAACTTTTGCCTATGCACCGTATCTACCTATCTACTCCTAATGTACCGTAGAAAGTGGACTGGAACTAATATTTTAATTAGCACTTAATAGTTCTAGGCAGTGCTTAAGAGATTGGCTAGTTGTTTTTTAAAATATGATATTTTATTTTTATATACATCTACGCTGATTGTTTTACTATTTGCAAATATCGACAAGCATTTTTATATGTGCCAACATACTATCTACAGCTGATGGATAAACTGTGTTTTAGACAACTACATACAGAGACAGACCGGTACTCCAAAAGTTAGTACACATTTCATCGAATAAATGAATTGTATTAGTTTGAATCATTTTGAACCTTCGCACTCATGATGGATTCAGGTACCGTGAGACGTATCTCATTTCGGTCATACAATGCGCAGAGGCGATGAGAACTTGGAGAATCTGTTTGTGGTTAGTAACACAGAAGGCAAATGATCACGTGGCCGTTCACTAACCAGTTGGACCGATCAATTGAAAGATTCATCGTCCTCAAAACTGTACACTGTCATAAGAGAAGCGCTGGATAGAAACCGGTCGAAGCAGATAGTCCGCTCCACATGCTTTGTTCACCACAACGCTCAGACATGAGCTGCCGATTAACCGCAAGATGCCTTACTCTGCCATTGATAATAGATATTTATATAGAACCTCAAAAAAAAGAGGTAGTTTCACCTGTCTGTAATAATGTTAGGTTTGAATGCTTTGAATTATTCTCCTGGCGTTAAGTTTAAGGCGCGTTTATTCAAATTCGATTGATCTTGTACTAACTTTGACTTAAGATTTTAAAAAGTCTTAAGCGCAAGAGTGCAGAAAGTTTTTGGTCCTCGCTAACCGCTACAAATGAGTCATACTCAGCATAAAATCTTAAGCAAAGCAACGCTTAAATTAACTTTAAGGTATAACAAAGTTTAAAACCCTGTTAATCCTCTACTTTATGTACACGCTTAATTTACTTATTTTTTAAAATAATTAACATTACCTACTTTAAAACTACGATGGGTGCTAGCTATTTACACACACAGATAGGAACTATACGTATAGTTTTGCTAGAGAGTTTTGGGTAAGAATTTTGTCAACAGAGCCGGTCTTGATGGCAATAGCTTAAGATAACTAAATATAAACAATATATTGTGTTAACAAGCGCAGCTTACTACACCGCAGGTTGCTTTTAAAAATATATATGATTATAAATGAAAGAAAAAAATGTATTAAGAAGACCCAAATTCATGAAAATTTAATTTTTTAATTTTTTCGTTTTATATAATGCTATCATTCTATTTTTACATTTATTTACAGGAATGTTTACTGCACTATTATACCACAAGTGCTTCATACATTTTCTATTTATCATAAACCTATTCCTATCTATTAGCAAGTTTAATGAGAATTAGATACACGATGAAAAATATATATGATTATAAGTGAACGTGTATGAATAAGCGCTATACCCAAATTGAAATTTATTTTAAATATATATATCGCGAGGATAACGTTGAATAATTTAGTATATAATATATATTTTAATAAAATAATTGTGCATTTATTTCTCATTAAACTTGCTAGGGAGCCCCAGCCTCGCCCCCCCCCACAGTGAACCCCATCCATAAACACTACGAAGAGTCCTCCTCCACAATCCCTTAACAAAGCTTATTCTATGCGAAGTCATATTTCTTTTGCGAAGCAAGCTTTAAAATCATTTTTGTACAAGCTTATTATGTACAATTGTTAAAGCTATTACACGTAAGTATATAACACTTCTGTAGACTAGATTTAAATGATAATATAGAACGTATGTAACGCCCAGATAAAATATTATAAATTAATTGAAGTACATATTAAATTTAAATCAGGTAAACCTCAAAACAAAAAAAAAACAATTTACAATAACGGAATAAAATAGCATTTATCTACATATTATTATGATAATTATTTACACGTGAACTACTATAGTGAAAAATTATTTAATTGTTATGAAGGTTGTAATGAGCCCCTCCTCGCCCTTTACTGTGAACTCCAACCAAAATGACTAGCATGAGTTCTCCATTGACTGGCAAAAATATGCAAAATAATTATGTTTTATTTATTGTTTTTTTTGTCCTTCACGTCGCAATTGTATTAATCTCATGTAATTTTTACAGGTGTTAAACCACGTATGCAATGCTGGAATTAGGTGGAATATTAAGTCTATATTTTATGTTTTTTTTAAGTATTTTTTTTGTATTTTCTGTGAGTTTATCTACTATACTAAACACTAATCTTATTTAAACTAATATATAAATTCTTGACGAGAAATCTAATTAATTAAATTTTAAAATCACAAATTTAATTCGAATGCTTATTATTTAAGACTGAGCAAATTCTAGTGTTATTTACAAGTGACCTTATATACACCACTTTCTCATGAACTCAATATAAATGGCTCATGAAAAGGTTAAGGAAGCTCCGACCCAGCTTCCTAACGTGAGCTTCAAGCATATAATAAGCCCCCCCGGCAGTATTGGCCACTTTTAGCAGGTACAGTGGGTTTTTTGCAATATTAAATACAACATAGGTTATAACTTCTACGGACTGTATTTTTTTTGTATAGAAAAAAAATCTACTTTTAACTAAATATTACGTGAGAGGCTCCAATTACTCATAAGTTAAATAAAATGTTACCAAAGTAGAAACAGCTATTTCGCAACTGTGGGTACTGAAAGAAAGCAACTTTGAACATTACTCGATTGTGACTTGTCAATCAACCCCCATTACGCAACACGGCCAGTCGTTACGTTTCGCAACTATACAATCAAACTTTGCGAGGCGGTGAATTAAAAAAAACAACTGTGGAACGTCAGACAGTGACGTAATAAGGGTGAGTTCGTCATGATAGAAATTTAATTTGATCTCAAAGCATATATTCAAAGTCGTATATTCAAATTCCCCTTTCTATTAAAAAATATAAAAAGTTATTTTGGTTTTAAAATAAATATAAATTTCATTTGTTTATAAATTATATAACGTGTTTGTTGAATTGAGTAAAATTTATTTAATAATTTTAATGATTTTCCTTTCTAAGTTGTGATAATGTGTAATGTTTGAGTATTATTTTACACATCTATAGTATATTTATTTTTTGTTATTTATGTAAATTAATTTAATTTATATTAAACGTACGAAAAAACTAAGATCTTTACTAAATTGGTTAAATTAGTTTATTAATAATGAATGACACAGCCATTGGCAGTTGCAAATAATCATAAACTGAAACCCGTACCTCAGTGTACCAATTAGTATTAGCTTAATATTTTTGGTGATGTTGAATATTTTTTGTGATTTTGATTATTTTTTGTAAGTTTTATATTTTTTGTAATTTTTTAAAAAAAATTGTAAGTTTTATATTTTTTTGTAAGTTTTATAACTTCTTTGTAATTTTTATAACTTTTTTGTAAGTTTTTTTTTGTAATTTTTATTATTTTTTATAAGTTTTATAATTTTTTTGTAAGTTTTATAACTTCTTTGTAATTTTTATAACTTTTTGTAATTTTTATTTTCTTATTTTTTTAATGAAGTGAACACATATGGTGATAATCTAGTATTAAACTTGTGTTGGGTATTATATTCTTACAAATCAATGTAACTTACATTATATATAATATACTGCATTTAAATTAAGTTATTATATGATACCTAAGCGAAGTTAAAGCTTGACCAGTTTAATTCGTATTTACATTTACAACATTAATTATTGTCAAAATAACTTAACTATACATAATATTTTAAAAAATTAACTTAAATCAATTCCTTTTATTAAAGTATATGTTAGTGATAAAAAAGGCAACTTTGAACATTACTCTCTAGTGACTTGTCAATCAACCCTCAATTACGCAACACGGTCAGTCGTTACGTTTCGCAACTATACAATCAAACTTTGCGAGGCGGTGAATTAAAAAAAAACAACTGTGGAACGTCAGACAGTGACGTAATAAGGGTGAGTTCGTCATGATAGAAATTTCATTTGATCTCAAAGCAGCCTTTCCTTTTCAGCTTTTATTAATAATATTCCAAATAAGTACGACGGTATAACTCCCAATAGCACCATCAACTTTGATTTTGAATTACGTACCGTGATATTTGTTAACAGAACTACGCAAATGGAATGCACGAAATCAAAAGTCGCTACTGGAACTTACAATGTACTGGCACGCATTTATACAAAGCCTAATCCTAAATAGATATACCGAGGTTCATAATAATTTTATTATAGCGAATCACAGCCAAATGATAATGATTTTTCACCCATTTATTCAATACATTCACAACCTATATATAGCCTTCAAGTGCACACGCAGCAGTTTTACTTACGTAAATAATCCTGACATCATCTTTTGCTTGCTAAATTGTTAGTTCAGCGTGTACAGTATTTATGCGCATTTTTATTTTTTATGTTTTATTTTTGGTTGAAAAATAACTTCATTAACCAATATAAACCCGAAATGATTACAGTATTTACGTAACTAAATATTTCGAGTGATTTTAAGCAATTGTGATCATAGTAGACGTATGTAAATAATGTAAAAAATTCGCGATTATATATTTTAAAAAAGTATTTAAAACTGCTATTTGTATTTTACTTTAATATCATAAAAAAATGTTTATTAATAAAATATATATGGTTTATTCCTTGACTGACTTGTTATTTTACTTTTGTGAATATATTATAATTTTCAGCATTGGCCTAGTAAGCGTGCGTGTAGGTCTCAATATCGTATTTTCTATTCTCGGCTGTGCACAAATGACTTGCCTTAGACCCAAATGTCGACGCTGTATTTCAGGCATAGAAGGCCATTTTCTACTCCTACTAGCGTTTAAGAAAAATTATTAAGAAACAGACGGAACTCTGAGTCCCAAACCTAAAAGCTTGAAGCGCAATTGGTTTTGTTTTTAAATAAATTACAGTCTGTGGTCTTTAATTAATAAATTTAATTAGATCCTCTCCAATAAGGTTCTCATGGAGGTGATTAATTCGAATGTCTGGTACATTGACTAATCCCCCGACCATTTTTATTGGAAACGTTGAATAAAATGTATTCATTGTATCCAAATGATATACTTATATTCTCACAACTTAAGCGATCCTATTAACAGTGTATGGTCCAGCGTATTATTTCGTAAGAGTAACGGACTTAACTGAATTTTTTTTATTGACGTCCATTTTTTCTCAAAAACCTTAATATTTGTGATTTCACCTTCCAATTACAAATTCAGTAGACATTATGAAGAAACATATTGAAGGTTTTAAAGAATATTTAAAAGAAGGTTTTAAACTGATTCCCGTTCCATTGTAATCAACAGGGTTCAAAACTATAAACAACTAATAATAAGTAATCCTTAAGAAAGTAAGTAAGTTTTCCTATTTTTATGAGATATATATATATATATATAATGGTTATAGTTTTGTCTGTCTTTTTCTTCTTAAATGCTATATGCCGCGGTAAGTAATTGTTAATTAAAAATATTCCACGACCAAAGTTAAATAAAACCTAATTTGCCGAAATAGCATCAATATAATCTGGAATCATAAAACCTATCTGCACGGTATTTTCAATTGTAATAATAAACAAAACGTTTTTGAAAACAGCTTATTGGGATAGGGATTAAGTAATTCCAAAGAAAGACAATGATATCATTGTGTCTTGCATCTCGCTCTTTTCTAACAGGTAATAACGAGATCTGGTGCAACAAAAGAGATTATATTTGACTATGATCATTCCCCATACTTTTGGCTTTTGATATTTTGCAAATTCGATCAGTGTCTTTTAGCTTATTGGAGTGAAAAGGTCTCGAAGTAACTCAGTGTTCTTTCATTTGTTTGTGTGATTTAACTCGCGTAAAATCTACTATTTAATGTAAGTACTTAGCATTTTCTTTCTATATTGTGGGACGTTAAATTATTTTATTCTAGTGATATGTAATATTAATATATACACACACTTTTTTGGTTATTAAACACATTTTAAAACTTTTGATATGCAGGGATCAACCCTGTTTTAGGGTTAGGTTTAAAAAAATAATAGGCCTTCGTTATTTTTTCGCCACCTCCTTAGCTAGCTAGGGTTTCGTTTTTAGCCACGGTAGGTAAACTATACTATTTTAATCAGAGACCTCAAAAATATATTTTTTACATGTAAGCAATAGACTAAATTGATAGGGTGTCCTAGCGGCTATAGCAATTACTTAAAACGTCAATAATACTTGCAAACATTGTGTTTAAATGTATATGAGAAAATACACAATTCATAATGACACCGCACATCAAAAGTAAAAAAACATAATCCAAATTCAAATGCATTGCATTATAGACAAGTAAAAGTGGATATTACGATCTTAGATATATATCTTATAAGATACTATTGATTGATTTTGTTAGATTAAAATAGGTCGCTGACCTGGTAAATATTTAACAAAAACATTTGTATATGGGATTTACTTTTAAATTATTCTGTCTTAATCCAAATAGACTAATAGAGTAGAAAGGGAAATGAAATAATAAGAGATACTACTACTGTTAATCCATAATCAATTTCAAGAAATTATAAACCACTTACGAGTCCATAAAGTGCTACGATGAGCGCTACGAAAAACTTCGTGACTATTTTTAGCCACGTCATGTGTAATGTAGACCAACGGTTCTACAGCTTGTATCGTTTTTTCTCTTGATCAGTCATTTTGTACACAGTTTTCTTACAATATTTACCTTTACCGTAGGTGCTCTTTGTGTAAATCGCATGAACTTCGGATTCAGGGACGCACTATGTCACTAGGTCAACGTTGTTCATTGTGTCAGTAATGTCTATTATCGTTGTATTACAATCGTATTTGAGTTTAATGATAATATCATAGTAATATTTACTAAATTTTTATTAAACTAGGTTTAAATATATATTAGGTATATAAGGAATTGTGATTTATATTCATATAGTCATTACTTATACGATTGCAGATAAATGTAGAATATTACTTTGGTCCAACAGTTCCATCAATCTGATGATCTGAAATTATTAGGCTTAGCAAGAATAATATTAGGCTATAATAGTATCTATTCTTCATCTACAAAATCCATATGCACAATTTATCTTAAGCTCATTCTGGTTTGTTTGTTCTTCTTAAGAAATTAATTGCTTACAGTCGCTATATAAAATTTAAAATAAAAAAATTCTTGGGATGGGTTGGGTGTGAGAGGCGTGGTCATTGAATGGGCGTGCTAGCTAGCCACGCCTACATGTGGATTTTCATAATTCGAAAACTGTTATATACATATATCTGTAAGATTTTACCAAGAAATGCTTAAAATAACAAAAAATCATGGTTATGGTATATCGTTATTTATGTAAGGGTTGTTGCACATTTTATATTACTGTATTCACGTATAAATAATGCAACATTATAAGATACACTTCTGCATTTCTTTAACAAGCAGCTGATCAGTTAATCTGTCAAGATAAAATAGCCGCTACAATACGCGAATATTGTGTTCTGTGCAACAAGTGCTTGTTAAGATAGGTTTATAAGAAATATTTAAATGTATTAAATATATCTTATAAACTTAGAAAATAATATCCAATATGTATCATTTGAACTTGGTTCTATATAATACTCAGTTGATTTAATAAAAAGCCTTATTCCAAGCGATATATCTTCGATTAAAAGGTATATTATACGATTCTTGAAAAGATTTTCGTACAACGACCCTTCTAAAAATATACGTGATTTATTGATGATTTGTTTATACAATACTTTTTTCCTTTTCCAAATCTGACACGTTCCGTTTCCATGGTGTTGTAATCCCTGATAATTATCTATTCGTCATTACCAGTATCATTAAATATTTTGCTGTTGCTATGGGTTAAAATCTTGAGTAATCAATACTGTCACTAATACTATTACTGTTTTCTATTCTGTTTTAGATATTTTTGGTAATGGAAGTTTAAAGTATATAGGTATTATAAGAAATTATATGTTAAAGGTATGTGTTTCTATCTCGCAAAGCGTTATTTTAAGCTTTAGACCTTTAGGATTATACTTTTAGCAACTTCGATATATCATTTGTAAGTAAACTTTTCTATTGTAAGTCCATTAAACGATCAATCAATGAAATTATTAACGAAAATGATAATATTTTATATGCATAAATGTGACAAATTTAGAGAAATTATCGAATTGTAAAATGGAGACTAGCAACCCTAGGTCCAGTGGGTGTAAAAGGGTGGCCTCCCTGAAATCTGGGTGCAATGCTACAGGTTGGGCGTGTAATTACGTCATCCCGCCATAGATGCAACTATAAAAGCTAGCTTTGCCCGGTTTCCCGCCAGTCTATCACAGCTCCTCAGACTACGAACAAGTATTTCTCTGAATAAGTCTCCTTTGTTCCAAACTTTCTATCTAGTGAATATAAATTTTTGGAATTGAGCTTATATTATTGTGAATTTAAAGCCATTTTAATTTTGCGGCGTACAATTTTGATTATAATTTCAAAGAAAGTAGTTATCCCGCGGAAGTTTTTGTGAAAAGAGTTCCTGGGACCAAGAGGTAAGAATTTTCCATTATTTTGCGTCTATTTGAGCAAATGACTCTCAGTTTCTTTAATTTTTTTAAATAAGTGGTTTTATCTGAGCGAATTCAAGGCTTTTAACGTAGATTATTAATTAACAGGTAATCAAAATGAAAAAATCTTGCCTTAAATTTTTCGTGTTTTATCGGTCTTTTATAAAAGACCTATATCATATGTCATGATTTTGATTGTTCTTGCGATTAAAAATTACAGTTGATGAAGTGAACTATCAGCAAAAGTATATTAATATCGTCATATAAAAAATATTCACAGAAATCGATCGGGCATTCACCATTCACTCGCAATATTTTTTTTGATTCGGTAAAAGACTTTTGGCTCAGTGCATAAAAGCTTCGGTTCGGTTCCCCACAAAAATTTTTTTCGTGTTTAATAGGTTTTTATTAGAAAATGGCAAATATATTTGTATTTTTTTTATAACGTTCTGTTTGAATTCATTTTTTTTTAGTATGTGACCGTAAGTATTTTTACAGGTTCGGCAGCTAGGATGGAACAAAATAGATTCGACATTATCTCACTGTATATAAAAGTCTTTGCGAGCGTTTTCTACCAGACTAGTGGTCTAGCTCTGTTGCATCGTACGGTGAAGCGACTGACTGTCTATTTTATTCAGTATATAAGTACAACCTTCAACGACACTATGAACGAACATGTGACTATACGGTAAGCTTATAGAATAAATTTTGTAATATTACAAACCGTTTTTATATTTTAAAACTAGTAATTCTTTCATTTTATACAACTAATAAAGGAAATAAATTGTTATTACATTAATAAATAAATTAACGTTAGCAAACTTACAAAGTTTGTCTGAAGTTTACCAAGGACTGAGTCTCATATGAAAAGAGCTGTTTTAAAATCAAACTCATTAAGAGAACTCACGTAACTTTTCAGAGAGTATTACAAATATATAATAACTTAGTACATAAATATATATAATTAACGTATTAGAATTTTACAGGTAAACAACGTCAGAAGAAATCAGGTCAGTATGCATGTTTAATTTTATTAAAACCCAAGAAGAAGGTCTACTACACCAGACAAGTAATTTTAATTTAATTTTTCCAAATAAAATCATTTTAGATTTTTTAAATTTTATTAAAAAATACATTATGTTTTAATTATATGGAAACATTTATATTTCATTGTTTAAAATTAGATTTTTTATTGTAGTATGTAACAGTAAATGTATTTATTAAAAAAAATATGTGTCTATTTTAGCCGTTACTATTAGGAGATGCGCTCGCGCATATATGTTATTGGCTTAAATATAAGGTTGATGGTGTTAAACTGTGTCTGTATATATTATTCAGAGCCTATATTTCACTAAAAAAATATAAAATGACGAATACCGATTTTTTAGTATATTTTAGAAAACTCTCGTTTTATTCTACAAAAAATCTGATTCCGAGACAAATTTACTTTTTTGAATACCTCAGCGAGTTATTTTTAAAGTAAAATAAATGTAACACAACAGATGTTTGGTCTGTTTTAAAGAAAAAATACATACCGAGTCGCTACAACTATTTTTTGTCTCATTAAGCTCAGGTAAAAGCAAGGTAAGCTGTGATCCAGTCGTCGATTTTAAAGTTTTATACGACTCCTGCGCCGTCCGCGAACAAGCAATTCGCATATAAATATAAACTATATATTATTAAAATAGCTAGCTTGTTCACTAACACTGTACCTTGTAAAAAATAGTCAAGAACGGAATACAGGTAGATACTTTAATTTAAATCAATCAAACAAGGTTGGCAGAAAAAATATAAAAAAATGGCAATTCAAAGCATCTTTAAGATTTATGGTCACGAATTTTTAAACGGTTAATATCTTTAAGTGATCCCCGTAGTCAGTAATCTACCGTCCGCGATAAATTAGGTAATATAAATTATTTTAAGTATATTATATGATATGTACAATAAATAATTCGGGAAAATATGGGAGCTATAGTAGAGTAGACGTGCACATCGCGCATAGTATATATATAATCACACTAGAATATCGATATTCCGTTGATTAATTCTAATTGCTAACATTGGTTTTAATCATTTATAATCCCAAATAATATATTAAATAATGAATGTGAGATAAAAACAAAACTTGAGTAACTTTTCGGCTGGTAGATTATTTTTTTAAATATTTCTAACGGTGAGCTAATTTCTAAAACAGTAAATAAAATCCGTACATTTAGTTTGTGGAATTTGTTACTTACAAAACGCACAAAAACAATCCGAAACTTTGATATGACAACATTTATCAATGAATAACCACAATAAACACAATGATCAAAAATATCTAGAGAAAAAGAAATCTTGTTGCAAAACGCTACAATTGTTATACTTTCTTTCAACATTCTTTTAGCCACTCATATCTAAACTACGACATTATATTACGACTATGCTGCTACGTGCTACGCCGTAGCGTAGAGGAATATAAGGACGACTTCAATATTTTTTTAATTATTTCATAGGATCTTATGCGTATATTAATATAGTTGTAGATTGTATATAAGGAACTAAACGCGTTTCTTACGGTGCTCATGCTTAGTTTATGGTATTATAAAATTATAGACTGGTATTTGCGATCTTAATCGATTAACGCTAAAATACATTTCCGCTCCTGGTCAGTTAACATCAGTTATTGTAGAATATGTTAGAAAAAAATTACGATATGCACGAGTTTAGCTGTAAAATCTAACCTATACAACCGCTATAAAATAACTTCGCATTAATATAATAATAACATGCGTAATAGTACAATAAAATATGATATAATAATACACAATTTTAAGTTCAAACAAGGTATTACGGTCAAAAATATAACTTTATTAGTAACAAACAGTCATCTTTAGATTTTTTGCTGATATTGAATAGTGATGTTACATGTAAATACTTAATAAGCCTCCGTTAATATGTCATATTTATTAGGAAATTAATCCTGACATTTACTGTGCTCGCTAAATACAGACAATTCATTTTCTAATTATATTTATTAATTAAAGACCACAGACTGTAATTTATTTAAAAACAAAACCAATTGCGCTTCAAGCTTTTAGGTTTGGGACTCAGAGTTCCGTCTGTTTCTTAATAATTTTTCTTAAACGCTAGTAGGAGTAGAAAATGGCCTTCTATGCCTGAAATACAGCGTCGACATTTGGGTCTAAGGCAAGTCATTTGTGCACAGCCGAGAATAGAAAATACGATATTGAGACCTACACGCACGCTTACTAGGCCAATGCTGAAAATTATAATATATTCACAAAAGTAAAATAACAAGTCAGTCAAGGAATAAACCATATATATTTTATTAATAAATATTTTTTTATGATATTAAAGTAAAATACAAATAGCAGTTTTAAATACTTTTTTAAAATATATAATCGCGAATTTTTTACATTATTTACATACGTCTACTATGATCACAATTGCTTAAAATCACTCGAAATATTTAGTTACGTAAATACTGTAATCATTTCGGGTTTATATTGGTTAATGAAGTTATTTTTCAACCAAAAATAAAACATAAAAAATAAAAATGCGCATAAATACTGTACACGCTGAACTAACAATTTAGCAAGCAAAAGATGATGTCAGGATTATTTACGTAAGTAAAACTGCTGCGTGTGCACTTGAAGGCTATATATAGGTTGTGAATGTATTGAATAAATGGGTGAAAAATCATTATCATTTGGCTGTGATTCGCTATAATAAAATTATTATGAACCTCGGTATATCTATTTAGGATTAGGCTTTGTATAAATGCGTGCCAGTACATTGTAAGTTCCAGTAGCGACTTTTGATTTCGTGCATTCCATTTGCGTAGTTCTGTTAACAAATATCACGGTACGTAATTCAAAATCAAAGTTGATGGTGCTATTGGGAGTTATACCGTCGTACTTATTTGGAATATTATTAATAAAAGCTGAAAAGGAAAGGCTGCTTTGAGATCAAATGAAATTTCTATCATGACGAACTCACCCTTATTACGTCACTGTCTGACGTTCCACAGTTGTTTTTTTTTAATTCACCGCCTCGCAAAGTTTGATTGTATAGTTGCGAAACGTAACGACTGACCGTGTTGCGTAATTGAGGGTTGATTGACAAGTCACTAGAGAGTAATGTTCAAAGTTGCCTTTTTTATCACTAACATATACTTTAATAAAAGGAATTGATTTAAGTTAATTTTTTAAAATATTATGTATAGTTAAGTTATTTTGACAATAATTAATGTTGTAAATGTAAATACGAATTAAACTGGTCAAGCTTTAACTTCGCTTAGGTATCATATAATAACTTAATTTAAATGCAGTATATTGTATATAATGTAAGTTACATTGATTTGTAAGAATATAATACCCAACACAAGTTTAATACTAGATTATCACCATATGTGTTCACTTCATTAAAAAAATAAGAAAATAAAAATTACAAAAAGTTATAAAAATTACAAAGAAGTTATAAAACTTACAAAAAAATTATAAAACTTATAAAAAATAATAAAAATTACAAAAAAAAACTTACAAAAAAGTTATAAAAATTACAAAGAAGTTATAAAACTTACAAAAAAATATAAAACTTACAATTTTTTTTAAAAAATTACAAAAAATATAAAACTTACAAAAAATAATCAAAATCACAAAAAATATTCAACATCACCAAAAATATTAAGCTAATACTAATTGGTACACTGAGGTACGGGTTTCAGTTTATGATTATTTGCAACTGCCAATGGCTGTGTCATTCATTATTAATAAACTAATTTAACCAATTTAGTAAAGATCTTAGTTTTTTCGTACGTTTAATATAAATTAAATTAATTTACATAAATAACAAAAAATAAATATACTATAGATGTGTAAAATAATACTCAAACATTACACATTATCACAACTTAGAAAGGAAAATCATTAAAATTATTAAATAAATTTTACTCAATTCAACAAACACGTTATATAATTTATAAACAAATGAAATTTATATTTATTTTAAAACCAAAATAACTTTTTATATTTTTTAATAGAAAGGGGAATTTGAATATACGACTTTGAATATATGCTTTGAGATCAAATTAAATTTCTATCATGACGAACTCACCCTTATTACGTCACTGTCTGACGTTCCACAGTTGTTTTTTTTAATTCACCGCCTCGCAAAGTTTGATTGTATAGTTGCGAAACGTAACGACTGGCCGTGTTGCGTAATGGGGGTTGATTGACAAGTCACAATCGAGTAATGTTCAAAGTTGCTTTCTTTCAGTACCCACGGTTGCGAAATAGCTGTTTCTACTTTGGTAACATTTTATTTAACTTATGAGTAATTGGAGCCTCTCACGTAATATTTAGTTAAAAGTAGATTTTTTTTCTATACAAAAAAAATACAGTCCGTAGAAGTTATAACCTATGTTGTATTTAATATTGCAAAAAACCCACTGTACCTGCTAAAAGTGGCCAATACTGCCGGGGGGGCTTATTATATGCTTGAAGCTCACGTTAGGAAGCTGGGTCGGAGCTTCCTTAACCTTTTCATGAGCCATTTATATTGAGTTCATGAGAAAGTGGTGTATATAAGGTCACTTGTAAATAACACTAGAATTTGCTCAGTCTTAAATAATAAGCATTCGAATTAAATTTGTGATTTTAAAATTTAATTAATTAGATTTCTCGTCAAGAATTTATATATTAGTTTAAATAAGATTAGTGTTTAGTATAGTAGATAAACTCACAGAAAATACAAAAAAAATACTTAAAAA
Organism: Pieris brassicae; assembly: GCF_905147105.1. Lineage (NCBI taxonomy): Eukaryota > Metazoa > Arthropoda > Insecta > Lepidoptera > Pieridae > Pieris > Pieris brassicae. Next base: position 2,740,235 of record NC_059679.1, on the reverse strand, counting down.
AAACATAAAATATAGACTTAATATTCCACCTAATTCCAGCATTGCATACGTGGTTTAACACCTGTAAAAATTACATGAGATTAATACAATTGCGACGTGAAGGACAAAAAAAACAATAAATAAAACATAATTATTTTGCATATTTTTGCCAGTCAATGGAGAACTCATGCTAGTCATTTTGGTTGGAGTTCACAGTAAAGGGCGAGGAGGGGCTCATTACAACCTTCATAACAATTAAATAATTTTTCACTATAGTAGTTCACGTGTAAATAATTATCATAATAATATGTAGATAAATGCTATTTTATTCCGTTATTGTAAATTGTTTTTTTTTTGTTTTGAGGTTTACCTGATTTAAATTTAATATGTACTTCAATTAATTTATAATATTTTATCTGGGCGTTACATACGTTCTATATTATCATTTAAATCTAGTCTACAGAAGTGTTATATACTTACGTGTAATAGCTTTAACAATTGTACATAATAAGCTTGTACAAAAATGATTTTAAAGCTTGCTTCGCAAAAGAAATATGACTTCGCATAGAATAAGCTTTGTTAAGGGATTGTGGAGGAGGACTCTTCGTAGTGTTTATGGATGGGGTTCACTGTGGGGGGGGGCGAGGCTGGGGCTCCCTAGCAAGTTTAATGAGAAATAAATGCACAATTATTTTATTAAAATATATATTATATACTAAATTATTCAACGTTATCCTCGCGATATATATATTTAAAATAAATTTCAATTTGGGTATAGCGCTTATTCATACACGTTCACTTATAATCATATATATTTTTCATCGTGTATCTAATTCTCATTAAACTTGCTAATAGATAGGAATAGGTTTATGATAAATAGAAAATGTATGAAGCACTTGTGGTATAATAGTGCAGTAAACATTCCTGTAAATAAATGTAAAAATAGAATGATAGCATTATATAAAACGAAAAAATTAAAAAATTAAATTTTCATGAATTTGGGTCTTCTTAATACATTTTTTTCTTTCATTTATAATCATATATATTTTTAAAAGCAACCTGCGGTGTAGTAAGCTGCGCTTGTTAACACAATATATTGTTTATATTTAGTTATCTTAAGCTATTGCCATCAAGACCGGCTCTGTTGACAAAATTCTTACCCAAAACTCTCTAGCAAAACTATACGTATAGTTCCTATCTGTGTGTGTAAATAGCTAGCACCCATCGTAGTTTTAAAGTAGGTAATGTTAATTATTTTAAAAAATAAGTAAATTAAGCGTGTACATAAAGTAGAGGATTAACAGGGTTTTAAACTTTGTTATACCTTAAAGTTAATTTAAGCGTTGCTTTGCTTAAGATTTTATGCTGAGTATGACTCATTTGTAGCGGTTAGCGAGGACCAAAAACTTTCTGCACTCTTGCGCTTAAGACTTTTTAAAATCTTAAGTCAAAGTTAGTACAAGATCAATCGAATTTGAATAAACGCGCCTTAAACTTAACGCCAGGAGAATAATTCAAAGCATTCAAACCTAACATTATTACAGACAGGTGAAACTACCTCTTTTTTTTGAGGTTCTATATAAATATCTATTATCAATGGCAGAGTAAGGCATCTTGCGGTTAATCGGCAGCTCATGTCTGAGCGTTGTGGTGAACAAAGCATGTGGAGCGGACTATCTGCTTCGACCGGTTTCTATCCAGCGCTTCTCTTATGACAGTGTACAGTTTTGAGGACGATGAATCTTTCAATTGATCGGTCCAACTGGTTAGTGAACGGCCACGTGATCATTTGCCTTCTGTGTTACTAACCACAAACAGATTCTCCAAGTTCTCATCGCCTCTGCGCATTGTATGACCGAAATGAGATACGTCTCACGGTACCTGAATCCATCATGAGTGCGAAGGTTCAAAATGATTCAAACTAATACAATTCATTTATTCGATGAAATGTGTACTAACTTTTGGAGTACCGGTCTGTCTCTGTATGTAGTTGTCTAAAACACAGTTTATCCATCAGCTGTAGATAGTATGTTGGCACATATAAAAATGCTTGTCGATATTTGCAAATAGTAAAACAATCAGCGTAGATGTATATAAAAATAAAATATCATATTTTAAAAAACAACTAGCCAATCTCTTAAGCACTGCCTAGAACTATTAAGTGCTAATTAAAATATTAGTTCCAGTCCACTTTCTACGGTACATTAGGAGTAGATAGGTAGATACGGTGCATAGGCAAAAGTTATGTAGTATAATCTGTGATCTCTATAATCTATTCCGTAATCAAAAAACAATAATCATTATTTTTGTTTATTTCCACAGATTATGTATATTTTAAAAACAAAAATCCATTTTTATTTAAAGTCTCGTTACCTTTGGCTGTCATAAATACTATAACAGTCTATCTAATTACACATTTTTAACTAAAGTACTCGTCTCTTTCTATCTAATTGTGTTTACGCTGCGATGCAAAGAGATATTACTCACTTAAGCTGCTACGGTTAGGTTGATTGATTTTTTTTAAATATAATAATTTATTTTTGTCAGTTCTCATATATCAAATTATATAATATGTCCTTTTAAGCAATTATAGACAATGTAATTGTTCCTGGATCGTACCTAATATTTGAATAAATTTATACAAAAAAAACAAATAATCCGTTTAATAATAATTATTATTTATACAAGTTTATGTTATTAAATACCAGTTGTATTGATTATTTAAATACACAGTATTTGTAGTTTAAAAAACCCCGGTATAAATGAATTTGTTTCCACAGATTACTAAAGATTTACGCGTATAATTTACAGAGTAATCAAAAGTTTACACAACAATATGTGCTACCTTCTTGTATATATGAATATTTTACATAACGCCCTGTAGTCAATTATTAGGAATGGTGGGTATAGGTGGCTAGCACCTGTGACTTCACTTAAGATTATTAACACGATTAAAAATTAAAATAAAACTAACTAGGTATTTAGGCTGTTTCTAGACAAAAAACTATAAAATTAATTAGAAATGTCATATTTATGTTTGATGCCTGGATCCGTTTTGGATGACTATTTTAGGTTCACATTAGAAAGTTATCCTAATTGAAATATTACAATTTCACGAGGTTGAATAAAATTATTGTTCAGTGACGGGGCCTGTCAGGAGTTGAGATCTCTGAGAAAGCGCAGCGCGCGTTTAGACACCATCTGTACTCCTATAGATTCCTCAATCGAAAAACATTTTTTGACGCAAAAATGAGGCGTGTTCCACAGCTTAACTTGCCTTTAAACCAAGTCAAGAGAATTGTAATCTGTTATCTAGTAGTGAGACCATAGGTTGTAGCGCCACTGGTATGTGTGTATGTGTCTCCGTATTTAGGTTCGCATTATATAGATATACGAATATTTGTCTCCTTCAGAATGATAAAGTTGGATGAATTGTTAAACTTTGCTCTTAAACAGGCTCTGATTGGTATTAATAAAGGTTATGTAATTTATGTAAGTAATTGTAATTTATTTGTAGTGTATAACTGTCATGCTCGTATTGTCAAAGAAATTAATAACTACATTCTCCTTTATTATTATGTATAATTAATAAACCTAATGTGTTAGTTCTAAGTTATTAAAAAACTAAAGAGGACTTAAATGTCCGTTAAAGTTTTGCGTTATCTACATGTAGTCTAAAATGTAATTGGAAAAAATGGCCATCAATAGTGAAACACTAATTGAACTATATTATTATTAGGTTGTGATATATTATATATATTTGAAATAAACATAGTTTATTTTGAAACTAGTAAAAATTGACTATTTTATTGAAAAACATGCTAAATTTATGTTAATTATTAAACCAGAGCAATAAACAGACTTAGCAACAGACTACATCGACCGTCACTTAAATGTATGCAATGTGTAAGAAAATTTTATATAGAAAATATATTGTAATTTTCTTTTATCATATCTGTGTTTCTAGAACAAAAATAATTATCGAAATCAAACCTGGAGTCCTGTTATTATAGTAGCACAGAATATAATACGTTTGTTTTTTTTATCTGTGACAGTATAATTCTAATAAAATTGTAATCTATGTTGTGTCAATGTAACAATATAATATGTATGTAAAAAAATTGTTTTATTTAATATACTTTATTGCACCCATTATTTTTAACAACTAGCTGTCCCCGCAAATTTCGTTTCACCTTAATATAATATTTTACTAAACCTTTAAAAAAAATCTCCTAATTTATTAGGAGATTTTTTCCGCAGAGTACAAGATTTAAAAATATTACTCATTAGTCCAACCGTTATTGAGTTTTGATTCATGTTTATTTATATGGATTAATGCCACAGATGTTCAGTATAAAAAAGGTTTATATCCGGTTCTGAGTGTGCGTTATTTCTCTATCTTTAAAACAAGTACTCCTCGTAGTATACTCCATAGATTTAAAATATTATTAACGAACACGGATCAAATTTGTTTAATAAATCAAATATCATCTGGTTTGAACATATATTTTTTATAAAGCTTTTGAAAAAATGCCTATCAAATCTAGGTAGTGTAAGGTATGCTGGATGTTACAATATTTTTTTTTTGCTTTTTGAATATATACTAACATAGAAATATATTTTTGTATATTGGTATAAAGTGAAAAACTGGACCGATTAAAGAAAAAAACTAAACACGTATTCTATTGATTATTTTACAGACGCTGGACACTTGAACATTCACAATAAAATAACTCTTAGTACTTAAAATATATAGTAAAGTAAATAAATGTTTTTTTTTGCCCAGTCTCACCTCCCTCAGACAAGCAAAAAAGTTGAGGATGCCGCAGAGCAGGCGGAATATAATAAACGGCTCAAATATAAGAGTGCTCTAACTTCGATTTTGTTCCCTTTGGAGACTCTTGGGCCGTGAGGTTCAAGTGCACAGGCGCTAATTAAAGATTTATATTATGGCCTGGCAGTATAGTATCAGTGATCTCAGAGCTGATGCTCTCCTCACTCAACAAAGAAGTATCGCAATACAGGGAGGAAATGCTGCCAGAGTTAGAAGATACACTGGCAGGGTGACCAAAACTTTTTAAATTTGTTTTTATTATCTTTTTATTATTACAATATTGGTTAAGAAAATCGTTAATAATGTATATTTGATTGCTATGTGTAGGTTTTAATAACCATTGACTATTACATTAAACATTTTACCAGCCGTCAAAACATTTCGTTAAAACCGGCAAAGCCACCCAGGGGGCGGAAGGGTGGCGAACGGCACCTTCCAGGATGAGGGATACTCGTTTATTGATTATTTTTATTTTATATAATAATAATTTTTGTGTACAGCTTTTCTCAAGAATCTCTTGTAACAAATGCTAATAAAAGTAAAGCGAAATATGGGATAATAGGGAAGGGAATATCTACGAGATTAGTCTGTAAATCTCTAATATATATTTTTTATGTTTTTAATTATATGTTTTTTGTATTTTTTTTTATAAAATAGGGGGCAAACGGGCATGAGGCTCACCTGATGTTAAGTAATACCGCCGCCCAGAGGGCTCGCGAGTGCGTTGCCGGCCTTTTAAGAATTTGTAAACTCTTTTCTTGAAGGACCCTAAGTCGAATTGGTTCGGAAATACTTCTGGCAGCTGGTTCCACAAAGCGGTGGTGCGCGGCAAAAATTGCCTTGAGAAACGCTCAGTCGTGGAACGTCGGACGTCGAGGTGATACGGGTGCAATTTTGTATTTTGCCTCGACGTCCGATGCTGAAACTCAGCTGCAGGTATTAATCCGAACAACTCCTCTGAACACTCTCCATGGTAAATGCGGTAGAAGATGCAGAGTGACCCCACATCTCTACGCAACGCCAAAGGATCGAGACGCTCGGAGAGGGATTGGTCATCGACGATTCGAACCGCTCTTCGTTGGATACGGTCAAGTGGAAGGAGCTGGTACTGGGGAGCCCCCGCCCAGAGGTGAGAACAGTATTCCATGTGGGGCCGTATTTGCGCTTTATAGAGTTGCAAGCGGTGGCCCGGAGTGAAGTACCGTCTCGCCTTGCTGAGCACACCAAGCTTTTTGGAGGCTAATTTAGCCTTTCCCTCCAAATGACCACGAAACTGAACGTCGTTCGATATGTCAACGCCAAGTATTCCGATGCTGGCTGGGGCTTCAAGAAGAGTGTTTTCGAAAAGAGGAGTAGCGACAAAGGGTATTTTTTTCGCGAAAAACGCGCAAACTTGTGTCTTCTTGGGGTTAAATTGGACTAGGTTTAGTCTACCCCAGTCCAAGACTCCACGTAAAAGAGTTTCGACTTCAGACACAAGTTTGTTCCGGTACTCATCGACAACTGCCCGAGAAATACCTGCCCGGCCAGTGTAAAGAGTATCCCCAGTGCTGTCGTCCGCATAGCAATGAATGTTGCTAAGTTGCAACATGTCATTGATATGCAGAAGAAACAGGGTCGGGGACAGAACACAGCCTTGTGGGACCCCAGCATTCACGGGTTTAAGGTCGGAACATGCTCCGTCGACGACGACCTTGATGCTCCGATCGGCTAGAAAGCTGGAGATCCAGTCGCATAATTTCTCAGGAAGCCCGTAGGCTGGAAGCTTCGAGAGCAGTGCTTTGTGCCACACCCGATCGAAGGCTTTCGCTATGTCCAAACTAACCGCTAGTGCCTCCCCCTTGGACTCAATTGCCTCTGCCCATTTATGAGTAAGGTATAATAGAAGGTCACCAGCTGAACGACCACGACGAAAGCCGTACTGATAATCGCTAATCAGCTGGTGGCCCTCTAGATAACTCAAGAGCTGGCCATTAATAATGGATTCCATTATTTTGGAGAACAAGGAGGTTATTGCGATTGGGCGATAGTTGGATGGATCAGAGCGTTCGCCTTTTTTAGGGATCGGATGTATCGAAGCGGTCTTCCAGCACTTCGGGACAGTGCCGAGCGAGTACAGGTACCGGAAAAGGCGCGTCAGGACCGGAGCCAACTCAGGAGCACATGTACGCAGCACAATTGGAGGGATACCATCCGGCCCGCTCGACTTATGAATGTCCAAGTAAGATAGTGCTCTGCGAACAGCACGTTGCTGGAATGTGATTTCCGGCATTGAGTTATCACACTGCGAAATCGCCGGTGGTGATCTCCCCCGGTCATCCAAAGTCGAGTTGGACGCGAAGAGACAGCCCAAGAGGTCGGCCTCCTCCTTCGCAGTGTGGGCGAGCGAGTCATCCTCTCTGTGCAGCGGTGGTATCGATGGCTGACAAAAATTCCCTTGTACAGCTTTGGCGAGAGACCAGAAGGCTCGGGTCCCAGAAGGGAGTTGGGCCAATCTCTCGCCAAATCTGGCGATGTGCTCTGACTTTGCCTTAGCGATTTCCCGTTTAAAGGACCTGGAGGCTGAGTTATATGCTTTTTTATGTTCGCTGGTATTGGCATCACGAGATATCGCCGCTTCCGCCCATGCATTAAAGCATTCTCGCTTTCGACGCGATGCCGCCTTGCAAGAACGCTTAAACCAGGGCTGTGACTTGCCACCGATCGGCACCGCAGAGAATGGAATAAAAAGTTCAATGCCCTGCAGAACCACTTCGGCGACAGAGGCAGCGACGGAATCTGGAGCTTCCGACGAAAAGCACATAGGCCCCCAAGGGTAGGACGCAAAGAAAGACCGCATCCCATCCCAATCTGCTGACCGATAGTGCCAAATACGACGACAACCCGAAAAACGGGGCCGAGGAGGGCGCGTAGTAGGCACAGTACTCCGGACCACACAATGATCCGATGAACCCAATGGCGGGTCAACAGAGACTTGATAGGTCTCCGGATGTGAGGTCAGCAGAAAGTCCAACAAAGAGGGTTTATGACCATCCACATCTGGTATTCGCAGGGACCATTTGTGACAGGTCGTAAGCTAAAACAAAGTCGTGAAAGGATCTTCCCGCGTGATCGGTGGTTTCCGAACCGAGCCAATCGGCATGGTGAGCGTTAAAATCGCCAAGTATCGAGATTTCAGCGGTAGAAACCCCTTCGAGCAGGGAATCTGTAGCCATTTGGATGTGCTCAATGAGTCGCTCAGTTTCGGTATTTCCGCTATGGGACCTATACAGGCATGCGTAGAATCGCGGATGGTCATCGCAGTCTACGCACAGCCAGAGGCTAGATAGGTCCCTTCCTTCAAGCGACCCGAGGCGACGAGAACAGATATCCTCTCTGACGTACACGCAAACTCCCGCCCGCGGCACAAATGAATGTTCCAATTTGTACCCCGGGTAGGAGAGGTAGGAAGTATCAGCCGGGGAGGATATCTGAGTCTCACTAAGGAAGAATAAGGCCGGCTTCGCAGTTTCGAGGTGAAAGTGAACCGCGTTAAGATTAGAGTTGAGCCCCCTATCATTGGTAAAGTCCACTGAGAGCGTGGAAGGGGATGCCTTCGGTAAATTCTTCCGTTTGCCCCGAGATCGAAACCTATAGTTTTTTGAGCAGTTTTTGCCCACCCCAGAATACGAAGGGCAGCCTGTGCATCCACCACCGAATACTGATTGTTCCGATGATGGACGCTCAGAGGGGGATTCTCCACAGCGGAAACGTGTTGTACCCCCCTGGGGTAATCTCTGTTTAAACTGCATCTTCATATTCTGGGGGGGGGGGGAATTGATGGGCTCCGGGAGTCTCACTCACCGCACGAAACGCGAGTACAATAAGATGAACCTATTGCATCACTTCACGCCGGTTTTCTGTGAGACAGTGGTACTGCCCCGGTCGTGCCTGCCCGATTGGCTGAAGCCCGAAAGCAACAGCATGGCACTCCCACTAGGGATTCATTCCTTGTTATTTTTCAATTGTCCATTTGTACTTGGTCTGTAGCAAAAGTAAACACTTTACCACAATTTTAATTTATTTATTTTCGCACTATGTTTTGTGATCCTATAGTAATTTTTGTCTGTGTGGACTTGATTGTAAACATTGGTATGTTATAAACATCATGTGTGTTCACGGCCTCCAAACCTATTATCGAGGACACATATTGGTGGACACTTTTTGTAGCTTTATTGGTGCGGCTATTTATAAATACATACTAGATAACTATTACGCTTCCCTGGACTTGATTTTTTTTGATTATATTTGACGTTTAAATAAATTATGATTATAGAAGACAATATTTTGCGACAAAGTTACAAAGTAGACGTTGGTTGGCAGGATGCGGGGGCTTCACGTAAGGAAAATATATAATAAGGAAAAAGACAGCTATTTTAATAAAGAATAAAGTCTACCATGCAGCAGTAGTAGGGATTCCCGGCGACTGCCTCACGTCAAAGTTCCCCAAAAACATCCAATCATGGTTGGCCAAACCTAAAAAAAAAAAAGTTTGTACTCTACCCCCACTAAATAGGTCGTGTGGAGTCGAATGCACCCACTCCTGAAGTGATAGCTCTAACCGTTCCAGAGATAGCTTTCCCAAAACCCTTGCTAATTACTTACTAATCACCACCTTATCAGCTACTATTTCCTGCACGAAATTCCCACTCATTATCTTATTACTTAATGACTCAGTACGAATGCATCGTTATCTACTTTCCTACATGCACTAACCCGATCTATGGCTCTAAAAGAAAAATAGAATAAACTATGTCTAACCTAACCTAACCTACGGGTCTAAGCAAACAACAATAAATATACCTAACCTACATTAACACCATTATCTATAGTAAAATTAGATGTAAGGGTTACATATTTAAATAAAACATTTTTATTCCAGGTATTATTCTTTTATGTATATGTCCATTATATTTCTATACAAATTTACTAGCACCGTATCATTGTTCTCAGAGTCACACGTAAAATTTCTAAGGAAGTCTTCTAATCTCATCCCCCTGAACTTGTAATATATGTATACCAAACAGTACTCTCCGCACACTGCCGATAGGTAATCCTGAACCGTAAGGCTATTGTATCTCCACATGCAACAATTCCTCCTTAAAAATCCTTCTATTGAATCAAAGTATTCCCCAACTCTTTCAACGTTTATATGAATAGCCACCCAATGAGACCCCGGCTGTGAATCAGGGTCAAGATTGCATATGATAAGTGCTGGCACCTGAGCATACATCGGCAATCTATTTGAAGGATATACGTTGCTCTGGAGGCTGGGATGTATTCTACGAAGACTCATTTGCACTTCTAGTGTGTTCATACTTTAATACGCGTTTACTCCCCTACTCTTTCACTCTTTTACTGACTACATTTATTACTATCAATTCATATTTGTACTTATATGTATATGTATTTAAACACACATAATATGATCTCAACATAAGTAATGAGTCTCTTTGTAAAAAAAGTAATGAAGGTAAATAAAAACCATGTCATATTCGATTACATTATATTTTATTATTCTTAATATCATAATAATTACATAAGTGATTGCTTAACTACTATAATCCACACATACATTTCTGTTCTTATCTATTTCTATAATATTTGAAAACTCTGCGTAAACTACACAGTTAATTGTTTCAGTCAATGCGCTCTCGAATCTTACTTCCATTCTTACACTACCATGGCGTACAAGATTCCAATGCACATTAGAGTTAGCCGACAAGTCAGGTGTTAAATCAAAAGCTAGTAAACAGTACCCATTTGAATATTGCTCCCTCGATATTCCATTACCTTCGTTAAGAAAATATATACCGGTGCCTGAGTACAGGGTGTGGTATGCGCTAGTGAATACATCGTTTGGAAATGATGGTTGTAACGCTTTTGAAGGTATCTGTTGACCATCTATATATAGGCTAAATGAGCAAATACCAAAATTTTGTTACCAAAAGTTGAAAGGATTTTTACCATAACTACCGTTGAATGCTGTATTATTCACAAAACCTATAATACATCTCTTAGGAACCTGTCCTAAAAATATATTGTCCAGTGTTTTACCCTGCACACCAGATGGTATGGTCAGGACTTTCACTTCACCTCTTGTTATAGGATATTTAGCCGTAGTAGTGGCAAGAACCTTTTGATGAGCTATTAGTATTGATGGATTAATTTTTGCTCTGCGTATTATTAAAGTTGCATCTGTTATACAGACTTTGTACTTATTATGTGCATTCTGTGACATGAGGTTAAATGTTTCTCTCGATATAACTAATTTTATAGATAATTTGACCCCGTTAATGAGGAATTTATCTTGATTGAATATATCCCCATGTAAATGCCCAATCATTTCAACATCCTTACCATCCTTTGAAAGTTCTTGTCTTTTGTAAAAGCCCTTGTTTGCCTCATTAGTTTCATTCATTTTACCAGCTGTATCCTCGTACCACAAACCACATGTCAAATGTGATTGTTTGGCGGATGATGAATAATTTAATGGAGTTTCTATGAAAGCACGATATGCATAAGTATTATTTGGGGGTGACACAAGTTTTTGGTTTAGGTAAACATCCAATTGGTTAAATAAAGAATGTAACGAATTATTGACTGGTGCCACTACATTAGCTGCATTAACTGCAGAACCGTCTTGATTTTTAATTTGACCCTGAGATGGAGTAGTGTATGCGAAAGGTCTATGTAATCATCTCCTGTATCAGGTACTTGGAATTCGATGGGTCCATCATCACTTAATGAAGAAATTGGTTTGTAATGTATCCAGTGTCCATATTCGATACTTGTTTGTGTGGAAGGAAGAGCAAACAGATCCAATTCAGATTTAACGCACTCACATGAATGATTATGAATAAATGACATTATGATTAGTTTGAAAATATATCCTTGGAAATATTAATATTTTTGTTCCTTGTTTTCTTTGAAGCGCCTTTCACTTTGAGGGGTGAAACTTGAATGAGCTCATTACAATATTTTCGTCTCTTATTAACACCCGATCCAGTCATAAGTTTATCAATTTTGGTATCAACTTTGCGTTTAAGGTTAGAACTAGCCTCTTTCAATTATTTAATAGGACGACTAGCTACAACATCTGACAAAAGCCCAATACCGCTGTTAAGTGCTTCTTTTCCAATCACCTAGCACCACTAGTGAGTAAAAATAGCACACTTCGAAATAAACCCCCAAGAAAACTTCCGATACCATGACCACGTTGATGTAAGGCTCCTTTGTAGATTACATTTATACCAGACCCAGCTTGTTGCGAATAATAATGTTCATAAGGACATATAAAAGTTTCTTGAGGTGTATACATTTTAAAAAGGAAATGTAGATTATATTTTTTTTAAATGAAGTTTCACACACGATGTACCGTATTGAAAAAGTACCGCATTTCCCGTGGTTGTTCTTATATCTAACCCAATAACATCAAATTTTCTTCTCATTACCGGTAAATAATGTGGTGGTGAAAATATATGCATTTTATTTGAACCATATATGTATTTAGCAGGATCTAAGAGTATAATTCTCAATAGGGGTGTCATGACATCACCAACAATTTGTGGTTCTATAATATCGCAATACACAAATAATTGTGATGGTAACCCCAAATGTAGATTAGCAGGGCGTTTACTGATATTATGATTTACTAAATTGGTATCTGGCTCAAATCCAAGTTGAAAGCTCAAATTAGGTGATAGAGATAGTGAAATTATTGATGGATCCTTTACTGCAACAGAGACAAACTTTGACACGGTGTCCTGGCGAAAACTAACTTTCTCTTTCGAATTTAAAGCAATAAGAATATTTTGTATATTATCATAGTTGGTGGCTGGTATATGGTTCTTATACATTAGTGTGGTCTCTTCGTTATTGATGGTAGTTTTTTTTACTTATGTATATGATATTTTCATGATCTTGCACGGAGAACATAGTAGAGGGATATTGAAACTCAACTATACCTACCATCCATTCTCCTTCTAATGTAATGGCTTTAGGTAGTTTTGTAGAAAAATTTGATGTCATATTTCCCGGGAAATATTGTGTGGAACTATTGCTGAGTAATGTTAAATAGAAACTTTCCTTCATTGTAGATTTTTAATATTCGACAGTAAGACCCAAGAATTAAATTTGTTAGGATATCCTTTCCATTTAACTAATACTTCCTTTCTAATACCGCTTTTACGTGATCTGATGATTTTATCAATTTTATATTCGGAAGTGGGGGAAAAAGTTATTTTTTGTAGTTCTTTCTCATAAAAAGTTCCTGTTATTGATTCATTTTCTAAATCGTTTAAAGTGTATACAACCCACGGGGAACGATCTATTATCGAAGTAATGATAAAAATTTCATTACTCCAATTACTTTCATAACCTTTTTGAAAAACATGTTTGTATTTTGTAATTCTTACATAGTCACCAACGTTAAACTTAGGTACTTTGTTTAAACTTGAAATATAAGTCTTTTCATCATAATATAAATTCCGCCAAACTTCCATAATGTTTTCCATTTTAACATCACATGGTCTCATCTTGATACTAGAGTGCACACTGTGATTATAAGAACTAACCAAATCTTGTAAAATATCTGTATAGCGATAAGTATTCTTATGTGTAAAATAACGCCACATTTTCATTTTCAATGTTCTCTGAAATCGTTCTACTATACTTGCCTTTATATCTGGATTATTTGTAGTTTAATAATTTATATTTTTACGTTTTAAATAAGTTTGGACATCCTTAGATACAAATTCCGTACCCTTATCTGATTGAATATGTCTAGGAACAGTTTTAGCTTCATCAAAGATGCTAGTAAAACACGTTTTTATTGTGCATGAATCCTTCTTTTTCATGGCTCTAACATAAGCATACTTACTAAAGGCGTCAATAACACACAAAATATATTTATATCCATCATTATATTGTATGTAAGTTCTTAAATCACTTAAATCAGCTTGCCACAATTCATTAATATTTGATAAAATATATTTATTACGCGGGAATTTTTTTATAACCGGTTTATGTAATGTATATGTTTCTTGAGACTGCAACCATTTCGAAACATCACTTTTTGAGATTTTTCCATTCATTGCCTTTGTTAACTTATTGACACTGCTGTAACCGGCTGGATATGATATATCATAATAGATGCGATGTAACTCTAATACGGGGTCCATTTCTCCCAATCACTTTTGTTTCTCAATTTGTTGATGTGTTTAGATTGTGTTGGAGTTGAAGAAACCTCAGTTGGTGATTCTTGAATCAATGTTTTATCTTTACTATTAAGGTCAGATATATATTTGATTCTTTTCAGATTACCAATGTATGTTAGCGGTGTATTTATATCATTTAAAAACTTGGCGAATATTTCCCAACCGATTGGATCGGATCGTAAGATGTCATTCACTAAATCTATAATATTACTCCCTGGTATCTCTTGTCAACTAATGAAAACTGTTCCAATTTTATTCCATTGCAATTGATCTGTTTTATTTACTATTGTATCCATCAATAATTCACCCCTCCTCATATAAGTTTTAGGAATTAATTTTAATATTTCTTTTGGTTGTAACCCATATGCGATGTCTTCACCCGTTGGGGGTTGTTTAACATTTAGCATTTTTTCATTTTCACTAGTAGTTATATTATTGATGTTACGGTTTTCGTTAGTATTATCATTTATTACCTTTTCAGTTATTGTTATTTCTTGAGGTTGACGTTCTTCCATGGAGTAATGTAAGTATCTTTGTAAAATTTGTAGATAAAGCGCCCATTTTTCGCGATCATCCAATTTACTTGATATAAACGCATTTTGATTTGTTTATGTTATATTTCAGTCTTCATACAACCTGAAAGATGTGGAAAAATGTTTCAGACCATATAATTATTATAATTTATCTGATGATGAAAAAGAGGTTTTAAACATAACAGAAAATAAAAATAAGAAGACCAATCGTTTAGATGACTTTTTTCTTCAAGAACCTGACCGGAAGAAGAAAAAAACTAAACTTTCTTCAAGTGTTGGCCGTGCAGGGAAGGAGGGAAGCATATCATATATATCGACTGATAAAGATGATGGAATGGACGCTGACGTACTTGTGAAAATGGAATTATATAGTTTAAAAAAGTTGAAAGAAATCCCAGTGGCACAACATTGGAAAAATGCAGATATTCGTGTTAAATATTACATGAAAAACGATTCCAACATTGATGTTCAGATAAAGGATATTGTATACAACATAACAAAGGGGATATCCGAGGAAGATAGTGTAAAACGTTACAGTTTTAAAAATTAGTTTCATTTAGTTTCTTCATGCTTCAGATTTTAATACCATATGTTTATATAATTAAGTAATGTTTCAGTTTTCCACTAGTATAAATACTATGTTACATTGCACAAAGTCAATCATTGTGCTTTTTGTTGAAGACCTTTGCGCATTAAGGTTAAAAGTGTGAGACAAAAAACAGTTGTGAAACGAATACATATATACATTTTTTTTGTGTTCATTGTGATTTATTAAAACAACTTACAAGGGTGCTTAGAATTGTACCCAAAATTATTTGAAGAAAGGAAAACCCCTCCTTTTTGTATTAATATAATTTTTCTGTATTCAAAACTTTTTCCTTTACTGATCAGATTACGTAAGAGATTTTTAACTTTTTTTAATTTTGTTTTTGTATTCTCTTTTAAAGGTACTTTTCCTTGTAAAACATTGTGAATACATTCACATAGACAGTTAATTTTTTGATTATTACAAGACTTCAATAATATCCTACGATGTTTGGGTTTTAATTTATGTAAAGCTGATAACAATTCCTTATGCGTTGTTATTCGTTGATACATGGCTCATTACTGACTTAGAGCGGCTGTTTACAAAGATACTTATACCTTTTCATAGGAACATATTGTATTGTACAAAAATTACTAGATTCAAATATTTTAGATTTTATGCGGCGAGCATCATCAGTGTTTTGTTTCAAATCAATCATTAAATAACCATGAGCTTCTATAGTAGCATCGGTATATGAATCTTCAATAAACTTGGTATCTTCCGGTGAATCTTGTCTAGCTAGAAATCGTATATGTGTTTTGTCACGGGGATTCGTAAATAATATAACTTGAATTAAGTGAAATGTCGCGCTGTCCTCTTCCTTGATGAAATAAGTTAAAAACACTCAAATTTCTATGGTGACTACCTTTTGTAAATATATCAACAACTCGACCATCAGATTCCCTCATTAAGTCATCTATTATAATCAAATGTGGATTTTTACCATCAAACATATGCAATTCCGGTAGTCCTTGGTGGTAATTTACTCCGGGTATATTATATAGCGGTTGCATTTCATCATAACACCATGTTATTTCTAAAAAAATCTCATTACATATACTACTTTTATGCTTAAAATAATAAATAAATAAATTTACAACAAAGTTAGATTTTCCACACACACTAGGTCCTGCTACGATGGCAGCAAAGGGATGAATAAAATGAATCATTATTTTTTGACTTCTGTCTTCTTCAGGGAAAGGAATAAAACTAAGTTGATATTTTAAAAACAATTTATTTATATGAAATATACAAAAAATGTAAGTGTTATATGACAATATTAATGTACACGTTTATACATTATACATGTACAAAACAAATTTATTTTACATAAAAATTTACAATTTTTATATTTACAATAATGATTAACTTAATTACATACTATTGATTTGGTAATGACCTATAGGTAACGTATCGATTTTGTTTCGTAAAATGTACGGCTTAGTGTCATTAAAAGATAAACACACCTTATTTATTTCCTGTGTAAAAATTGTATGTTTTAATGATCTAAACCGATACATTTTACGATGCTGTACGTTTTTATTAAACAAACACGACTTATAATTATCCAACGTTAATTTTTTAGTGACACATTTGTTAACACCCTTCGCCTTAGTAATAATTGTGTCATCTACCTGTAATGCATACATTTTTGATCGCAAACCCACAAATTCTGTAAAGATTTTACCACAATTTTCATCTTTAAAATAACCTAATTTTTTCTTATTTACTTGAGGAAAATTAAAAACATTGTTTGGATCATAATATGATGTATCGAAATGTGTACAAATGTCTGGCTTTATATCATTATAAAAGTTACTAGTAAATATTTTATAAATGAGACTGTCAGTATCTGTATACAGTAGTTTCAGATTTGAAGTAAATTTCTCTTTCATGTAATTATAGTGGAAATCATACATCAGCGTTTTAGATATATCTAATATACAAAATCCGAGATAAATAGGTTTATTATAAATTAATTTCATTTTGTTTAATTGAATTGCAACAAGACTATCAGAAAATATTGAAACACTGTGAAAATGTAGTTGAGCAATTAGATCCCCAGCTCCCAAGACTCTGCCCCTATTTTCCCAGTGGGTTAACAGTTTAACGTTAACTCGTTTCTCAATATTTTCCATAGTCTTACCAAAAACAGCGTTGTTCATGAGTTTATAGAAATCTTTCTCAAAATCGGAATTAGCTCGAGTTCTTAATTGTGTATTAAGGTCTATATATTTCTTTAACCATGGACTCTGCTTAAATTTTAATATTCTATAAACTTTTGATAATTTTAAACCCATTTTCAAACATTGAATTAAATTTCGATAGTGAATAATATATTTGGATTTATTTTTTAAGTTTGGAATCAATCTAACTTCCTTAGCGTCCCCAACTGGTATATTTTCTGGACAAAGAGGTAAATCTGAATGTTTATCATGTAAATCCACCGGATACTCCAGATCTACTTCTAAGATTAAACCTATATCCGATGAACAACTAACATTAAAATCTGTATCAACACTAACCCACTCAAAACCACCTGTAGGTAGATATTGTGACATTGCCCAACCATATAGATTATTGGCATCGAAATACATTAAGAATGACTCTTTATCTTTCGCATTATAGTCAGACATGTAAATATTATTTGCTTTTGCATAGCGAGTGCTACATTGCGAAACACCACCACGAATTCCTGATTTAATAAAAGCAATCATATCAATATCAGAAAGTAATTCAATTTCTGTTTTAGTATGTTTTAACATAGCATCCCAACTTAATCCAGGTGCTGTATAGTATTGAGCCGGGTCAAAATCGTACGTTTTAATGCAAACACACCTAAAATTTTCAAAAATATCTGCTAACAATAAAATATCAGTTTTTAAATAAAGATTTTGAGAACTTCTACCTGACCTTCATCAAAGTTTAAGGCATGTACGATAAAATGTGCATCATAATGACTTAAATTGTGCAAGAAGACTGGTATAGTGTAAGGTACTCTAAATTTTTCTGAACAAACTTTATGTATGACCCCAACAAATTCCCCAGTAAACCAATCGTAGTAAATCATTGAATTCCCACACAAAATTTTATCACAAATATAACAATGATTAGATTTGCTGTATTGGTGATATTTTATTAGCAATTAATTACTTGGAATAAATTAATTTAAATTTGTCGTCTATATTATTTCCGAAGATCCGGGTTCTATCTATTAACAGTTAAATATCGCAGGTTCGTGGTATATATATATATATTTATTATATATGTTCGTCATCTTGGCAAAATCAGTGTTTCAACACCATTGTTAAGCTATCGATCCACGATTCTCGTGATACACTACGTATAATATCTCTCCATACGGACTACGAAGTTATTCAATAAAGAGTGCATTTTTGTTGCTATACACTTTCAAATCTCCTACGTTCTCTACAACAAGTCTCAAGTGAAATAAGCTGCTGTGGTAGTACATAATCCACAACCAGTTTCGCTACAACCTTCTAGGTCTGGGCCTCAGATTTCTGTACTCGTTTTGTGTTCATTTATAGGTCAATAGACAAATAAGCGATCAGCCTTCTGTGCCTGACACACGCCGTCGACTTGTATGGGTCTTAGCGTGGCCATTGGTGTTCAACCTGGGTTCGAACCTACGACCTTCGAGCTGAGACTCGCGCGCTGAAACCACTTCCTCTCCCCCTCGGACCGCGGAAGCGTTTGGACGTGTCCACAGTGTTAGTTGTTTTAAGAAATTTAAATATTAAATTAAAATAGTTGTGAGGCTCAGGATCGATCCGGGTGCCGCGTCGTGTTTGGTTGGCTGTGCTTTGCCACGGAGCCAAATTACTTGAGAGTCAGCGCAGCGAAATATTGCTACAGATTAAGCCAGTGGGTGACGTAAAAGTGTCTATGGTAACGATCACTGCTGAACTTCTGCTACGATAGTGCCACGACAATCTACGGACACCTTGTGCGAGTGACTGCGGCCAAGCCAGATTAGTCTTTGTTTGTTCGGCGCAATGTCTAGAATTCTGCATACGCCACCATCTAAAAATTCATTATCGGGTTCCCGCTCGGAATCCGATCTTTCAACAACTGCAAGTGCTAGCAATAGTGGTGAAAGTAATGTTACAACAAGAAACAAGAGACCCAGAATGAACTCTTCCCCCGAAGGCCCGTCTTCTCCTGGTTTTCCGTCTGGGGACTTAACAACAGACCTTTTAAATATGTTATCTGATTGGAAAAGGGACCAAGATCGGCGTTTGGATGAGTGGAAAATAAGTCTTGATGACACCTTATCTAAATTAGTAACTGAAGAGACGCAATTAAAAAAAGAATGTCAAGAAATTAAAAACACGAATAGAGACATAGAAAATGGTATGAAATTTATGAATGAACAACACGAAGAGCTGTCGTCCAAAGTCAAAAATCTTGAAGGTCAAAAGAAGGCAAATTCTGAAGCCATAAATAACTTGGAGACCAAAATTCAAGGTTTGCAGTTTCTATCAAGAGTCGCAACTATAGAGGTTCGAAATATACCTCATTACGATAGCGAAAACTTTGAAAGTCTTCTGTCTATCCTTACGAGAATTGGCAAGGAGTTGGATTTAACTATAGACTCTAAAGAGTTGCGTGATATTTACCGTTTGCCAGGGAAGCCTGGAACAGCAAGACCCATCGTTGCAGAATTCAGCTGCGTTCACACCAGGAATGAATTACTATCCAGAGTAAGAAAACTCATCATAGAAAAATTAATACCTGAAAAGTTAAACACTTGTGCTCCCAGGAACAAAATCACTGATATACATTGATGAGCACCTTCCGCCAGCCCAAAGGAAACTCATGTATGAAACACGACAAATTGCCAAAAAAATTAAGTATGCTTGTTGGTATTCTAACGGCAGAGTTTTCCTGCGCATGAACGCAGCTGGTAAGCCTGTTATAATAGATTCCGAAAAATGTCTTGATGATCTTGTAAAACAAATCATATGACTGTCTTTTTTAGAATTTATTTTGCAGTATTATTGTATTTATTCAGTTTATTATTTTATTAATTCTGGTTTATTTTTGTTTAACTTGATTTATATGGTAAGAGTTCTAAGATGTTTATTTTTAATACTAATACAAATTATTGTTATAATTTACACATTCACTTCATTTACTCAACGTTTACATACACTTACATTCCAAAAACACTTATTTAAGTTTACACTTGGACACATTTATAAACACAATATTGATTATAACCTATTACTCCATAAATGTATGAAAAAGGATAGCTCAACAGCCAATGCAACGCTACAAAACCTGCACCAAAAATCCTTAACACTGAAGACATCCTTGTTTATATTCGTACCTACGAAAATTCGATCAAACAAATGAAATATTAAAAGACCTTGATAACTTTAACGCAGCTTATTCCTCTAATTGTGAAGTAGAAGACTTACAGACCTTAATTAAACATCCTGAAAATTGTTTTAAAATGATTCACCAAAATATTCGAAGTATAAATAGGAACTTCCCAGACTTATTAACACTATTAGATAGATTTAAAACTGAATGGGACCTTATTGTGCTCACTGAGTGCTGGCTACGCCACACAAATATTATTCCCCGTATTGACGGATATTATCATGCCCTTACTGAATACAACCTGACTCAAAATGAAGGCGTTGTAGTTTACTTCAAAAATTGCCTAAACATAAAAATATCTGAACCAAAAGTACTCGAGTCCAATTTTCTTGTAATAAAAATAAATGACAATACTGCCGTCATTGCCATTTACAGACCGCTGGGGTATGAAGACGTCTCCCAATTTATAGAGTCGCTAAACGAAATTCTTACAAATCTAAAATTATCTTCAGTCATAATTATTGGTGATATCAATATCGATATTATGCCAAACAATTCTCAATTTTACTTAAATCTACTAGCTTCTCATGGTCTGTTACCCGCACATACAATATCCACTCACAACAAGACGTGCCTTGATCACGCTTTTATGAAAAGTACTTTTTCTTCCGCTTGTTATGTTGTTGAATCATCTGTAACTGATCATGACAGCGTAGTTCTCATACTAGAAGACCAGCAATCTCACAAACAAAATAAAGACTTCATCCATAGTAAAATTGATTTTGTAGGCCTAGATAATGATATGAAAAACCTTTGCTTTGAACCGATCTATCGGGTTTCAGATGCAAATGTTGCTACTTCTTTTCTTATCTCGGAGATTAATGCTAAAATAAAATCTAATACTCAAAATCGCACCGTACCTAATCGCAAGAGGCTAAAGAAGCCTTGGATGACTTCTGGTCTTCTAAGATGTGTACGAAATCGAGATAAACTTCATAAAAGATATAAAAAAGACCTGAACAATGAAAGTAAGAAAATAACCTACAAAAGGTACAGAAATTTTTGCAACTGGCTCCTTAAGAAACTTAAAAGGGAATATGGGAATATGAGGCGAAAGAGTTAAAAGCGGCGGCAAACACAAATAATAAAGCACTCTGGGACACTATTAGGAAATTAACGCATACATCAAAACTCTGCAGACCTGCTGAGCAACTTATTTCTCCTGATTACCCCTCTGAATCGGTCAATTTTATTAATAAATTCTTTGTTTCTATTGGTAAAGATCTGGCTGAAAAGGCATATTTCTCTGGTAGGGGTTGTATATCCTCAATGGCCAATCCACTATCATCCTTAGTTTTGGATAGTACCGATGAAAATGAAGATCGTAACTGTATTCTCAACTTAAAAAAAGATAAATGTACTGGACGGCATAATATTTCAGGTGCTATATTAAAACGGTATCATCTAATAATAGTCCCACCATTGACATTCATTGTAAATTTGATTTTTTCCACAGGCGTTTTTCCGGATCAGCTTAAGCTGGCTGATATTGTTCCGATTTTCAAGGGTGGTGACAGAGGATGTGTCAATAATTATAGACCAATATCTAAACTACCCACGATTGCAAAAGTAATTGAGAAACTTATAAACAAACGCCTTGTTAACTATCTTGAGACCAAGAATCTCATTTCTAGTTCGCAATTTGGTTTCCGTACGGGTAGTTCTACAAACGACGCCGTTCACGAACTTACTGATCACATTGTAGCCAAACTTGACCGAAAGCAAAAACTTATAGCGATATTTTTGGACCTTGCTAAGGCATTTGACACAGTGTCTGCCCCACTTCTCTTAAACAAACTTGAGTCTTTTCCAAAGTTACCTTAAAAATAGATTTCAAAGGGTTAAGGTCGGTGACTTTGTAAGTAATGACTTGCCAATAACTTACGGTGTCCCCCAGGGAAGCGTACTTGGCCCAACGTTGTTTCTAACATTCATTAATGAGTTATGTAACCTCCAGTTGCCAAATGGTAAGATGCATTTTTTGCATTTGACACTGCAGATGACACTGCCCTTGTCTTCTCTGGCAATAATTGGTATGAGGTGTATAATTCTGCTCAGTTTGGTTTTGGCCTTGTTAATTAATGGTTGAGAGGCAACGGCCTTACGCTTAATGTTGATAAAACAAAATTTATGCCCTTCTCTATTAAAAACGTTTCGTCTCACATTCATGATTATTTTTCTATCACAGCCCATACTTGCTCTTCAAATCAACTCTGCCATTGCAAAAGCATTTCCATTGCCTATAGTGTTAAGTATTTGGGTGTATTTATCGATAGTAACTTGAGTTTTAATTCTCACGTGGATCTTCTCTCATGCAGAACTCGTAAACTCATTTACATCTTTAAAACTTTAAGACTTATAGCAGACAATAGAATTGTTAAAGTAGTATATCAGGCTTTATGTGAGTCAATTTTAAGCTATTGTATCACTGTGTGGGGAGGTACTTTCAAAACCAATCTACTAAAACTTGAAAGAGCCCAACGAGCAGTGTTAAAAGTAAGTCATTCCTTACCGTTTCTTTTTCCCACTAAAGAGCTTTATGCCCTAGCCGATGTGTTAACAATTCGTCAATTATTTATTCTCAACACAGTTTTAAAACAACATTATAAAACTAGTTACGACCCCGAATTAAATATAAACAAGCGGATTGAACATAAAGTTTGCAGTCGTATTACACGATGGACAACTTCTTTCTCGCAAAGATTCTTTGGTTTCCTAGGCTGTTACCTGTATAATAAATTAAATGTAAAATTAACATTTACCCACTATCGAAATATGAATGTAAAAAAATGGTTACTAATTGGCTGAAGACGTTGAGTTATGATGAAACAGAAGATTTAATAACTGTTACTCTGTAACACAACCACTCGCCCACACATACACACACACGCACGCGCACGCACACATACGCGCGCGCACACACACAGACACAAACACACACCAAATTTATTTTTACGACTCGGTTTCCATTTTTTTTCCTTAAGCACTTGCTTATTTTCTTCTATTGTATCTTATGACAATGACCTGATTGTACGTGTTCCGGTCCGGTGGTGGAGAGGCTGGCTATCTGTCACTCAGGTCTCCTGTTACAGAGACCAGTCTCTCACATACACTTCCAAATGTTATCATCTTAGTTTAATCATAATAACCTTCTATGTATGTGTATGTAAGAGAAGAAATAAAGATTATTATTATTAATGCATGCAGTCATCATACATAACTAAATACTCAACAACTAACTAAAAGAACTCAGATACCTTTTGAGTGAGGAAATTCAAACTCAGGCACTTTATACAGAAAACTAAAATATTTAGAACTTTAAAAAAAATATAAAGAGAAAGAAGAAAGATAAAGGTCACTGTCTGGATTGTAAAACACCGCATTGAGGATGTGTGCGTCTATATCACAAGATCGCATTACGCTATCAAATTTACAGGAAACTAGTTCGAACAATTTCACTTTTACGTAGTCTGTGCGTTTTCAATGCTAGCGAGTTAGGCCGTATTATTATAATGAGCACTTTTTATTTCGTAGAGCTAAGTTATGTATAATAAAATACTTATATATAATAAAGTACTTTCTTGTTTTCTGTTATATATATTGTTTATCTATATAATCTGTTTTGGCTTTCTGTATTGTCTAAGTATTTTGTTTTATAATATGTGTGTAGCTTACACACATATTATACGTAGTAAAATTACTAATAATTAAATAAATAAATATAAAAAAGTCTTTTAATTCTTACAGCTTATAAAACAATAAGTTAGATTAAGTCAGTTTACTTACATACAATGATTAGTTTTGTTAGTAATTAAGTTTGTAATAAATACTATTAAACTATTATTCTTCATTCTGTAAGAACTCCTCTGTAGGTAAAGGCCTCCTCCAAAGATAGCCAGTCCTCTCTAGATTGCGCTACTTGAATCCAGTTGGAACCAGCTGTTTTAACATTGTATGTTAAAATGTACAGTTTTTCTGATGTTATAATCTTAGTAGTGGTACTATTAGTCAGGGTAGGTATTTTTGTTGCCAATTTTAGTTTTGTTTTTAAATTTTAATTTTTGTTTGAACCTTTGGAGGGTTTTGGTCATAATCTTCCTCAGTGGCCAGTCGGCTTGGAAGATGTGAATTATTTTTTGATAATGTTTCCTGTATGTTATCCGTGTGACAGTGGAGCCGTAGTCTTTGTTATTGTCCCTTTTTTCCGGGTGCGCTATTTGGGGTTTTGGTAGCCAGAACTTATATATAGGTAACCAAAAACAATTTAACTAAATGTGTAATATAAAAAACATTTACAAAACTGAGGAAAAATTCTATAAATATTATCAAATTTAACTAATCAATATCTATCTATTAGATTAACAAATGATCATGATCAGATTCAGAAATCTAATAGCCAAAAGTAAAAATATTTAAATTTCTAATTCTATCTATAGTCTTCTATCTCTACCGCAAATATAAACGCCGTTGTAGTATAAATTGACAAAGTAACCACTAAATTTTTATACAATAACTGGTTGACACTTACCCACCAACTTACTCGTGAGTGAGATTATTATAGTAGTAATAAAAAGCGGTGTTGGCGGTAGAGGTGCAAGTTAACCTTAAAAACATTGTCTAAAAAATATTTTTTTTTAAATCGACTTAATCTACTACTTTTAGAAAGAAATGATTATTTGCGTGAAACATTATAATATTAATGATAATAATTGATAACGTAATAATGTGATATTTTATCACTACAAATAATATAAGAGTTGACTAATTGATATGACTCATAATGTACATAACTCAAATATTTGAACTTACGAATGTTTGCACCATATTCTTGCAATTCTTAATATTTAAGATATAAAAAACACCGCTTCAGATGAGTATAACCATACTGTAGTATAAAATATACCATACATTAATTACCAAAAATACTGTGCCACAAGTATTTATGGTTACTATAACAGTCAAAAGGATCACACATATACATTTCAATATAGCATAAAAGTCTTCTTAGAAGTACACGACAAGCAAAGACGATTTTATGGCTGAATACATGCCAGATTCCCAACTATATATTACCATCTCTAAACAAAAACGTTTTGCATTATAGTTATCGCTATATGCATACGTATATAGCAAGATATTGTTGCATATCCGGAAATTGATCGCACGCGCTTAGGGTTGAGTATTACAGGCTTAATTACTAGACTGTTACTGCTCTATTTAATATAAACAGCAAGGAAATCCGCAATCCGAAATTAAAAATAAAATAAAATTGATTTTGCAAATTTTATTAATCTACCGAATTTGTTTAATTAAAATTACATGCAGTGTGATTCCACAAACAGGCACACAGTTCCTTTGTTCGAATACCCCTTATATTAAGATAAAAACAAATTGCAAAATGATTACTATAATTCATTAATTAATTTCGGTTATTTGGGCTTCGTAGCCTTTGTGGCGTAGGCGTAGCGTTTCGTAGCACTAGTCATTGAATGCCGATCGATTTATCGAGGCATAACTAGAAATGTAAAACTAGAGACGGGACTCCTGTTATAACATATTCGTTTATAAGTGGCAAATATACCTATTCCAGCCATATGTTCTTTACAAATGATAATGCATTTTTTGAAGTAGAAATTTAATATTATTAAATATACATACATATTTATTAAAGTCTCACCAACAAATAAAAAAATATTCTGATAATATGTCTTTTATACAGGCCTTGAATTTTTTTGGCCACAAATCTATGTATTTACGCCTCTGCTTCCTCCAAAGATTTTTAAGATACTCAATGTCGCTGTGACCTTTAGAGCAGGCCATGTCCCCTAAAACTGACCATAATTTGAAGTCTAAAGGGTTGAGGTCTGGGCTAGACGAGGGCCTGACTAGTTACAATATAATAAAAAGTCTTAAAGAGAATAAAAATGTTACTTTGACATAACGATAATTAACTTTACATTTACACTAAATTAATGGACATATACACACAAGTATATTAAACGGCTCAAACATAAGAGTCTTTCCTCCAACTTCTATTTTGTTCCCTTTGGAGTAGTGACTCTTGGGCACAAGCGCTAGTTAAAGGTTTAAGTTGGCGCCTGGTAGATAGCACTGGTGTCTCCAGAGCTGGTGCTTTTCTTTCTGAACGAATAAGTATCTTAATACAGCGAGGAAATGCTGCCTGACATTTTAAGTTTGTTTTATTTTTCTCTTCATTAAATGCTTATCATTACTATGTAGGTTAAGAAAATTGTTAATACTAATAATGTATATTTGATTGTTATGTTTTGGTTTTATTTAAATATATTTAATACTAGTATCAAAGTAATTACAAAAGTATCCAGATACACCTTTAGTTTAACTTCAACCAAAAATCAGAACCGAATAGAAATGAAAAAGAAAAACTTACTACGAGTGAACTTATAACTTAGAACGAGTCTACAACGAGAAATAGTTGAAAGGGACACAATCCGCATACGCCTGCTTAACTTTTTAAAACCTACATTACATCTCTACATTAATAGAGTGAGCCCACCCGCTCACAAGGTGACCGGTGAGCAAATGGATCCCAGCTGTTACCATGGCAACTCCAGGCTGCGAGCGTATCTGCCTCCCTCATTCTAGGAACCCAGGATGTAGTTCGATGCACAACCGTAATCCTTCATTACAACATTGCCGACATGCCAGACACGCTTTTATTTTATAGCCTTTAAGGCTGTTTTCCTCTGCGGGTATTCGAGTTACAAATTTTACGTATATTAGTACTGTTCAATATTGTATTTGATGAATACCTTTGTATAGCTTAATATTTGCACTGGAGTTTCGGGGTATGTCAATGACGTTATTAAAGTTTACCGGAACTGATAAATTCATTTCAGAGTATTGGGGAAATTAAACATTTCATTAATGTCAACGATAAATTCGATATTCCAAACAAAGGATTGACTAAATATAAGTTATTGTGTTTAAAATAGTTGTCTGAAACTACTCAAGGACACATTTAATTCCATCTATTTATCTTTTATATTTGATATCTCACGTCTTGCTCTTTATTTATTAATCCTTGTCCTAAAAATGATGTATACAAAAATTTATCTAATAATAAATACCTGTAAAATTGTCGAATAAAAGTAGTCCCTGATCTTTGAAGTATATATATACTTATATATAATATAGATAGATATATATCAATATTATATAAGACCGATTTAATTATCACAATAAAACTTACCAATTAATGAATTTTCAGAAGTGGGATGCAAAAATGTGTCCAAACGTGGAACGAGCTTATAGTTGTACCAATACCAATTTCTGCATAATTTATCAAAGACGTAAGCAGTTGATTGGTTAATTAATTTTCATATGCATTTAATATGAAAAAAGATTAATACTATGATAGCAAAACATTATTATTACGGCTTGTTGGTACAGGGCTTAAATACAAAGTTTGATGTACTCGGCTAATACTAAAGTAACGAAACAAATAAACTAGATATGCGGTAGTTGTGTAAACATATGGAACACAGAATACGGCGAGTGTATACAATCAATATTGCGCACTGTACTATACGATGTAATTTTTTTGTGGTGTATAAACTGAGGGGATATTCTTTTAATTAGAATTGATTTGGTTCCACGTTGTATTCACTGATATAGCTTCGGCCTGCGTGGGTTTTGTGTCCTTCAAATTAATTTGCGACCTATTCAAAAATATTTCGTTTTTATTAATGAAAACCGTACAAATACCATTCGCTAACCAAAATGGTTATCGCGTTCTTCCAGACATATGCATAGGGGTATGAGTTAACCTAGTTAGGGTTGTAAATTATTTAGGTACTATTATGTAAAGTAAAATTGATACAGAAATTTATAAAGTATTAGCTTTCCCAATTAATAATTCTATCTCTTTATATTTGTCTTTAAATATAATAATTTCTTAATAGGTCAGTAGATCAGATGTCAGACATACGTCGCCCATTTTTGGATGTACGTTCAGCAGGGCTTCTCACGGCATATGAGCATTTCCTTTGTTCTAAAGAAAATTCTATTGGTCTTTCGAATTTTATATACAATTATATGAATACCTGTAATTGTACTTATGAGACCTCCTAATAGTGCTTCTTTTAAGTTTTATTAACATTATTTTAAAGGGAGTTGGAATTTTAATACTTGCCCAATAATTCCATTAAAAAGACTCATAATATAGAGATGCAGATGATAGAAGATGAAATATAGTTTTAGAAAAGAATATTAAGGTTTTTTAAATATCACTACCATTACAGGCTTGTGCTATTACATTGCTATATTGCACAAAGAAATTTAATTATGGCTGGTATTAACAGGAAGCTAAGTCATTTTGTAAAGGGAAGGTATTTTTTATTAGATACAATATTATTCGCTTAAAAACTTAAGAATATCATATATTAAAACGAAAAAAATCTATTTTTCTATTACCTCGATGTTTTACATAACAAATGGTACTAACTGATTTTTAAAGAAACAATTGTAAACATTGAAACGTGAATGTTTGTGATCGTGTTTTTTTTTCATTATAATTACAGTAAGTTTACGATACAGAAATTAATAAGGAAATGTGCTAAATATACTGTATATTATCTAGGATAGTAGAATAGCATACAAATTCAATATTCCATATCTTCCAATCTAATGTCATCCGTCATGATTCCATCCATAGTGTAACAGACTCTATAACAATTACATATAGGTTCCCCATTAATTACACTGCTACACTCACGTCACGTCACGTCACGATCGGGTTTAGATTGCCACGTGACGTGACAGGAAGTTGAAATTCGAATTTCACATCCAATTAGCCGACATGATAAGTCAATTATTCTTTACGCTCGCGGGTGTGGCGAGCGGAGTACATTTAGATTATGCCCGATGGTGGTCTCGTCAGCTTCAGCTAAAATCCAGTCAAGTAATTAAGTCGTGGCTCAAACATAGTATAGCTTAATAATTGTTGTAATTAGATATTTGCGTACGCTCGACTATAAAGAAAATCGTCAAATGTGAATATAAAACTATAGACTCCTTTATATATCACTCATTGTTTCACTCAATAATTAGGAGTTTAGTTTAGGTACGGTTTCTTATAATTATTGGCAATAGGGATGTTTACAATAACGTAGATAACAATGATTTTATTTCTAAACGCTCTTTTACTTGTAAATTTTTAAATTAACTTGAGTGTAAATAAATATTTCTTTTGGGTGAGTAAAATGTTAGTAATGAATGAAATGCGGTACTCTTAATAGGATACAGGCGTGCTTATGACAAATAAAAGGAGATTGGAAAACGAATGATTTTTAATGAAACGGATTTGGAATCCTAAGAAACTAAGTTTAATAAGTTCTTTACAGTGTCCCTGCTGTCTATGCGCCTTGATATCATATTTGACGTGTTTCACGTTGGCGTTACATACTCGGTGTAACCTTATACCAGCTTTAATGATTGACTTACAAATTAGTTAATGGCCGAGTCTCAATCATAGTAACAATGGACCTTATCAACAGTGTCTATATAATTCTTCGAATATAAGTAGATGTCGTTTGAAAATACGCGGTACATATACTCGATATTGAAATCGGAATCGCAACGGAAGTTATGTAGCTGGCTGGTAAAAACAACAAAAAAGAAATATCGGATAAAGAAGAATGTATGTAGAAATTTTTAACAAATAGACATGTTTTTTTGTGTAAGCGTCCCTTACGCGTAACAAACAGTTTTATCCTCATTTGAGGTGCATTTGAGTTCAAATATTGCATTCGCGAGAGTAAATTGAAACTCACTTTATAAGGGCACAAAGCGTGGCGTGAATTTACAGGAAAGGGTAGCTGATATCTCAATTATGAAATGAAATATCATAAGCTGGTCCAGTTCAACGCGGCAAAATCCCGACAACGCTATGGAGCGAGCGGTTTAGAATTTTTTAAAGTTATAATTCTTATGGGAAAATGATCGAAGCAAATTTTACGATGCGCGCGCACACCGTCACAAAAACCAACTTTATAATAAAACTTTCAATGTATGAAATATATTTTTTCTATTGTTAGTGTCGACAAACCTAGAATACAATTTTTGAAATCTTATTACGGCAAGAAATATAATTTCTAACGCTTGAACATAAGTACACACACATGTTTTTTTTATGTCTCTGTCTCATGTCTGACTTCCTGCGATATAAAAAGAAAACTGGAGGTTAAATGTAAGTTTCTCAACCTTGAGAAAAATCTGCAATATATGTCAGCATTTTTAAAATTAAATCATTTTTCTATGTTTCATCAAGGTTGCCTGAAATTATATAGAACTCATTGATTTAATATGTGGAAAGTAGAATTTGGTATCTAATGTTTAGGCAATTAGCAATTATTTGATATTCGCATGTTTCATAGCCGCCTAGCAAAGGCTACACCTAGTAACAATAATGAGACATTTACGCTTGTGTAAAAAGCATATTACAGTTAATTAATTAAAATTTCTATAAAATTAATTAAAAACAACACCAAATGTTTAAAAACAATTCAAAGTATTCCGCATCGCATTTGCTCCGTTAATAATGCTTGTTTTGAGTTCTTCCGCGGATGACACAGGCGAGACGTTGTAAACTAGAGAGAACTTAAGGTAAGTTTAGTTCGAATACGAACTTCCACCTGCTTTCTTTGTAAGCCCTTTTTTCTCAGTTTCTTTGAAATTAGTTCCTAGTTATGAATTGTTGAAGAGCTTAGTCAAGCAAGTCAACAATTTTATTTTTGTTTGTAAGGCATTTATTAATACATCCCAAAAAGTATTGAAATAATATCGATTATGTATGAAATTTTACACCGTCAAGATGTCTTACGTTCCGTTCCGTTCAAAGCGGACTAGCAAATTTGCAGAGACACGCCGCAGGACGTCAACTGATATGGCTCTCACTTCTGTCGTTGTTTGAGTTACTTTAACTGCTCTTAATACGTAAGAGTATAATAAATTCTTGCTTTGAGATAACCCTAAGCGGCTTATGATTTATCCCGGGAAGGAAGCTTTTAGTATGTCCATGCTCCTAGCTGTGTTGGATGTGGTCCTATCTTGCTGAAACCATATATAATATATATCAATATCCTCTTTTTTCAGTTGCGGTTCAAAAACATATATAAATCATGTCAATATACTGCTCGCTCCTCACTGTAACCGTTACACCTCGGTCATTCTCGAAGAAAAATATCCCGAAGATTTTCTTCATCGATTTTGCACACCATGCAGTTTAGGACTGTAGTAATGCTTTCTGACGTTTTTGTTTTGGATTGCTTTATAACCACACGCACGCACATTTTATGTTGGACGTACATTTCGAGGTGAAGGTGTGACTCGTCACTGAAATAAACATTGTCCATCCCATTTTCCTGTGAAAAAATCTCTAACATCTTTGGACAGTAAATTTTTCGATGGTTGTAGTCTTCCGGTATGATTTTTTTGGACTATTTGGATTTTTTAAGAATGTGATCTTAAGTCTAAGGCCAAAATTCGTTAAAGATTGAACAGTGGAGGCTCAAAGAGGCTACATGTTTTCTAACCGATCATCATGGATTCTCCGACCTTAGTGGCGACGTAGCCGATGGCTTCAATCGATCGAACAGGTCTTCTTCGCGATCGAATCGAATGGTTCAGTAGAGATTCTGCCGCTCTGAACTTTTCTAACTACGAGTTAATTAACTGAATGCTAAGGGCGTCACTTAAACGGCGGATTTCAAAGCGATTACAAAGCTTGCGTTGTGCTTCACTCAACGAATTCTCATTGCAAAAGTACACCTCTTGCGTACGCTCCGTGTGCGCCAGACCTGCACTTGTCATCCCCCTAGCCCCGCGGGCTGTGCTTAAAGTGTAAAGTAATAAAGGGTGTCTTTTTTATTTTTTTTATAAAATAGGGGGCAAACGGGCAGTAGGCTACCGCCGCCCATGGACACTCTCAATACCAGAGGGCTCGCGAGTGCGTCGCCAGCCTTTTAAGAATTTGTACGTTTTTTTCTTGAAGGACCCTAAGTCGAATTGGTTCGGAAATACTTCAGTGGCTAGCTGGTTCCACATAGCGGTGGTGCGCGGCAAAAATTGCATTGAAAAACGCTCAGTCGTGGAGCGGCGGACGTCGAGGTGATACGGGTGGATTTTTGTATTCTGCCTCGACGTCCGATGATGAAACTCAGCTGCAGGTATTAATCCGAACAACTCCTATGAACACTTTCCATGGTAAATGCGGTAGAAGATGCAGAGTGACCCCACATCTCTACGCAACGCCAAAGGATCGAGCCGCTCGGAGAGGGATTGGTCATCCACGATTCGAACCGCTCTTCGTTGGATACGGTCAAGTGGAAGGAGCTGGTACTGGGGAGCCCCCGCCCAGAGGTGAGAACAGTATTCCATGTGGGGCCGTATTTGCGCTTTATAGATTTGCAAGCGGTGGCCCGGAGTGAAGTACCGTCTCGCCTTGCTGAGCACACCAAGCTTTTTGGAGGCTAATTTAGCCTTTCCCTCCAAATGACCGCGAAACTGAACGTCGTTCTGTTATAGGACGTCCCGGATTTAGAGTTTTAAAAAAATAATTTATTTTACACAAAGGATTTATTTAGAAATATAGATTTAGAAAGGCAACTGCTTGGTTTGAACCGTAAAGTGGGACTGACTTCAGCTGAAAGATAATACTCATGGCAGTTGAATAGGAGAATGCCAGCTTGCTAAAATAGAAGTTGACATAGTATTGTCTGTAAGGTTTTAAATATATAACAACCCCCTCGTTATGAGGAAACTTACGGTTTATTTGTAAGTTTCCTTAATATTTAACAAACTCGCAAGCGGGCTACTGAAGGATTACTCTGGTTTTCCAGATTATCTTGCTCATCCGGGATATTATTGGAAACTTGGAGTTTTCTCGAACATTTGCCTTTCTTATAAAAATATACAAAAACAAAACTAAAAACTAGGATAACAGAGAAAATACTTAAAATAGGAAAGCTAACATGATTATTAAAATTATTAGGATTCTTGATCTCATTTAGATCCTTCATTGACATGTCTGAAATAGCTTTAATTGATTTTAAATTATCAAGGTTAATAATATTGATTTTTGGAATAGATAAGTTATTACTTAATTTGTTTACACTTTTACAACAATCATCGTCAATAATATCAAAATTCGAGGATACAGCGGGGACATATGTTTTAGGATACACTTTAGTCACCAACTTAAGGTTTTTATGAAAACCCACACAATCTATTGGTAAATTTAGTACACCTGTACCGGATATAACTAACTCAGATACATTTTGATTACATTCAATAGACAATTTAGTGGACTTTGATTGTACAAATATCCATTTGTTATTATTTAGCTTATGCCAAATATCTAAATCACCAAACATGACCTTAACAGGACAATTTTCCGGAAGGGTAGTTAAGGCTTCAGTAATTATTTCGATTTCACATGAAGGGTTATTAAGTACTGCGTAGACATCGGTTATTTCACAAAGGTAAGTATCGGTAAGTATGCTTTTCAATCATTTAAATCTTTGAGATAGATATAAGATAGTTTATCTGTGCTCAAGGCTAAAAATTGTTCCGAAGGGAGGATCATAGCGAAATAATTTAAATTACCCTCCGTATGTGGAATAGGCAATGGCACAGTTTTATAGATATTAAAATGTTTTAAGGTTACAAGTGGAATCTTTACAATAAACATTATTTTTTTGTTAAAATAGTAACAAGTTAAATCGGCTATATTAATTAGAATATGAATATTCCTTATATCATTACAGGAAAATCTCTGTACTTAGGGAGTAACTTAAAATTATTTACAATATCATTGTACAATTGGTTTGGGGTTAGAACTGAAGGATGCAAGGTGTTACTTTTAATGAGTAAAATGGAATTAATTAAGTCTTCCACCTTAAATGATAAAGTCAGTAAATTTGATTGCAAAATATTTAAAATGTTATAAAAATTATTCCTAAAATAAACCTCATTAAAAGCATTTGTTATATTGGATACCGTAGACGCTAATTCTTTGACGACACCATTCAATTTTGCTTGATTAAGGTTCATTTCATGTAAGGATTGATTTATATTGGAAATGGCAGATTGGGAAGCAATTACGGTTTTATTCAATGTTCCTGAAATCTTTTTTATCATTTTCATAAAGGGTTTTAATAGCGTCTTCATAGGTCTTCGCATCATCTTCGGTCAAGGTACCGAATATGTGTTTAAATACAGTGCCTATTCCGAAAACCATGCGGATCTTTTCGAAATGTAATTATCGGATACTAGATGTGAAACGGCATTAAAGTCACGTTGGAGATCTTTAAGGATTGCTTCTAAAGGTTGCAATAAGTTATGACATTGCGAAACACTAATTAATTCGCTTCTCTGACAATAAGACTGAACGTTATTGAACACTTTATTTATGTCCATTATATGATTTTTTATGGGAATGATCTCTACGGGAATTACAATATGGAATTGGTCGTTTATTATCTTTAGTGTGCCAACAGGGTCGAAGAAGATCCCAGGACCTTTCACTATATTTTTGACATACTGATTTTCAGTTTCACCTAGGGTGACATTGCAGAGAAATGCGATGACCCTGGAAAATATGTGAAAGTGTTATAATACTATTAAAAGGATTAAAATAATGTTACTTATAAAAAAGTAAAATACAACAATAAAATTTGATAATAATATTTGATATACAAAGTATATGTATATAATAAAAATAAAAACATTTATAAAA
This sequence comes from Pieris brassicae, assembly GCF_905147105.1. Lineage (NCBI taxonomy): Eukaryota > Metazoa > Arthropoda > Insecta > Lepidoptera > Pieridae > Pieris > Pieris brassicae. Next base: position 2,704,861 of record NC_059679.1, on the reverse strand, counting down.
TAAAATTTAAATTAGATCTCGTGAGCTGGTTTTACTTCATCAAAATGATGTTTAACATGACGTCGATTTATTAAAAGGTGTAAAGTATTATTATCGTGGACTTTAACGATTTTATAGGGACCTTTCCAAATTGGCGAAAGGGCCTTGCGCAGCCTGACGTGATTTTTTAAATAAACATAGTCACCTACTTTATACTGTGTAGGCCGCGTGTGTTTATCATAGTAGGTTTTTGATCTTTCTTTGGATGTTTTGATATTTTCCAAAGCCTTTTCTCGAGAAATTTTTAATCGGTGATGGAGCATTTTAATATACTCTGGATATGTAACGTCAGGGCATGATTCAAATATTGAGTCAGGGATATATGGCTTGTGGCCGAAAACAAGTTCGTATGGAGTGAATTTAGTCGTTGTGTGGACACTACTATTATAGGTTAACATGGCGGTATATACGAACTTATGCCAGTTTGTCTGATTTTCATTTACGTAAGATTTTAAATATTCCTTTAAAGTTGAATGGCTTCTTTCTAAAGCGCCTTGCGTTTGAGGGTGGTAAGGTGATGACCAAATTTGTTTAATCTTTAAAAATTCGCATGTGCGTTTAAATAATTCGGCAGTGAAATTAGTTCCTTGGTCTGTTAATATGGTTTTAGGGATACCAAATAGGGAAATAAAGTGAACTAAACCTTCGCAGGTTTCTTCTGCTGTAGCGTTTGATATTGGGTATGAAATGGAAAACTTGGTTAAATCATCCTGAAGAGTAAGTATGAATTTAAGTTTTTGAAATCCAGCTTCAGGCAAAGGGCCAACTATGTCGAGACTAATTCTTTCAAATGGGCGTGTAGCGGTAGTCGTGATTTGCATGGGTGATTGGTTGATCTTCCTCAGTGCTTTGTTTGATTGACATAATTTACAGTTTTGTATATAATTTTCTATATCTGTACGCATATTCTTCCAGTAATATCGTTCTTTGATTCTATTATACATCCTATTTGAGCCCAGATGTCCTGCAATCGGGATATCATGGTTTTCTTGAAGGATTTTAGTGATCTCGGAAGGAACAGGATATAGGATGGTATTATGGTGTATATTTACTGTTATGTTAGTATTATTAAATAAGTACATAAGCATGCCATATATTTTAACAAAGGAATGTTGTTCGAAGAGACTTTTAAAGTCAGATATGGCTATTTCTCCAATGTTCGCGGAAAGCAAGATATCGTCTCGGGCTGTTTTGAGAGTTTTGAATATATCTGGATATGTACAGTCGTCGAAATAGTAGACTAGAAAAGATAGTATATCTTGTTTTTACTTTCGATTTTTTGAAACGAATGTAGTTCTCTTTCTGAATTTAGGATATTGGCAGAGTCGGGTAGTGTGGACAGAATGTCTTGGAGATATGGATTTGATTCATCGAAGTCGATTGATACTGGGATTAAGATGGCTTTAGAATTACTCTTAAGGAGACTTTCATTGTGTTCCTTTATATGAGTGTTGAAGTTTTCATTTTTGTTTGAGAAAGTTTTCAGGAAGTCGTTGTAGTCAGTGTTAGAATTTGAAATGCCTTGAAGAGGTGAAAAGCGTGAAGGGTTTTGTGAAGGTGAGTTGGTCTCATTCTCAGGGCTAGTAGTAGAAATCAACATTTCATCGTTTTCTAAAAGATCGATATTGGGTAGGCTGTCACTATCAGCATTGGATGTCGAAGGGAGTTGGATACCTAGATCATCTATTGTAAGAGGACTAAAGGGAAGTGGATCATTCTCACTTGAAGACGGTATTACTCGTTGAGAATCAGTCTGATCTTTGATAATTGGATTGACGGGAAATCGAGACAGAGCGTCGGCGTTACTATTGATTTTTCCCTTCTTATATTCAATGTTGTAGTCGAACTCTTCGAGTTTTAAACGCCACCTTACAAGCTTGGATCCAGGATCCTTACAATTAAATAACCATTTGAGTGGTTTATGGTCTGTGAAAATTGTAAATTTGTTACCATACAGGTATGGTCTAAAGGTTTTAGTTCCCCATATGATAGCCAAGCATTCCTTTTCGGTAACACTGTAGTTACTTTCGGCTTTAGATAGTGTTCTAGACGCAAAAGCGATGGGGCGGTCTTTTCCTATAGGCCCTTGTGACAAGATAGCGGAGATTGCATAGTTAGATGCGTCGCATGTGAGATTGAATGGTTGGTTAAAATCAGGGTAAGCAAGTATAGGTGCGGAGATCAAGCTATTTTTAAGAGTTTCAGAGGCTAACTGTTGTTCATGTTGCCACATGAACGGACCATCCTTCTTTAAGAGGTTTGTAAGGGGTTTAGCAATTTTAGACAGGTTAGGTATAAAACGACGATAGTAGGACACTAACCCCATGAAGGATTTAATGTCTTTAGGACATTTGGGTTGGGGAAAATCTTGGACTGCTCTGGTTTTTTCGGGATTCGGCTTGACACCTTCGTCAGTTATTATGTGACCGAGATAAGAAACTTCTTTGCGCAGAAATTCGCATTTATCTGGCTGAAGTTTGAGATTAAACTGTCGGAGTCTGTCAAAGACATTTGAGAGGTTTTTCATATGTTTTTGGAGATCAAATGAGTAGATTACTAAATAGACAAAGCATTGCAGCCCTTGCAGGCCTGATAGAGCGGAATTCATCTGAAACGTGGAAGGGGCATTTTTGAGCCCAAACGGCATCCGCGCAAATTCGAAGTGTCCTTGTGGGATGGAAAAAGCAGTTTTGGGAGCGTCAGCTTCAGACATTTTAATTTGATGAAAGCCGGAAGCTAAGTCGAGTGTACTAAAATATTTACATTTACCCAATTGGTCTAAAATTTCTGAAATATTAGGAATAGGGTAAGAATCTCCAGTAGGTAGTGATATCATTTAATCAGCGATAGTCGATAACAATGCGCCATTTACGCTGACCAGAAGCATAGAGCTTTTTTGGAACTATCCAGATCGGAGATGACCATGGAGAAGTTGACGGTTTGATAATTCCTTCATTAAGCATTTTATTAATCTGATTGTTTACCTCTTGTTTATGTACTTCAGGAAATCGATATGATTTTGTATTAATGGGTACAGAGGAAGAGGTTGGTATCTGGTGCTCGAGAGCATTAGTACAAGTGAGAGAATCTTCAGGGAGGTGGAATATATCTGAAAATTCAGCGCAAAGATGAAATAATGAGTCTCGTTCTTCGTTATTAAGGTGAGTGACTCTTAAAAGGTCTAAGACCTGCTCAGTTCTGTTAACGGCATTGTTGGGGATTGTATGAGATATATTGAATATTTGGTGATTTTTTTTGTTTTCTAAGGGCGTAAGTTTTAATTTTAAGTTTGAGTTTAACGTAATTGGAGATTCAGAGATATTTACAACAGAAATGTTTATTTTAGAATTAGGTTTCACCTTGACAATGCAGTTAGCAATTAGAATTGAGTAGACGGGGTTTTGATCTACCATCAAGCCTTCACTTATTTCTGGATTAAGTACCGAGCATTCTATGATGGTTTCAGTTCGGGGAGCAATAGTATATATTGGTTCATTAAATTTTAAAGCAAGTTCAACTTGACTAATCGTAAGCGATTCATTCTTAAAATCAATGTTTGAGTAGTTTTCTGATAGGAAATCGTTTCCAATTATACCATCGTAAGGAAAATTTATATTATCAATAATGTGAAATCGATACTTAAGAGAGTTGAATTCGATAGGCATACGTCCAAATGACCTCATTGGTTTATCTGCAGTTCCAATTCCTGAAAATGTTATAGTGTGTTCGTCTATTTCAGGCACGTTTTGAATAGATGATTTCTTTATAAGGCTAATAGATGCACCACTGTCAACAAGGAGCTTAAGTCGCTTGGTAGATACAGAGGTTTGAACTTCCACAAAGGGTAAGTATTTTTCGGATGGATTTGAAGTAACGTTATGTATTTTGTTATATATATTGTTTTTTTATCTCAGGCGTGGTGTTTGGGGTATCGACCATGGATGTTGTAAGAGGAGATATGGCAGGCATGTATTTCAGAGTGCCGGATACTATAGATGCATATGTCCTTTGTTGGGAATTTATTGCACCATTGTTAGAATTAGGGTTATGTGGTACAGAGGATTTTGAAATTGATTTATTAACGTTACTACCACTATGAGTTTGACTACCCTGCTGTGTAACTTTGGACTTTGAAATAGGAGCATGGTTTTCGTTTTGGGGCTGGTTACCCTGCTGTGTGACCTTGGATTTAGAAATGAGAATATGGTCTTCGTTTTGGGGCTGGTTACCCTGCTATGTGACCTTGGATTTAGAAATGAGAATATGGTCTTCGTTTTGGGGCTGGTTACCCTGTTGTGTGACCTTGGATTTAGAAATAGGAATATGGTCTTTATTTTGGGGCTGGTTACCCTGTTGTGTGACCTTGGATTTAGAAATAGGAATATGGTCTTTATTTTGGGGCTGGTTACCCTGTTGTGTGACCTTCGAATTGTAATAGGATATAGAATTTACATTTGGATATAGCAATAGAGGACGTTTTAATTTCGGACTCGGGAGACACCGTCGGGAGTCCTTTATCCGTTTAAAGGATTATCTGTCTCATCGACACCATAATCTTCATAAGAAGCCATTGCATGAATCGGTTGGTTCCGATTTTGAAAGGAAGTAGTAGGGTTTGTGCGGTTGTAGCTTGAATTTTGATTGTTTCCAAATTTCCTATTATTGTATTCTCGTTTGCGACAACCTTCAATAGTATGCCCTGGAGCCTTGCAATATCGGCACACTATAGGATTAGAGGGCCTAAACGCGGCAGATGTTGTATTATTATTAGTGCCATGTTGTAAAACTGATCTATTTTGTGGATATGATGATTGAGATGGGCGGAATCGCGCCTGATTCTGAGTATTTGGAGTTTGCGCGTAATTAGTGTTTCGTCGTGTCAAAGCATTGATAATCTTTTCTTCCGAAGTAGCGAAATTAATGGCGTCGTTCAAAGATTCAGGATCGCGGCATCGAACTATAGTAGACAATCTTGGATTTAGGCCGACTACAAACGTGTGTAACGCTAAGTCTTTCATAGCTGCGACGCGGCCTGCCAGTTCGTCCTTTTTCTTAGTAGGGATAGTTATATTAATTTCGGATAATAATTTTGATAAGCAAGATTCTATTCGTAATGCAAACTGGTTGACCGTTTCGTTGCCTAATTGACGACATTCTTGTAAATCAGAAAGCAGCGCAGCATGCAGCAGTGCTTTTTATCACCAAATTGAGATTTTAAGAAGTCTTCAAGCTGGTGCCAATTCTCAAATTCTTTTACACAACAAGCTGTTTCTGCGCGTCCTTCTAATTGACTTACAATACATTTTAGTAAAATGTCCCGTTGGTTTTGAATAGCAAGTTCTACCGCATTTCTACAATTATTTAAAAATGCACTTAATTTTTCGCGGTTACCATCAAATTTATTTATGAATTTAATTAGTATATTTAAATCAACGTCTGTGGCTGACCTATTCTTAGACTCGCGTACAATAACATCTTCCTTAGGCATTGTCACGTAGGATATGGCTTAGACAAAACAATACTGATAACGACGCGACGACGGCTAGCGTTACTGAGAACTGATTAGGCGATGCACTGATTTCTAATTGGTATTGTAACCAATTATGAGATTGTAATTTTATAAAACAACCTTTCTATTTTTAGCACTTTAAACTTCACTAATTGTTTTCACACAACAACAACATACTGAAATACGAATATATAGGATTTTTGGAAGACTTACAGGGATGCTGCAGTTTTACCGATGAACATCTTTGATGTATGGGGCGGAGACGGCGGATGTTTCTGTACAAAACAATTTCAGAATTCACAGCGAATAGGAAAATCTAGTTATTCACAGAAATATTCACTTTTGTAATCACTCGTTAGTCGCGACTGCCAAACTGAGGCGTACCGTACCGGATTTAGAGTTTTAAAAAAAGAATTTATTTTACACAAAGGATTTATTTAGAAATATAGATTTAGAAAGGCAACTGCTCGGTTTGAATCGTAAAGTGGAACTGACTTTAGCTGAAAGATAATGCTCATGGCGGTTGAATAGGAGAATTCCAGCTAGCTAAAATAGAAGTTGACATAGGGTGGTCTCTAAGGTTTTAAATATATAACAGTTCGTTATGTCAACGCCAAGTATTCCGATGCTGGCTGTGGCTTCAAGAAGAGTGTTTTCGAAAAGAGGAGTAGCGACAAAGGGTATTTTTTTCACGGAAAACGCGCAAACTTGTGTCTTCTTGGGGTTAAATTGGACTAGGTTTAGTCTACCCCAGTCCGAGACTCCACGTAGTAGAGTTTCGACTTCAGACACAAGTTTGTTCCGGTACTCATCGACAACTGTCCGAGAAATACCTGCCCGGCCAGTGTAAAGAGTATCCCCAGTGCTGTCATCCGCATAGCAATGAATGTTGCTAAGTTGCAACATGTCATTGATATGCAGAAGAAACAGGGTCGGGAAAGTCTCAGCGCCGACACCCTTTATTATATAACTGCTACTGTTGATAAATAGCTAGTGTTTCGTCGTTTTTATAAATCAGAAACAAAACATTTCAATATACATTTTTGACGTTGCATTCTATTAAATATTTTTGAAAAAAGCTATAAAACATGATAACTCAAAAGTCTATGGGGTATATCCCTTCCACTTCCTGACTGGACTTACCAATAACCTTATCTATACTAATATTATAAAGAGAAAAGATTCTGTTTTAGTATGTATGTTTGTTTGTAATGTTTTCACACGAGATGGGTGAGGGCGGAAGCGGGCATTGCTAGTAGATTATAACCTCCAAACTTACGAATTCCTTTGTTTGTTTTTAATGAATAAACTTAAAAACTACTAGGTTGATTTCAAACATTAATTTACAGGTTGGATACTACATTTGCCCTGACCCAATGTATTATTTATGTCCAAATTTATTTAATAAGCAAAAGTCGTGCGAATCTGTTATAGGCGATAGAGAATCAACAATTATTTTAAAATAAATTGTATAATGTGAATTGCATTTAACTAAAACGTTACGGTCAATTAACTAAATGATACATTTTTGAATGTATAATGTGCTTTACAGAGTGAAAAATTCCGGTTACATTAGTATTTTATCGATAAATATTATTGATATGTTTTGTTTGAAATAATTTTTAGATAATATAATTAATATTTTATTTTGAGGTAAGCGGCTGAGAGATTAAAGATAAGTCTCGGTTTAATATTGTTAAAAAGTTTATTTGTTAGTCCTGCGTCGTACCTGTCCTTTACAGACGCCATTCACATCTCAAACTTCGATCGCATAGCGTCAGACCTCTATTTGTATAATTGTCTCACTTTGATTTCATGCACATTGTAAATTGTACAGACTAGTAATATTGTATCAGTTTCACGATCATTACTATTTCCTGATTCTGCTATTTTGTATTCTTGAAATATATATTTATTATTATTAAGTCCTTCTTTACAGTTTTAGTTGATTAAAGCCTTTATCGTAAAATACATAAACCTTTGAAAATTTCTTTATTAATATAAACGGAATTTTTTTACGCTATTTAAATAATTAAACGTAGTAAGCGAGACTATTCGACACTATGATTGAAACTACTTGAAATACTATTTGAAATATTGCCAAATTTTACATTTGCATATAGCAACCTCGCGGCGATAGATTGCCATATGCCGACGGACTTGTATCCGCGTAAAAAAAAGAACGGTGGTATTGGCGCAAAGTCGTTTTGTTATTAGTGTAGTAAACTCGCTACATAATATATTATATAGTTCCTTCCTTCCAATATGACTGTGTGTGTCTGTGATGGTTATGAAACATTTTTTTTTTCAAGAAAATACATATAAAAGGTACCTTCCGCTCGTGACGCTCTGAAAATTATGGCCGGAGATTGAACTTATTCCTATAACCTACAAATCTATTGAAAAATAAAATTTTATAAGATTTCATATCAGTCATATACATTTAACATGATTCCGACCGTACCTTCCATGTTCTTGTGTATTTTAGCATTATGTAATATGCAACCTCTTCAACAAAAACGTTCATAAAACGTCAATTTACATAAAACCATATTAAATACACGCTAACCTTTCTCTGATATCACACTATCTATTGTGAAACTATTGTAAAATCCGTTCAATAGGGTTTGATTATATTGCGTTTATAGCCAGACGCTACTCTGGGACTTCGTTTCTAATTTGTAAGGATAATTGAAGGTAATAACTCCTATTTTTAGCAATTCAAAGAATCTTATACATCGATTGAACACCAACGCACCAATTATAAGAGGATTTGAAAATACTTTTACGTCTTCGTCTATACAAGTGATCTCCGTTCACCTTAATTAATTTACGATTTTGTTTTCTAAACAAATATTTTGTTGATGAATATTTTTTTAGTAATATATTTTTTATCTCAACAAAAACATTTTTTTGAAAATTTTGTTTAAACAAATGGCACTAAGAGTCATTAGCATATGTTAAACCTAGGTTCTGTGGACAAAGTTCTGCGCTTCCTCCGACCTAAACATAGGATCCTCGACTAGCCTAACCTCTGATTTAGGCATCATTAACTCAAATTGATTTCCTTACCTGCAAGTACTAAACCCGACCTCCGCTAAACTATTTCTATAAGTGGATGGCCCGGTCTGTGAAGGATACTTGCTGTGGTCAAATATCAAATACTAATGCTTGAAAGCCCGGGAATGCACTTGTGTGTGTGTAGTATGTGTAGCCTTTTGGAAATGTGTGTCCATGGTGGTATCACTTAACATAGAAGCCTCCTGCCCGTTTGCCTCCTATTACGTAAAAAAACACAAACTAACAATCGACTGGAGAGGCGGACGCAACCGCCGCGTTGCAAATCGGGAAGCGGATAAGGCTCTGCTGTTAACTACATCCGTTTTTCTTAGCGCACTTATTAGAGGAGGAAGTTATGGACACGCTACAGTGTGTGCGCAACAATCACCCTATTCGTGATGCGCTAGCAAAGCCATATCCGCTTTTATTACACGCCCTCCACAGACTATAACTTAGACAAAATATATACTTAGACATCTATATGACATTTGTATCTACAGATTAGTGTAAGTTTCACTAATGACGCTTGTTTGTAAGACTTCAAAATTAAAAGTTGTTGATAGATAGTAGTTATAGTTAGAAGACTATGTTATTTGAGGAATTTCAAAAAGCGAATACGCCTTTATTAAAACCCTAGCACAATGAATTCGCAACAAATACTAATTCAATATTCCTCTTTGTAAACGGATATCTAGGAAATCTGTCCTTTGTGTTTTATGCAGTTTCCGCTTCGTGAACATTCACGTGAAAATCACATCCATTTTGCTTTGTATGATTTTAATAAGTTCGACGAGCGACTAGATTAATTTACCAGTTGTCATCCCGAAACAATTACACTGGATGTCACCCACACTGTCCATTTAATTACTTGATTTTGACGTTATTAAAACAGATTACATGGAAGTTTAAAAATAAATGAAGTTTAAGTAATATAATAAAACAATTTCGTATCATAAATATATTTAACCCATAAAATTAGGACGTCCGGAACGACGCTTATAAATCTAATTTTTTTCATTTTCAACCGAAACGTCCCTTTCTTCTTCAGTCGACCCATGCGTTGGAGAGTACCTATTGCTGGTAAGAACCTGTATAAGGCGTTCATTTCATCTCCCATACAGAATAGAAAGGAGGATTCGATGTAGGCTAAAAACAAATGTTTTCAACAATAATTTTTAATATTCCTATTCAATAAACTTCTTAATAAATGTCGATATTATCCTTATATTATATTGTTAAATAAATGGTAGGACAGCGTACGTTATATGGGGCGTACGGCTGGCACGCTAAGGCATATTTTATTCCAGGCCGTCGGGCTTTGTAAAAAAATAGTTTTGAAAATCGTGTAATTTTTTTTCTGTAGGACAGTCTTTCTACTTGCCGTTGTTAAGTTCATTTATTAAGTTAACATTTCTTTGTTTGTTTGTTGTGTGTGTAAAAACACTCGGGTACTTTTCCAGATACCAATATGTCCTCCTTAATATAGGGATGCCTAGAACAGATTCCTTAATATCTATATAATAACTCAATACTTGGCGATTAAAAAGAATGGCGAAAAGTTTCTTACCAGTTCTTCTTACCCGCTCTACGCCCTTGACTTGATGGTAGTAAATGTAAATTTACAATTAATTTAACTTCTTTTTAATGTTCATATGAATAAAGATATTTTGAGTTTGAGTTATCAATAAAACATCCGTTGAACCATATCATTTTTCTTAATTTAGGTATAGTCTTAATATATTTGCAAATTATATAGCTGTTTAATTTTGTAACAATACAAATGCTATTGGAAGAAACTACATATCTATATATGGATAATTCTTGTCAACGATATTTCCACCTAACGTTTCGGTCAAGACGTGTATCAAAATGATTATTACACATAACCATTAATTTTCTCTCTACCCCCAACCATTTGACAGCGAAATTAGAACTGTATATGCCAAACCTATACTTAAAACACAAATAAACAGTTACAAACAACCATTTAATAATCGCGTAACAACAATCATAACATGTAGTGGTCAATACCAGCTTATATTTGTATTCGAAACGTTTGATGTTAGATACTATAGTTATCGATGTGTCAAATTAATATCCGATATTCTACCTTTGACGTTGACATGTTACAGCGAGCTGGGATTGAACGAACGATTGACGAGTCAACATGGCTTCGCCTTCGGGCACAGTATCGTGTAATGGCATGGGAGATATACAAAGGGTATGAGAGGGTACCTACTAATTCAATGCAATCGGCGGATAGAACAACGGAATCAGACATTTTATTTATTATTTAATACAAACGTATTAAATGTTCGTTTATTACAAACGTATTTTACGTAATTTATGTTGAAAGTTTGATGAATTCAACAATAAAAATGGAATAGTCGTCTACATCACCGAATTATCATTAATATTTAACATTTATTTTAATAAATATAATTTATCTAAAGTAATACGTTTTCAGTTAACAACACGTTTTTATTTCGATTTTAGTTTACGTTTATCTAAAAAAAATATAAATAATATAATTGTTTTGTCCATGTACAATTTAAACTTGGGCATACCTTATATATTTTTGTATCATACGGCTTTGAGATATAAGATCATTACTATATTATGTTTGCACCACTGCATGTTGCCAAAAAAGAGTTGTGATGGAACTTTTCTTTTTGTCCTTTTGATGCTGCTACCTACCTACCAAATACACCTTCATGATTCAGTGGTTTCACATTGCATTTTACCAGGACCTGCGTTACCGTATAACTAGTTCGGCCGTCTCCCAAAAATATAGACGAAACATACGCAAATAGGTCTTCTCTTGGTCATTAGGTAAATAATCATCTCTTAATATTACAAAGCGATCCGATCACCTACACACTATCCATTTACAGTATTGATTTCTAAGAAACTTTGCGAAAGATTTTGACGTCTTGTTACCTATTTTCGTTTTCAGAACCTTTAACGGCCTACGCTTTATAATTCGACTTAATTACCACTTATTCTATTAAAATATAATTACGCACAAATAGGTTACGCAATTTTTAGCCTATTTCTACTTCTCTCATTCTCTTCTACTTTCTATTCTTGATTACGCTGATGTGTGTTATCCTGACTTAACTGAGTTGCAGCTTGATAAGTTAGAGCGCTTACAAAATGTTTACATCAGTTTCATATTTGGACTTCGTAAATTTGACCATATTTCGGAGTTCCGAAGAAAGCTTAAGTGGCTTCCCATTCAATTACAGCGTAAGATGCACATTTTACAACTTCTCTATAATGTTCCTTTTAATCATAAAGCTCCTAGTTACTTAAAGCAAAATTGTATGTTCCTACCTGGCGGTAGTTTTGATTTGCGTTCCGTAACTAATTCTTGAAACTCCTAACTCATAAAACTGAATTCTATAATTCCTCCTTCACTGTGCAAAGTATCCTGCTATGGAATTCCTTACCAATTTATATCATACGAGCTCAGTCTTTAAATTTATTTAAAAAATCATTTTTCTTCTGCCTCGTAATTAGCGTAATACTTATAGTTATTGCTGCATGTTATTTTGTGAACTTTGTGTGTTATTCTTTTGTAAGTAGTCCGCTATAAAGGTGCAAAATGGTGTTGTGTTAATTAAATATTGTTTATAGAGCCTTCTAACAACTAATTGTTGAGACAAAAAAATTGTAGGTTTTTTTAAGAGATACGGAGGTTTCAACATGTTTATCTGAATTTCTTTAATTTTTAAAGAAATGGTGAAAAGTAAGACCTACATCAGAAAACATCTTGACCACAAAACATATAATGACTGTCATTTGTTATTTCTAATTAGAATTTGTTATTTTTCTTATAAATAAAGGCTTCATTTACTTGTGTTTGTAAGGGATAAACTCAAAAACTACATTATTATACATAAAAATAATTTTTTCGGCATCGCTTAACCAGCAGAGTGCCACGATTTTTATATAACAACAAAGCGAAAATTTGAAACATTGCTGTGTTGCCGGCCTTTTAACCGACGATATCATAGACAACAGGTAATATTTTTAATTAACGCCTTGGTCAATTAAAGATTAATAATGATAACATTCTTTATTCGGCATGAATTTTGTTAAGAAGGGTTACCAAATACTCCACTGATGTAAAATCCGTCCTATATATTATTTATTGAACTATTCCTGTAAACTTAGGACAACATAACTCCCCAGTAATAGCATTTACCTTTTAAAAATCTAATCAGCTTTTCTTTGAAAGCATTTAATTAACAAGAATTAAAATTTAAACAATTTATAATACATTAACGTAAAGTATATTTTGTCTACAGTAATCACTGAATCAAATTAAATTTTCTTTTACAGTTCCAAATCGAGTCGTTCAATGTTTTTTTATCGCAAGTAATGCCTTTGTGTCTGCCAACACGATGTGGCTCTGGCCGACTCAAAACTTCAAGTTAAATATTTGCGCGATAATAAATCCTTCAAATACATTTGCAATCTACCCTTATCACGTAGTATCTATATGATGGCAGGTAAACACCTTCTACTGCACATCATGACCTGCTATAATTACCTGATTTGCATTTGATATTACTAATACTTACAAGAGCTATGTGAAGTACTACTTTTGTTCTCCCAAAACATCTTGTACTGCGCGACATCCATGAAATAGTCCTTTTTGAACATCAGGGCTGGTTCCCTTACCATGATGCCGGCTACACCACACACGGGAGCATAGGTGTCTGGACATTTCTGGAAAAGCAATCGTACTGATTAATATATATTATATTCATATCATTGATCCATTTTTTGTTATGTAGGTCTTCTTTTTTCTATGGAATAGGATGCAAACGGGCAGGCGTCTTATCTGATGTTTAGTGATACCGCCGCCCATGGACACTCACATTGCCAGAAGGCTCGCAAATGCGTATCCCAGCGTTTTATGAATAACAATAAGGTCTGAGTATCTATATTAGTATTGGCTAGTAAATAAAAGTTCTTATGGTAGAGCATATATTATAATATAGATGTATAAATTGTCGCATCTAAACGTAGGAGAGTATCTAGTCTCGTTTCTATATTTAGAATTTAATACGATTACTTCGGAATTTAACGAGGAACATACTTTTTGCTACCGTAATTAAGAAATGGACGATTCAATCGTGGTATATAAGAAGAATTATGTTTCTTTTAACTACAATTATTTATTTATTTGTTCATCAGTATTATCCAAACATATGCATTATACACAAAATGGATTCACATTCAAACATTTACATAAAACAAAGTTAACATTTTTACCTATTTATACTAAAAATAAAACAAAACCGAAACATAATACACTGTTTTTTATAGTATATTTTGCTTTACAATAAGCAAAAATTTACTAGTAAGATCTAAAACTGAAAGTGTAATGTTTTTATTGTATTGTTTGTTGTTTATTTTACGAATACTAAAAATGTTATATATATTAGAAAAGATAGCTTATTGCATACTGTAGATATAGTATTATATATTTAATAAAGAAATAAACAAACACAAACAAATCAAACAGACATACTAAATGTCCATGGAGTATGGACTAACCATTTCCTGTATTCGTTGCCTTAATATTTTTTCTTTATAGTGTCTAGTCATGTTACCATAATTAATTTTTTGGATCTTAGGTTCCCATACAACGGTTCCCGTCACCGTTGCAGTACGTCTCAATGTATTGGTTAACAGTATAGGGTTTAAACGCACGATCAAAATTCTCTAGAATAATTCTGCTACCAGCAGTATCATGTATAATAATAAAAGGCCTTTAATTTCATAAAACTATTACATTATAATTATATGTTTTTTTCTTTACACCATTCAGTTGAAAGTAAATAGGTTATTACCGTCGCCTGCCCTTAGCTTTCCAAAGGATTCCGACGGGATTGTATAAATTCCAAATCAAAACTGATATTGAAAGGAAATGCAATTAAATTTTTTATTAAAATACACGACAATTTTAGGTTGTGTTATTAAAACAAAGGATATTTAAAAAGTATTTACATTTGCGAACGAAAATAACATTCGTGAATACCAAATAATATTTTATCAATAAAATAAAATAAGTCAATGGCGCTACAACCTTTTTATTTCTTGGTCTCACATTTCTGTATCTGTTTCACAATAATTTGTAAATTGAATAAGCGAGTAGCTGATCAGCCTTCTGTGCCTAACGTCTCGTCGCGTTTTTGCGTCTGAGACACGTCGGTTTCCTCACGATGTTCTCCTTCGAGCTAATGTAAAATGCGCACATAGAAAGAAAGTCCAGTGGTGCACTGCCGGGGATCGAACCTACGATCTCAGGGATGAGCGTCAAAGTCAAAGTCAAAAATCATTTATTCTTGTAGGTACACTTATGAACGTCAAAAAAAAGAAATATACATTAAATGCTTCTAATTTTACATTTACTGCCAGTTCTCAAATCAAGGGCGTAGAACGGAAGAGAAGAAATGAAAATAAACTCTCCGCCACTTTTTAAATCGCCAATTTTTTTTGTATTATACAACGTTTGTAAGGAGCTGGAACCATTACACCATGTTCCACATAACATCAGCAGGAGGCATGGTGAAATAGGAGCGAGCACTTACATTCTCGTGGGAACCACACGCAATACAATACATAGTCGAAATAACTAACATCACCGTATACACGAATTCAAGTACGACCAGTCACCACAAGCAGCACCCGTTCACGAGCATGACCCATGGCCAGCCATCGGCCCCCTCGCCATATTATGCCCGGCTCTATATAGGATTTTATTAATAATATCTTTATTTCCTTTAGAAGAAAGAAGAAGCCTTAAATAATGTACTAACACCTGTAATCGTATCTTTACTAAATACTACAGATGCTTAAACCATAAACTAATAGGGCTGTAACTTTCGTACCTGAGTTCGGTGGCGGTTTTTGGAGGGATGTTCAAATAAATGAAACTCTTTGTTTGAAGCTGGGTGGGCAGCTGGGATTAATCGTTTAAAACATGAGCTTATAACTAACATACCATTAGGCATAATGGGGTTGCGACAAATAACTAACTTGGCTTATTTATGGGTTCTTAAATCTAAGTAACACATACGTATAAAGAATATAAGTGTATTATAATGGCAACAAGTGTAAAATTATTGCCATGTTGTGTTAAAACATTTGGTTTTTCGCTACTAATTATTATAATAAATAAACCAGTGCCCTTACAATTTTTCTTTTTTAGGCTTGGGCCTCAGATTTCTGTAACTGTTTCATGATCATTTTTGAATTTAATACGCAAGTAAGTGATCAGCCTCCTCCTCCACGTCGTCGCCTTTTTGGGTCTAAGACAAGCCGGTTTTGGTTTGAGCGAATGTTAAATGCGCACATAGAAAGAAAGTCCATTGGTGAACAGCCGTGCATCGAGCCTACGACCTCAGGGATGAGAATCGCACGCTGAAGCCACTAGGTCAACAGTGCTTTTCTAGTTATTAACTAATATGTATACATGTAGTATACATTTTAGTTAATAACTAGAAACTTAACTAATGTTAGGTTACATAATCCTGATATTTTTTTATATAGAACAGGGGCGGTAGGAGGCTCACCTGATGTTTAGTGATATGGACTCTTAATGCCAGAGGGCTCGCGAGTGCGTAGCCGACATTCTAAGCCAACATTTCTTCTTAAGGATGTTATGTAACATCACCCACGGACACTTAAGCTAAGAAAGCTCGTGAGTGCGTTGCCGGTATAAATATATAAATACAGTGTAAACTCTTTATAATGTCGTTCGTTATAACGATTAACCCTCTATATAGTAAAAATTAGTTAAATTTGTTTGGTTTAACACAAAAACAATATATTAATTCCCTCTTTATAACGGACAGCAATTCTTTTGAGGTGCCGAAATTTCTAAGGAAGACATCTGAGGTCATAATCAGCCGTCTCGCCTTGTTATTGTTAATTGCATTAACACGTGTGCCAATATTCTTAGATTACACTGCCTGTAGGAAATTTTGGTCTCAGTTACTAAACACACCATCGTCACCTATCGTGTATTATCAGTCGTAAACAAACTGTGAAACTGTCAAGATGGCTGGATGGATGTCAAACAGTAAAATAAAAGCGTTATGTGTTAACGAAAAAGTTTGTGTGATACGAGCGATAAAAAAATTGATATTGGGAAACGTTTAGGTCCCAGTCCATCTGCTGTTGCTAACATTTGGAAAAACAAAGAACCGATTTTTTTAAGCGATTTGGTGGACGATTCTGAACCATTATACCAACTGTTTAACAGGCACTTGCCGCCTATTCATAAAACAAATTGAAAAATTCTATTTGTTTCATGAAGATAGCATGCAAAAAAATATGCTCGGTCCCTTGAAATTCGTTATAAAGAGTTTACAGTGTATATCTAACTGTTCCACAACGAGCTGCGCCCGCAGTTACCTATCTTATCTCCGTAGTGTTATAATAATTCGTTGATAAATGTACGACACCAAAATAATTTTAATATTCATCTCACAAGTTCTTGATATCTGAAGAAACAATTGAAGATAGTTTTTTTCTTATTGATTGACTCTGAGGGTAATGTTCAAAGTAAATAGTGCTAAAGACGACTTTCGTGTGTCAATAATGAATCGGATTTATCAAATCATACTATGAACTAGTCTAGACTCCCACGAAGTTTGTTCAATTAAAATTTAATATTTTACTGAGAGAATGCAACGGTTCAGAGATTTTCCTTGCGTATTTATTAGATTAGCTAGAACATCGAAAAGCAAGCGAAAAGTGCAAGAAGCGTTATAATGATAACATGACGTAATGTGTCTATCATTTTCTGAAAAGATTTCAAAACTCCTACACACGTGAAAATCCTTTTATAGTAAATCATTCCATGATAAAAGTTTAGAAGTCGTGGGCAGATTTAATACGGCGTAAATTACTATTATATTAGATATTCAGGTTGCTTGTGGCGTATTTCTATTTCTGTTACATTCATAATTTTCAGGCAAGTGAACAGCGTTCCGATAAATCCGAAACTATCTTATTTATAAACGGACCAAGTTTTATGCCACGTTAAGCTTCACGAAGCTTTTTAAGTACATAGTAGTAACAAAATAACAGGACTAGTAAATTGATTATTTATTTATTTTTAGTGACTATTGTTGGCTCTAAACTCAGACGCCGTGTATTTGAATCACGGCTGTGTACTGATGGAGTTTTCAATGGCTTTTAATACTCTATTATACGGGGAAGGAAAATATCGTGAGTTAGACTAAAAATCGATGATATCTCAGACGCTAGGGCTACCTAATCAGAAAAAAAAATCACGAGATGTATACGGAACTCTGAGGCGACCAGTGGTTTTTAAATATTAAATATTTGTAAATATAAATCAAAATACAAATTATTGATATAGACAACACGTTCTCAATAAATACTTATAAATACTTGTTGCTTCAAAGCTACTTACTTATCTCAATAACATTAGCCGATAAAAGCTTTTGTTATCGTCTGATATCTTCAACATTGTTATGCTCGTTTATGCCACCCTAATTAGTCTGAGTGTCTACGTTTATTTAACAAGATTTATATACGTTGTATAATAAAATATAAAGACGTCTTCGTATTTTTTACATATAATAGTTGTATAAGTACGCAAAAGTTTCTGTCTACTTTAACGATACTATAAAACCATACGAGCAGCTTTTTGGTAAAATTATTACTTTTTTCAACATATTTAAAAATAATTAGCGAGTTATGCTTTAAAGTTAAAGTTTCTTAAGGATTTCAGCGAAGACAAAGTTCTATGCTAAAACTTTAACTCCAGCTTAAAGTTTACAAAAGTTGTTGATAATAAGTTGATAACCCGTTATAAATGCGAACCCTTTATGGAGAAAACATTCATATTTTTGAACGCTTATAACGAAAATACTGAAAAGTTCTGAACTGATTAAAAAAATTATATCCCCCGACTAACATAGGCTATATTTATATCCTGGATATTTAAAAGGCAGTACCCGTCCGTTACAGACTGCGTGTTATATAAACAATATATTTTTGAACATAATACAGATTAAACATTTGTATAACTTAGTATTACTCGTAGTATGTGCAATATAGCGATTCAGTCTTCAAAGCGGTTCTAGTTAGCTATGAGACATGAGTATGCCGTATGTTACAACCGGAAACAGGAAGTTAAAGAGTTTATTTACCTAGTGTTACTAATTAGTCGGAGCTTGGGTCTATGTGTGATCTGCCTCAATGGGATTAACGTTTGTGTTATGTTAAAGTATGTCTGGAATACCGAATTGAATTAGTATATTTGAGAACGATTATTTAATAAAACAATTTTAAATATTTATTTATATCTAATACACGGGCAAACGAGCTTACGGTACACCCAAAAAGGGATGTCATCGCAGCCTGTACGAGCCAAAGCTGTACATTTTGCTCACTCAGGCTATCTTAGAATTATAAGCGTGATGATCCCTATGTACGTGCCAAGGTTCGTACATTCTTGCTCGTTTACAAGCTTGACAAATTCCTATGTTTGTACGTGCCATGGATGTACATTTCGATCACTTATAAGCGTGACGATTTCCCAAATCGTCGGAGTTACGTCCCGAGAGTATAGCCCGACGCAGGCACTCTCTTCTACATTCGTTTATAGCGAACTAAATCATGGGAGTTACACCCCGAGAGCATAGCCAGACGTAGGCACTCTCTTTGACTGTTAAATTGTATTCATTCGGTATATAGCAATTAGCACGTCATTATTTCGCTCATATTCTATTGTAACACGCGAGTGGTAAATATAGAGTAAATCAATAAATCTCTATTATTTGAAGCATCCCGTTGACCCAGGAACCGTACATTTTGGTCCTTCGAGCCATCCAGAATCGTACATTTTGGTCCTTCGAGCTATCCGGGAATAGCGGGTCTTTCGCGTTCAGTTGATCGCGTTCGCGTTTTACTCCGTTTTCCTGAAGATCGGCGCCGTGGAAAAACATCCCACTGCTGGTTCGTTGGGTCATCAAGCAAATCAAATACCATCATCCGCATCAATAGAAAAGAGGAGAGCAACGTTTTCAAGGATCCAGACTAGTCCAAATATATCGGCGTCCTTTCAACCTAGTACAAGGCGACAATCTTCAACGGAGAGAGGTAAACTGCAGTAAGCCCTCTCCCAAATTTTTTCAAGAATCCAGACGGGTCAAAATATATCGGCGTCCTTTCAACCTAGAACAAGGCGACGGACGTCAATCTTCAACATAGAGAGGCAAGCGACAGCGCTCGGTACAGTAAGTCCTCTCCAATTGTTTAAAGCACAGAATGTATCCTGGAGGTACAAGCATTTACAGAGAAGCGTAGCAGAAAAGCATAGCAGAGAAGCAAGCAAAGGGTCTAGGAGGTCCTTTTAAAAGATAATAAACAATCCCGTATCCGTCAACACGGTGTGGCGGAAGACGTCGGGTAGTAATCTACACGCAACATAACAAGAAGAGGAAAGCAGCCATTGCAGTAGGTAAGTCCTTTCCATTTGTTTTGAGCACTATAATTCTGAGAATTATCTCATTTATTCTGAGCATTTTATCAGGCAGAAGCGAATGGTAACGCATTGTTACTACGTATTTTATAAAACATTCGTTTAAGAATTTACTAAGTATATTATATATAAACTAGTTAATAATATATACCATAATGGAGAATTTGTTCCAAGCTTCTTTCACTGACAGCCTGAAATCCTTCAGGTATTCAAAAAAAACCGAAGAGTTGCTTCGTAAACAAGCAGCTTTATTTAGGTCCTTTGATAGTATGTTAGAACTATCTAATGGGGGAGTATGTACGAGCCAAAGCTGTACATTTTGCTCACTCAGGCTATCTTAGAATTATAAGCGTGATGATCCCTATGTACGTGCCAAGGTTCGTACATTCTTGCTCGTTTACAAGCTTGACAAATTCCTATGTTTGTACGTGCCATGGATGTACATTTCGATCACTTATAAGCGTGACGATTTCCCAAATCGTCGGAGTTACGTCCCGAGAGTATAGCCCGACGCAGGCACTCTCTTCTACATTCGTTTATAGCGAACTAAATCATGGGAGTTACACCCCGAGAGCATAGCCAGACGTAGGCACTCTCTTTGACTGTTAAATTGTATTCATTCGGTATATAGCAATTAGCACGTCATTATTTCGCTCATATTCTATTGTAACACGCGAGTGGTAAATATAGAGTAAATCAATAAATCTCTATTATTTGAAGCATCCCGTTGACCCAGGAACCGTACACAGCCCATGGACACCCATTTTTTGTAGGTGCGTTGCCGGCCTTGAGGGAGGAATACACTGTAGCTTCGAATAGTTTGAGGTCGCATCTTTCAGGGAAGACCCCCACCGGGAGTCGATACCACAGTTCACTAGTTCGCAAAAGAAAGTGCCTTGGGAAACGGACCGTGACCGAAGACTTCCAGCCATTAAGGTTATGAAATTTCGTTGAAATGAGACAGAATGGATCAACTTAAACAATTCTTCAGAACAGTCACTATAGTACACTTTGTAGGAAACGCAAAGAGACGCAATGTCTCTGCGTAGAGAAAGAGATCCAAGCCGATCAGTAATACATTGGAGATTGACAATTTGACAAGCCCTTTGCTGAATTTGGTCAAATGGAAGAAGCTGATATTTGAAAGGGCTGGTGAGATGTGAGCTGTACTCCATATCGTCGTACTTGAGTCTATCATATAATATTATAATATATAACTTTAAAAATGTATTTTACTTATATAAATGAATAGTAAAAATAACGATTTTAGAAATAAGATATTGAGTGTATAATATAGTAGTAATATACTAAATATCTTAACAGTATAATACAGCAGTTTTCCCCAATAAAATTAATTGAAATGCCAATAATCCGATCCAGCACCCAAAATACCTTTTTTGTGTATTAGGAGACAAACGGGCAGGTGTTAAGTGATACCGCCGTTCATAGACACTCACATTGCCAGAAGGCTCGCAAGTGCGTTGCCGGCCTTTCAAGAATTGGTACGCTCTTTTATTGAAGGACCCTAAGTCGAATTGGTTCGGAAATACTTCAGTGGCCAGCTGGTTCCACATAGTTACTTGTTTTTTAGTGCCTTTGGATAAGAAAGTAATTTTACGCTTAAATTTAATAGTTATCATCTTCTTCGGACCCATGGTTACTTATATATACGTTATGATTACTTATAAAGAAATATATTGTTGCATTGGTGTTCGTTCAGGTTCCATGTGACATATCATAACAGCAATAAGGTCGTAATTTTTTTGCTTGTACACTATAATTCTTACAATAAGATACTCATTAAATATATGATTATAGTATCCTACCTTGGTCCTCGGTAACATTACATCCATAACGTAGTAAGCGGCACTCGTCTTCAAAGATATTTAATCGGAAACCATCACCTTCCTCCCTTACCCCATAGACCCGTTTGCCTGTATATAAGCACTCTAGGTTTCTGCAAAACAATATTTTCTCAGAATCATAGCTTGCAAGTGATGTGAATAGAAATAGAATAAAACGATACATAGAATTGAATTTTCTGCTTGAATGGCATTTACAATTTATGTTTGAATGCAATATTTAATTATAAGATGTTTTCATCTCTGTGTAAAATTTAAATAATTTGTATTTATGAATAATTTATTAAGTTATACGCGAAATAACGAATTACAATTCGAATAATATAGCTTCAGAATATAATTTTTCAGAACTCTGTCATAAATGTAGGTTAATAGCAAAATACTAAAAACAAATGCCTGCAGCATTACTCTTAGCAATGTTTTTTTTATTATTATTATTATTTATTATGATATAATACATATAATATTTTTTATTTATATAATTTAATGAAAAATTCAATTCTTTTATAACTAGATTTCATACTCTAATGTACTTTCAAAAATTTGGTCTTGATAAATTTTCCCCATAGGCTATAAAACTCCCTAAATTTTGAGACGATTTCTCCTAGTCTGGCATCATTGCCCACATACTTGACATTGGTTTTTAAGGACTTGTCTGGAGTGGTTGTCGTACATGAAAATCATATGACATTTAATTTAATAAAGCGAACTGTCAAAAAATGCCAGTTGTCAATTATTGTGTGTATACTGTAAAGTAATGTTGCTCATTTTAGTATCTATCTTAGCGTAGGTTATGTTATCGGGAGGGAAAAGGTGATGTGTAAAAAATTAGGGAAATTATTTAACGAAAAGTTAAAAGACCTCAGCAGAACACAGGGAACGTACAATACGACCTAGATTAGTTAAATAACTGTGTGTTCAATTATTGCATTGCATAATATATTGTCCAAAAAAATTAAGTTTATTTAAATAAAGTGATGTAATTTTATAGAAAATGTCTTCTAAAACAGATTTAATAAAGCCAAAAACAGTCCGAGTCTTTGATTTAGACGATTACGAAAAGTTACTTAAAGGCATACAGGTGGCAGCATGCATGATAACAGAGTCACACCAAATTGGTATAATCCCTTACTTACTTTTACTTACTTTTTCTATAAGCAATCCATAGATATGGTGGATAAAAATATTGAGGGTGACATATATGTAACTATTGATTCTTATTTCACTTCAGTATACTTTTCCAAGAGACAGGGTATGATTTATTCAAGATTTATACTTAGTGTATAAGTGTAAGTTTAATCTGAGGGTTAAAGTTTGGTTTTGTATTCTATTTTTAGTGTAAGAAAGAGATATAATATAAGAAAAAATTAAAATTATGTAAAATAATTATAAGTTTATAATAATACATAGCTTAAATCCGTTAAAAAAGTGTTTTCTCACATTTATTTAGTCACTAGGGATAATATTATATTAATTATTGATAAATGTTATGAAATTTTCAGTTGATGAACAGAGTGTTTTAAAGCGTCTCAATGCCTTAACTATAATTGGAGCTAGTGATGGGAACTGTTGTTCATGTTGTGGTGCTGGTTGATTTGAGACGAGAGCCCAGCAGACTGCACATTATAAAAATCACTGGCATACTCATAACTTGAAGAGGAAGTTATTTGGAAAGTCTGCATTGACACTTGGACAGTTTAATTCACGGCAAGGTAGAGTTACTGATTACCATAATGTATATAAATAGGTACACATAAAAAAAAGTGTTAATGTACTATCTATTATTTATTAAAGGACATGTGCAGTGTAAGAACTTGTTTGTCTATACTAATATTTTCTTAATGTAAGGTTATAGTGCTTTCTATTTAAAGTAATTTAAGATTAAAACATAGTTAAATACCAAAAAAATGTTGCCATTGTATTTAATGAGTTCTTTAAATGTTTTAGATGACTCCAGTGTATCAGGCAGTGATTCCGAAACTGAAAGTACAAACTCAAAACCAGCTAGTGATCTGTTTGCAGCAGCAACAAGACATTGTAAAGCATTTTTTACCAACCAAGCTGGACAAGTTTATTGTGTATATTGATGTATTATCATAAAAAGGTTAGTCCAATTTACATTTAGTTTTTGCAAGCATTGATCTACTGACTGACTTGATAAATTTGTTTGTGTGACATTTCTGTACTGTACATTCTTAAATGCAAATATTCTCGTGGGTTAGCGAGCGTTCAATTATTACGTCACGAAAGTATTACGTAACGTTTTCTGTACCCAGTGACTCTTTATACCTAAAACTTACCATTATATGGTGTAAAAAGTACTGGAAAGTTGAAAATAATATTAACAATAACTCGTAATTCAAATTTCATTAAATCCCCGCCCCGCATGGAACGCATCGTAACGTTTTACTAGAGACCACTAGGCGGGCTCTGGTAAGTCTTCTACACCGCCCGATCTTGGCCCAGGCGCTCAAGGTGCCAACGTAATTGATGGTCCTTGTATTCGCCTATAATGTTGGGCTTGGCTACCAACTCTTCTATTACGGCATTTTTTCGGACTTCCTATCGCCCCTGTAGTGTATGAATAACCCATGTATCTTTTAAGGTCATATTTTATGTAACACGTGTAACCTAATTATAAAACCTATTTAATCAATGTTTAACATTAATAAAATGCAGTCTTAATTATGATCTCGTTGTTTTCGTTCGTCTCCTAATACATCCCGTACATGGCGACCCTGCCAGGATGGTCGACCACCCGCGCGCCTCTGTTATACGAAACCTCATTACCAAAACGGGAGTGGAACTTTTTTAAGACAGTGTATTGTGTGTTTTAACGCAGTAGAAAAATTATAATATGTTATAAAAAATGGCATTATTAAAACAGAGCTATCGTTTGGATAAATTAGACGTAATTCGTGTGTATTGGTTTGAAATCCTGAATTAAGGCAATGGGTAACCAAAAATCTCAGAAAGGTCATCGCTCAGAATGCTGCAAGTGCGATAAATCAGGCTACGGCAGACCAAATACAATGGCATATGTCGACTACTAACATATTGCTCATGATCATATCTCTGTCGACGACTTCTGGATGTCTTGAGGGTGATATTCAGGCACGAGCTCCGAATAAACTCTACCCAGGTGTTGTGTAGTGAAAAGCGATGATAAGTGCATGGTTCGATAAGTGCTCGGTTAGATAAAATTATTTCCTAGTAAATTACGTATTATTAAATCGTGTATGTGCGTTTGCGTTTATATGGTACGGCTATATTTAATGGACTGTTATGTTAATTAATAATTTTAACTATAATAAAATAATGTTATTTATATATACTTTCGAAAATGTATAAAAATGTAATGGTAAGTTATGGCAATTTATTTACAGTCTTTATATAGCGAATTGAAAGAAGTTACAACATATTTAATAAAAATAGGCCCAAGGTGATGTTCTAATAAATAAATTAAATGCAACTAATGAAATATATGGGCGATATTTAAACTAGCTAAATGAATATAATTTAAAATTAAGGAAGTACGATGATGATGATCAACTTGTGAGAAGTTTTTGTAACCAGTTTTTAACATTATAGAACGAAATAATTGATTTATGTCGCAGTGATTTACCGAACTCTGAAACTACTGTAACAATGAATACTTTTGATTTAAAAACCGCTTTGAATTTATTGCCCGTTATGACAGATACCGAGGCCAATACTAAACAATTAATAGACAATATTGAATATTATAATTCTTTATTGGAAAAAGAAACGTGTAAAAATAATTTAATAAATTTTGTTTTAAAAAGTAGATTATCTCAAGCTGCAAAATTAAGATTAAATACTAGTTATTCAAATGTGAGGGATTTAATTGCGGATATGCAAAAAGAACTTGTAAATTACCTCGCAAGGCGGCAACTGCAATTTCGAGTAAATTAGAAAATATGAAACAAAATAATTTATCTATTTCAGATTATGGACAACAATTATCT
The DNA here is from genome assembly GCF_905147105.1 of Pieris brassicae. Taxonomy (NCBI): domain Eukaryota; kingdom Metazoa; phylum Arthropoda; class Insecta; order Lepidoptera; family Pieridae; genus Pieris; species Pieris brassicae. Next base: position 2,678,863 of record NC_059679.1, on the reverse strand, counting down.
GAATTATTTGTGAATCTTACGATATCGCAAGCAAACGGAAATTCAGAGAGTTATAAAATTTTGAAGCCATTAAATGAAAATATTGCTGTTAAAAAATTCGCTGATGGTTTGCGAAATTGTAGGCTCAGCACTATCATAGCAGCTAGGAATTTTAGTACCCTGAAGGACGCTATCCAAGCGGCTCTTGATGAAGAAGTCACCAGCGCATCTGGTTCGGGAGAAATTTTGGGTATGCATAAAAATCATTATTTTAATTCTAAATATAGGGGTGCAAGGAATAATTTTAGAAGTCACCGAGGAGTAAACTACAACCAGTTCCCTACCTATAAGGGGAGAGGACGAGGTTTTCGAGGCAACCAGCGAGGATGGAATCATCAGTTCAGCGCCCGAGGCACTCCAATGCGAGTTCACCAGTTCAGAGGTCAGCAGCATAGAGGTACGTTTAGTGGAAATCAAAGGATACGGCAACAACCGAATGTTCACGTTATGAACGAAAATCAGACTGTAAATTCAATTCCAAATTTAGAAAAACCAGAAACATTTTTTGGTGACTAATGAAATAAATCATTCAATTTTATCATGTGATAGCGACTGTTTCACAAACTTTTTAATAAAGGTATAAAAAAACATTTTCATTTTTAGTAGATACTGGCGCATCTTTGTGTGCTATTAAATATAAACATGTGTTAGATTTAAATCTTACAATGCATCGCGAAAGTATAATTATCAGTGGTCTTGGGGGCAAAGTCCAAGCAATAGGATACGTGTTTATACAATTGAGCTGCGATGATTTAATTATTACTCATAAGTTTTATGTGTTTAATACATTGCCGATTATGTGTAGTGGTATAATTGGTCGAGATTTTTTAAGAAGGTTCAATTCCGTTTTAGATTTTGAGAAAAATATTTTGATAATGCGTGATGGGTTTAATAAAACAATTATTCTGCCTATTACAAATAAATGTAAGTCAATTAGAAATTTCCCCTAGATGTGAATCGATTCATTATATTCAGACAGAATTCCAGGAAGATTGTGTTATTTGCTCAGCAGAGATACAAGACGGAGTTTATTTAGCGAGTTTAATCGCGACGCCTAAAAACGGTGTAATACCTATTAAAATATTAAATACAACGGAGAATCATATACTCTTACCAAAAATTAATTATTATATTCACAAATTGAGTGAGTATAATCTTTGTTCTTTCAATAAAATAGAGAATAAAGCAGAGAGAGTTAAACAATTATTTTCCTGTATAAATTTTTCTCATATGAGTGATGAAGAACAAACCTCTGTTGAAAAATTATGTGCCAAGTATGCTGACATTTTCTATTTACCGGGAGATAAGTTACAAACAACTAATACTTATACTCACACCATACATTTGAAACTAGGCACTACACTACTACCGATTTTTTCTAAGCAGTATAGATTACCTCAAGCTCAGAAACATGAAATTAAGCAAATAGATAAAATGATTAAAGAAGGCATAGCAGAACCAAGTCAAAGTGATTGGTCAAGCCCTGTATTATTAGTACCGAAAAAATTAGATTCAACAGGTGCTAAAAAATGGCGATTAGTTATTGATTACCGGAAATTGAATAAGTGCATAGTAGATGATAAATATCCTTTACCGGATATAACTGAAATTTTAGAATCATTATCTGGAAGTGTTTATTTCAGTCATTTAGACCTGTATCAAGGTTATTATAACGTGAAACTTGATAAAAATAGCCGAAAATTGACAGCATTTGGCTCTGGTCAGTTTCAAATGACTCGGATGCCTATGGGCTTGAAAACAAGTCCTAGTTCTTTCTCTCGAATGATGAATATAGCTTTAGCAGGTCTTAATTACGAAAAATGCTTAATATATTTAGACGATTTGATTTGTTTCGGGAGATATTTAAGTATACATAATAAAAATCTGCAAGATATTTTCGAAAGGTTACGAAAAGTTAATTTGAAATTAAATCCTTCGAAGTGCGATTTCTTAAAGAAAGAGATTTTATATTTAGGACACGTAATATCTAATAAAGGAATACAACCTGATCCAGGAAAAATAAATACAGTAAAAAATTATCCCTTCCCAAAAAATTGTGACGAAGTTAAGAGATTTGTAGCTTTTGTAAATTATTATCGAAAATTTATTCAAAATTTTGCTGAAATTGCGCGACCTTTAAATGCACTTTGTAAAATGTGTCATTTAATTGGAATCATGAGTGTCAAAACGCATTTGAAACACTAAAACAAAAACTTATCTCACCTCCTATGATAACAACAACAAAATGAATTTATTTTAGAAACTGATGCATCTAACTATGCAATAGGATCTGTTTTAGCTAATAAAGACGGACGTCCTATTGCATTTGCAAGTAGAACATTAAACAAAGCCGAGAAGAATTATCCTGTAATAGAAAAAGAGTTATTGGCAATAGTGTGGGCGGATAAATATTTTCGTCCATATTTGTATGGTAGATATTTCAAAATTCGTACAGATCATAAACCTTTAATTTACCTTTTTAATTTGAAAGACCCATCGAAGGTTAACGAAATTCAGACTGGCTCTAGAAGAATATAATTTTGATGTAGAATATATAAAAGGTTATAATAACAGCGTTGCGGACGCTTTATCTCGAATATCGTTAAATGAACTCAAAGAAATGAATGAGAATGTCATTAACGTTTTGACTCGTGCACAAACTAGGAAGCTTAAAGATTATTCGGTTGATATGCAAACCTCGGATATTTGGCCTGATCAACCAAATGTCTTAGGAACTCATATTAAACCGAAGCAATCAGTGGAATTAGTATTTATCGATTTAAAAAGATATGAAAAAATGAAAAATGAAGGTATCATAAATAATGAAACTGATTTGTTTTGTTTCGTAAGCAGTAAACGAACTATTTTTATAAAATATTTAGGATCTCAATCGCGGAGTACACGAGGTGAATTCGTGAGAGAACTAGATAAGTTATGTAAAGATATAAATGTTGAGGAAGTATGTATAGTGAAAAATAAGGATAATACAGAATTTATTTGTAAATTGTTAGAAGTAATAAAAAATAGTAAAGGTAGGTCCGGATCACGTATTTGCATTATAAAGGATGTAGAGAGAATAAATACCAAAGATGACAGGCGAGTAATTTTGAACGACTTTCATCTCCTACCTAGTAGTGGCCATGCTGGTATGAGACGAATGTTGAATAATATTAAGAAATATTACTATTGGCCTGGAATTGATAAAGATATAAAAGAATTTGTAAGACGTTGTGATAAATGCCAACGACAAAAATATTCAACTCCACATAAAGAGCCTATGATTATTACAACTACGGCTAATTAGGCATTTGAAAAAGTGTTTTTAGATCTGGTTGGCCCCTTAGTAACTGATAATAATAATTTTTCTTATATACTCGCTTTACAATGTGAGCTTAGTAAATATCTTTAAGCTTATCCTTTACTTTCCAAAAAGACAGACGAGGTAGCGAAATAAGGTACCGATTTAAGGAATTCATATCATCCATATTTCAAGAAATGTGTAAATTGTTGCAAATTAGACAATTAAATTCAACGGCATATCATCATCAAAGCATAGGAGCTTTAGAAGTAGCTCACAAACATTTAAATTCTTTTCTTAGAATTCATACTGATAAACATCCAGAGACTTGGAGCCACTGGCTTCCCTTTTGGTGTTTTGCATACAACACTTCGGTGCATTCAGAAACAAAGTTTACACCTTATGAACTAGTGTTTGGTAAGAAATGTATTCTTCCAAGTAATTTGTGTAAAGACTTAGTGGAACCTGTATATAATTACAAAAGTTATCAATGTTAATTAAAATATCGTATATAGCTTTCACAAAAAGAAGCGAGAGATAATTTGCTTAATAGTAAATTCAAAAGAAAAATAAATTACGACAAATATACTCACCCTGTTGCATATAAGGAAAATGATTTAGTTTTAGTGAAAAATGAAGGTGGTAATAAATTTGATGAATTATATTCTGGTCCTTACAAAGTGATTAGGGACATACCGCCAAATGTGGAAATTATAAAAAATAACAAGTTAGATATAATTCATAAAAATAGGACTAAATTATATGTCTCTTAACTAACTATGTAATCATAATCATAATTATTTTATATAATGATAATTAGTATTAGCATAATGAGATATTTTTTATAATCAATATTAGTTTTTGATATATGTTTGTAAAAAAAAACAATGTATTTTTTTTTCTTCTTTAAGAAGGGTGGTGTAGTGTATGAATAACACATGTATCTTTTAAGGTCATATTTTATGTAACACGTGTAACCTAATTATAAAACCTATTTAATCAATGTTTAACATAAAAGGCAGTCTTAATTATGATCTCGTTGTTTTCGTTAGTCTCCTAATACATCCCGTACACCCCAACTCTTGTGAACTGGGCCAGTGTACAAAAAATAGGTCTACCTCAATAGAAATTTTGTTGATTATTTGTATAGTCGCGTGAGTGGCGCTTCGCTAACCAAGTTGGAATGTGCGCGTGGTACATCCAAAAGCCTCAGGTTTCTACTTTGTATCCGTAGACCCAGTCTCCATTATATGCAGATTATGAACCCGACCTGAAGTATCTTAAATAAATACACAGACACAGCTAGCTCTCTTCTGAGGCGTAGCTGGTTGTAACCCACCATACCCAGAACACTTAGGGTCGGGTACATAAACGCATTATATAAAATTTTAATTGCACTGATATTCGTGATATATTCGTGAACAGTGTACAGTACAGTATAGTTTATACGATTTTTTGTGTTTCTGCTGAGAGGCTTGGATACTAAGATCTTATGCAGGGCTGCACTTGCATCGAATGGTATTTTTAATGCGGATTTCAATTTCGTCTTCTCTACTGTGGCAGCTTTTACGGTGAAACCCAAATACCGAAATTGAGCAGTTCCTTCATATGTAGTATTCTTGTTTTTTTCGGTGTTTTCTTGGTCAGACTTAGCGCATTTCTACTTTCAACACTAGCGATCTCCCGGACTCCACCGTTATCTCCTAAAAGGGCTTGATTGTCGGCATAGTCCACCACCTTATGAACCCCACCTAGTTTTACTCCGTTTGGCAACGTCTTTCGTGTTCTAAAACTAAAGTAAAGAGCACGGGCGATAATGCATCCCCTTGGTATAGTCCAGAGATAACTGTCTCTCAGAGCTCACCCCCAACCATGACTAACATTTTTCTTTCAGATGTGGCTATAATGATGATCCTCACTAACTATTAGTATGTGGGGAAATAGCACCGACGCACCAGCACTATTCACAACTCAAAAAAAGTTAATTCAGATCATAGTTAACATAGAACAAACAGACAGCTGCAAACCACATTTCATAAAACTAAACATTATCACTCTACCCTCATTATACATATTGGAAATCTGTAAATTTGCCCATACACACAAAGAATTTTACACCACACGCGAAGACATACAGACAAGATATACACTTCGACACAAAAAACGCCTAAACCTACCATCTTCCCGATTACAAATACATGCATCAAGCCCACTAGTCATGTCAATCAAAATTTATAATAAACTACCGGAGACACTAAGAAATGAAAAAAAGATACATATATTTACAAACAAACTAAAAAAAACTTCTTATACGTAAATGTTATTATAGTGTTAATGAGTACCTAGAAGATAAAAATATAGCTTAATTTCATGATTATTAATCCCTAAATATACAAAATTCAATAAATAAAAAAATGTTATTCTATGTAATTAGTACTAGCCTGGAGTGTGAAGTTTTATGTGCTATTTTTATTGTGTTGCTATTAGCTATGTTATATAGGTTTTGTAATGCCTTCTTTTGCTGTGCCCTAACAGGGTCCATAATATTGTACCTAGCTTTAAGCCTCATAAACATCTTTTGTAACGTTATGGAATGCAAATAAATACATGAATACATGAATACATGTGGAATTACCCCAGGATGTTGTACCCAGTCCAGCCATAAGTTCTCTTACACATGAAAATGCATTTTCTTTAAAGAAGCAATGTAATATTATTAAAATTTGTACGTAAATCTATTAAAGTTTCACCAACAACAAAAATAATATTCGAAATGGCCACCTTTGGCTGTTATACAGACCTTTAATCTGTTTGGCCATGAGTCTATGGATTTACGCCACTGCTTGCTCCAAAGATTCTTTAAGAGACTCAATGTCGCCGTGTCGTTAAGAGCAGGCCATTTCCTCTTAAACTGACCATAATTTGAATTCTAAAGGGTTGAGGTCCGAGCTAGATGAGGGCCAGTCTTCAGCTCTTATAAAGTCCGGAGCATTGGTTTAAGCCTTGTGGCCAGGTGCAGATTTCTGCTGAGAAGTTTTAACTCGAGCGTACTGAACTGTGAGCGTACACTTTATCATTTTGCTTACTGTAGTGTTTTTTAATGTCTTTTTCATCGGTAAAGAGGATATTTCTGTGCTTTTCACCTACGTATAGTGGAAGGCGTTTTGATCGATCCACTCTCTTTAATTATAAAGATTTATTTAGAGCATGTCCTGTACATATCGACGATGAGTACCGAGCTTCAGGTCTTGTTTTATAATAAGCGACAGAGTCTTCATTTCTCGCGATAAGATTTTTTGCTACCTAATGGGGTTTCGACGAATTCTAGCTTTAACAGCATTAACAGCCTTTGTAGTTCTAACAGCACGCCTCCGCCCCGATCATTTCTGGTCGGTCTTGATAGACGACGACTATTGTTGTATCTGTTGATAGTACGATATATGAATATACGACTGATACCAAGCTTTTCAGGCTGGCTGGTTCCTGGTCTGGTATATGACGGACGGCTTCATACCCACTTTGTGAACTACCCACGATCACTGCTATCCTATTTTATTTAACACTCTATTCGATATTGTAATTTGAAAACAAAAAAATATGGTAAATGGCGCAAATTCAAAGGAGTTTTTCAATAATATACGTGTTTCAAATTCAAAATAATGAAAAAGTTGGAAAAAAAAATATGTAATTGGGCGTATTCCCATTTTTTCTATGGTCTGATGTTCTGTTACTTTTCTAAGTTGTATTTTAAATAGACACTTTGCGCACACATGATTGCGCAATAAATATAATTATATTATACTGGGTTTATCAGAGAGGGTAAAAAAAATTGGAAGAAAGCACATAACATTGATAACATAAAGAGCTAAGAGGTACATTGGAAATTTGTTTTAGGAAGAGATGTCAACTGATGGAAAAGGCTATGCCTGGATAGAGCGGGATACCAGCGCTGGGCCGTATTGATGGTATCTGGTGGACATTTTGCTGGGGCTATCTTCTCTGCGGCTGTTCCAGTTGTCCATAAAACACACCATTCGTACGTTACTAGACGTGGGCAAGAACAAAGTGCTAGAGATCAGCATGGGAATATGCCTGCAATACTACCGTCATTGCCATTTACAGACCGCCAGGGTATAAAGACGTCTCCCAATTTATAGAGTCGCTAAACGAAATTCTTACCAATCTTAAATTATCTTCAGTCATAATTATTGGTGATATCAATATCGATATTATGCCAAACAATTCTCAATTTTACTTAAATCTACTAGCTTCTCATGGTCTGTTACCCGCACATACAATATCCACTCACAACAAGACGTGCCTTGATCACGCTTTTATGAAAAGTACTTTTTCTTCCGCTTGTTATGTTGTTGAATCATCTGTAACTGATCATGACAGCGTAGTTCTCATACTAGAAGACCAGCAATCTCACAAACAAAATAAAGACTTCATCCATAGTAAAATTGATTTTGTAGGCCTAGATAATGATATGAAAAACCTTTGCTTTGAACCGATCTATCGGGTTTCAGATGCAAATGTTGCTACTTCTTTTCTTATCTCGGAGATTAATGCTAAAATAAAATCTAATACTCAAAATCGCACCGTACCTAATCGCAAGAGGCTAAAGAAGCCTTGGATGACTTCTGGTCTTCTAAGATGTGTACGAAATCGAGATAAACTTCATAAAAGATATAAAAAAGACCTGAACAATGAAAGTAAGAAAATAACCTACAAAAGGTACAGAAATTTTTGCAACTGGCTCCTTAAGAAACTTAAAAGGGAATATGGGAATATGAGGCGAAAGAGTTAAAAGCGGCGGCAAACACAAATAATAAAGCACTCTGGGACACTATTAGGAAATTAACGCATACATCAAAACTCTGCAGACCTGCTGAGCAACTTATTTCTCCTGATTACCCCTCTGAATCGGTCAATTTTATTAATAAATTCTTTGTTTCTATTGGTAAAGATCTGGCTGAAAAGGCATATTTCTCTGGTAGGGGTTGTATATCCTCAATGGCCAATCCACTATCATCCTTAGTTTTGGATAGTACCGATGAAAATGAAGATCGTAACTGTATTCTCAACTTAAAAAAAGATAAATGTACTGGACGGCATAATATTTCAGGTGCTATATTAAAACGGTATCATCTAATAATAGTCCCACCATTGACATTCATTGTAAATTTGATTTTTTCCACAGGCGTTTTTCCGGATCAGCTTAAGCTGGCTGATATTGTTCCGATTTTCAAGGGTGGTGACAGAGGATGTGTCAATAATTATAGACCAATATCTAAACTACCCACGATTGCAAAAGTAATTGAGAAACTTATAAACAAACGCCTTGTTAACTATCTTGAGACCAAGAATCTCATTTCTAGTTCGCAATTTGGTTTCCGTACGGGTAGTTCTACAAACGACGCCGTTCACGAACTTACTGATCACATTGTAGCCAAACTTGACCGAAAGCAAAAACTTATAGCGATATTTTTGGACCTTGCTAAGGCATTTGACACAGTGTCTGCCCGCCTTCTCTTAAACAAACTTGAATCTTTGGGTATCCGTGGTTCTCAATTGGGTCTTTTCCAAAGTTACCTTAAAAATAGATTTCAAAGGGTAAGATTTCAAGGGGCGTTGGAAAAAAATACCGTCACGTTTTGGGGTTACGCGTCACATTTTTTCATTACATGCCATCTTTTTTGTCCCTACTACGGCTGATTCGAAGAGATTCGAAGCCATTAATAACAAAAATATATAATAACGATAACAATGATAGTAATAATTATATAACAATTAATGAAATTCTGTAATAATCTTAGTAGTAATAAGGTAAAATGAAATAATTGTATTATTATTTGTGTCTATGATAATAAAACCCTAATGTTAAACTAAATCTAATTTAACTTTATTTAACCGATTTCAGTAAAGTTGCATATAGTAGATCATTATTTGAAAAATAACGTCATAAAGAAGTTTCACTTCTTACGTGTGTACACTACTACACGAACACATTTTTTTGTATAAGTTGGATAAAAACGCTATCGGAACAAAGCTCGAAAGGTGTTCTAACGAATTCTCGTAAGGACCTGATTATTGGCAACAATTCAATCAGTGCGCGCAGCTCCTATAGCGAACAAGGCGTATTAGAAGAAAAGAAGGCAAATAAGAAAAAGAAACCAGAGGAAAACAAAAGAAAGTAGTTGGGATTCCCGGCGACTGCCTCACATCAAAGTTCCCCAAAAACGTAAAAATCATGGTTGGCCAAACCTACAAAAAAAAAGTTTGTACTCTACCCCCACTAAACAGGCCGTGTGGAGTCGAATGCACTCACTCCTGACGTGATAGCTCTAACCGTTCCAGAGATAGCTTTCCCAAAACCCTTGCTTACTAATCACCACCTTATCAGCTACGAATGCATCGTTATCTACTTTCCTACATTCACTAACCCGATCTATGGCTCTAAAAGAAAAATAGAATAAACTATGTCTAACCTAACCTAACCTACGGGTCTAAGCAAACAACAATAACGCTTGAGAGGGGGCATGGACGCCACCGTGTCGGTTTTAAGGGAACGCGCGAGAGACCAATAGGCCGTGTGCGAAGGTGACAATTCGCTGGTAAGACGGTCCCAGCGTTCGTTTCTAATTTCCCGCATGCGCTCTTCGGTTTGGTGTTTCGGAGTGCTCTGCGGTTTTCGTCGGTCGGTGCTCTGGCGAAGGCGCGAGTCGCCGCGTTCTTCTCGGTCAATAGACGCCTCGCGTCCGGGGGAAGCTCCCAGCGTTGAGCGAACTCATCTGGGACCTTCCGGGACGACTCGGCGACCTTGGTCTGAATGTGATTAGTGACCGAGGAGATCGCGTCTAACGCGTGAGCGGACGAGACTAAATTGTCGGGGACATTTGGGAGGGCAGAGGTGTCGGCGGGCTTGAGGGCCTCGTCTAACTTCTGCCAGTCGACAATGGACTTGAACCTCTTCTCTCGAGTGTTAGGAGGGCCGAATTCAAAGTAAACCTGGAAGTGATCCGAGTCTAACTCGTGTAACGTCTACGCTTCGCGGCTGTAGTGCCACGTTACGTAAAACCGCTACGTCTATGACGTCCGTTGAGAGAAGGCCGTTGCCTGTTGTGCCACGGCGAGTCGGTTGTATGGGGGCAATGACGTTGAAATTGAGCACGTCTATAAGCCTATTGAGGGCTAACCAATTAGGGTTCTGTTTTGAGCTATTCCAGTCCCCGTGTTTGCTATTGAGATCCCCGACTAATAAGACCGAGGGGCCCATCGCAAACAGGGTTCTGAGATCGCTCTCTAGTATGTCCTTGGCGGGAGGGAGGTACACCGACGCGATAATAATCGGCTGATGGCCGGTCATGGCTACGCGCAACACAGAGCACTCTATGTTGGTAAGGGAGGGCGGGTCTAACGGCGAGCAGTGAAGCGCTCGTCTATAATAAATGAGCGTACCGCCTTTCGCCGGAGGTCGGTCGTTTCGCACTACGTTGTAATTCGCGAATCTGGGAGCGCGAACGCTGGGCTTGAGGAAAGATTCCTGTACTAGGAAAATATCTATTTGGTGGCGAACGAGGAAATCTCGAACCAAATCTGCCTGCGGCTTGAAACCGTTTGCATTGAAAGTCACTACGGACAGTGATCGAGCCTTGATCCTAGACGTGGTCGTAGCTATTGCGGTGTGGTGGAGTCTGCAAATTGTCGCACGGACTTAAGGAGCTGGACGTGCTTGATTACAAGTTGCTTCTTGTCTTCCGCGTTATTGGCGGATTTGAAAGCCTCGGAGAAGGCGACAAGAGCGTCTATGTCTAACGCGTCTACGATGCTAAACGCGAGATTTAAGGCGTCGCGGACCTTTTCTGATTCCGCGGCGGCCTCCGCCGTGTGGCTGAGGGCTTTAGCCGGAGGGCTCACCTTGCGTGTGGGCCTCTCCGTTATGACGGGGGTCGGCGCCGGCGCCTGGGAAGGCTTTACGGGTGGCGATTTTGTTGGCAGAGGCGGGAAGGCCTCTGACGTGAGCTGGGGAGGGCCCTCCGTAACGGGGGGCTTGGTCCAGGTACTATTCTTAGGAAGTGGGGCCGGCGCGTACGTGGGCTTTGCTCCTGCGCCACGACGGACCGCATCGCGCCCCGCCGTGCGCCCAGACGCCGGCTTATGCGCCTTGGGGGCACGAGGGCACCCGCGATAATTCGCTGGGTGGCCCTGTTGCCCGCAAAGCACGCACGCCGGCGGCTCAGCGCACGGAAGCGTTCTTTTGCAGTCCGCCGTGCCGTGGTCGCCTAGGCACTTTACGCACCGTGCCCTAGCGAAACAGTTACGGGCCGCATGCCCGTATAGTTGACAGCGGTGGCACTGTCGTGTGAAGGAATGTTTCAGGGGGGTTTCAACCCTCAGCCCCGAGAGCTTACAATACTCTCTCAGGCTAAAAATCTTCTTCCCACTCGGGGTAGGGTCTAAGACTGCGAGTACCATGTCGTACTCTTCTTTGGTAGTTCTTTTGAGCATACGGAATACATCCCTTACGGGGTATCCCTGCTCGACAAGGTCCGATTGGACTATCCCGGAGTCTATCTCCTTTGGGATGCCCTTAATGACTACCCTTAGGACGCGCTCCTCGGGTAGGGGGAAGGTGTGGCCACCAATACCTTCAGAGCGAAAGTATGAGGTAAAAAACCGATGATGGTCGGAGGTAAATACCTGAACGCAGAGGTTATCCCTCAGCGTTCGGGCCTTGTAAGTTATCGACTTAGTGTCGAGAATCTTTGATAGGGCCGGCCAGGCGCCCTTGTCCCTAACGTACACGGGCGGGGGGGTTTTGATGCGGTCCGCGGGGGCGGGGGGCGCAGGTTTTCCCGATAAAAGGGAACTAAGATCCCTCTTCTGAGGGTTGGCGGCTTGAGTGGGCCTTTTGGCGGGGGGACCGCCGTTGGCCGAACGCTTTTTCTTCCGGCCGACGGTTTGAAAGCCGTCGCTCTCGGAAGATGAATTTTGTGCGGCTTCGTCGGCCGCTACTGCCGGAGTGGATTGGGTCGACATGACCGATGACGGGCGTGAATTTAAACCCGTCTCCTCATCGCTGGCGCTTCCCACTTCAGGGAGTGGTGAGCGCGAGCGCGAGCGAGGGCGGGTAACGGGTTTCGATGCCTTCGCGGAGGCATTTTTCTTCGCCTTACGCGGCGATGGCGACGGCGAACGCGGTGCATCCGCGGTTACGGACTCGTTAAAAGCCCGCAATGCGTCGGGGAAACGCTCTTGGAGAAAGAGCAAAATTCTTCTTATGTCAGGGGGTGGATCCCCGGACGCCATTCTGAAGGCGGGAAGCCAACAGGTTGACGACGGGAGTGTGTACCTAGTTTGCCTAAGTGAGGTGAGTATCTAAGCTAGTGATTTTGCCCTACAATGTGGTGTGACTCCGCTGGTGATAGCGGAGGTGTGGTTTGTCACCGACCTAACCAGCCCGTAGGAGATTGGGTATAAGAGCCCCTACGGATGTGACAGGACCCGTCCAACAGTGGACCTGTGTTTAGCCGGTTGCTAGAGAGTAGTTGGCGTACCTACTCCCCAATACGTGCCTACTAGGAGGCCCGGCCGTGCACAGGACTTGAAGGAAGCGGAGGGGCTGTTACGCGCCTTGAAAAAGGCACGGTGTATGCACCCCGGACAAAAACACTCCCGCACAAGGCGTTAACCGACAGATAACCGTTTGGCACCGTTAGGTGGCTATCTGAGGGACCAACTTACGCCGACGCCGAAGCCAAGAAAGTGCTGCGCCTAGTCCGGCCTCCCACCAGCGGGTCTCACCGGAGGATGCGCATGTGCGGACCGAGCTAAGGTGTTCAGGCTGTGCCTGGCAGAATCCGGCTCCAGCTATGGAGCGAAAACCGCGTCGCGATGCGCCCGGCCCGCGTGCCAACGAACGCTCCCGCTCTCGCGGTCGAGCCGCGTTACCGCCGCCGCCGCCGTCGTCGTCGCAACCAACAACGTCGCGTAACCGGTCCTTGAGCGGCTCTCGCTCGCGTAGCGATCGAGCCCCGGGACCCGGAGACGAAAAACCGGGCGAAAAAGCTGTTTTTGCAAAACAGCTCTCGTCGCGGTATACTGCCGTTCGACACCCTGTCGAACCGGCCCCCCACAACCCCGCCCCCGCAGTGTTTACTACTACGGACGTACAAAACATTTCAGACGATCCTACGCTAACTCACGCGGACCCCGAGGTCGCTGGTGACTCGCGCCCGGCTGGCGCTCGAGCCCCCCTCGCGGTACATAGTGAAAGTGATAGTGAAAGTGTTTGTGTTTGTGTTAAAAGTGGCGTTGAACAATCGCAGCTCTCGTCGCGGTATACGGACGACGAGAGTACCTATGCGACATGCGACCGAATAATAAATGTAAGTACCGGTGTTGATATTCGTAGTGCCGAGGATCATAGCCACGCTCATGGGCACGACCCAGATGAGTTGTTGGCCTACTTAGAAGGCGACCTGCGGCCATCGCAGCCCGTCTCACCCCGCGCCGGCTATGAATTGGATGCGCTATTTGTTGCGCAGACAATCATAGGCCGGTTCGCTACAGACGGGCTCGCACGCGCTATGTGTAAGTACCTAGCGCAAACCCGCAGGCGCCTTCTAAGTTAACCTCGCCATTATCAAGTGACGAACACGACGCGCTTGTCGAGGCAAGACGCGTACAATTACGCCGCCCGCCGCCGCACGACTCCGATGAGGACGCCGCCGGGTCGGCACCCAAGCGTGTCTGTACGCAGACCACTCCACCTGGTGTCAAATTTATGGCACCAACTACACAAGCGCAACCGGCGCCGCTCTCGCAACGAGACCCGCGCCGCCGGCGCTTGACGGACATGCCCACAGACACGGCGCCTACCGCGGCGCTCCCCGCACCCCCCGCGCCCCGCGCAGCCCTTGCGACGGCTCTTCCGACGCCGCAAGATGCGGCGAATAATAATAACATTGATAACGCAGCGGCCTCTTACGCCGCAACGACCGCCTCGCTGGCAGTAGCCCGCCGGCCCCCCCTTGCACCCCTGCCCCCCGCGCCTCCAAAGCCCAAGTATCCGCCGTTCGTTATCGAGTCTATCCCTGACTGGACAACGCACGTCAGGGAGATGAAGCGGCGGCTTGGGCGCACAATTAATGCGCGCGCATTCGGGCAGGGGCTAAAGATCATACCCCAAGATGAGGAGGAGTACCGTTTGGTGCAGCGGTACCTAGGGGAGTTAGAGAGTAGCGGCGTCAAAGTCGTATACTTCTCATACTCCCTACCAGCAGAGCGGCAGCTGAAGGTGGCGCTAAGAGGCATTCTGGCGGACACGGAGCCCGAGGCCATCTTGTCGGAGCTGCGCGACTTAGGGTTCGAGCCGGAGCACGCTCAGCCTATACGTGCCAGAAGGGGCAGACCGGGCTGCATTTTTCTTATTATCCTGCGCCGCACCCCCGACCTCACCCCCGCTATATAAAACATAAAGGAGCTGTTGTGTATACCGGGGGTCACCATTGAATCTTGGCGGGGCAAAAGGGGCCCCGCTCAGTGCCACCGCTGCCAAGGATTTAGGCACTCCTCGCACCAATGCCACCGGGCCTTAGCCTGTGTGCGGTGCGGGGAGGAACACCACTCCGCCGACTGCCCCCTACCAAAGGGGGCCACGCCGAAATGCGCACACCCACACACCCACGAGGCGCTGCGCCATCTGCCCATGAGGTGGATAGTCGCGCTGACACGCCTCTTCACGGGTATCCTCCGGTATACGCACTTCCCCAGATCATGGAAAGAGGGCAAGGTGATCTTAATATCGAAGCCCGGGAAGGACTCTACCCAACCCGAGAGCTATCGACCCATCACCTTGCTCTCGACGCAGTCGAAACTGTTCGAGTGGCTGTTGCTGCAGAGGATCGAACAGTACCTGCAGCCGAGGCCCGAACAGTTCGGCTTCCGCGGCAAACACAGCACGACGCTGCAGCTGACGAAGGTGCTCTACACTGCAGCCTCGGCCCTCAACAAAAAGGAGGGGGCCGCCGCCGTTATGCTGGACATGGCGAAGGCCTTTGACCGTGTCTGGCACGACGGCCTCGTGCTGAAGCTCATCGAGTCTCCACTGCCCTGCCGAATGGTCGCCGTGCTCCGCGCCTTTCTCACCGAGCGCACGTTTTTCGTTGCGACGGGAGAGGCTGCGTCGAGACCGCGACCCATCACGGCGGGAATCCCGCAAGGCAGCGTGTTATCGCCCCTGCTGTACACCACCTACACCGACGACGTTCCGTGCCCCGAGGGGTGCACACTCGCCCTCTACGCCGACGACACGGCGTACGTGGCGACATCGCTGGGGACCTCGCACGCTGCCCGAAAACTCCAACGCGCTCTGGACCTCCTGCCAGAGTGGCTGGACAAGTGGAGACTCGCCGCCAACCCGGACAAGACACAGGCAATTGCCTTCGGCCGGGGTAGGTTGCCACCACCCTTACGCTTCCTGGATAGAGACGTGCCGTGGAAGACGCCGGTCACCTACCTAGGGGTCACCATAGACCGGAGTCTTACCATGAAGCACCACATCTCCAGGGCTGTAAGGAGCGCAAAGTGGGCGGCGCACACGCTTCGCCCACTGATCACAGGCAACCTACCCCTCCGCACCAAGCTCGCGCTACACAAACTGTATGTGCGCCCTCACCTCACGTACGCGGCACCGGCGTGGTTCTCCTACGCCAGGGAGACCAACCGCCGAAGACTGCGCATCGTGCAAAACACCGTCTTACGACGCGCAGTAAAGGCACCACGCTACGTGAGGAACGCCACCATAGCGCGAGACTTGCGGATGGAGTCGATCGACGAGTTCGTCGCACGGCTCGCGATGAGGATGTTTGATCGAGCGGACGCCTCTCAACATCCTCACCTTCAAAACATTGCGCCGTGGCACTCCAGGCCGCCCGACCGATACAAGTACCCGCGTGAGCTCTTCTCCGCTCTCGCTGGGCCTCCTCCGGGGCCACCGGGGGTCTCACCCGGCGGAGCTTGACCGCGAGTCGCGCTAGTTGCCCTATACCACTTATCATGACACCAGGGCCAAGTCGAGACTACTCCTTGGCCCCCTCAATACCACCGGATTTGACACCCCGGACGTGACCCCATAGGCTGCGTGCAGCGGGTAGAGACTGAGTCTCCCCGCGCGCCTGCAGCCCCCACCAAGGGCTATATGCCCGCCCCCGTACCGTCCTGTATCAGCAGGGCGCGAACAAAAACACCACCTGAAGGGGGCATACGCCTCGCGAGGGAGGGTGTAGCATAAACCAACTGGGAAAAAAAAAAAGTTGTCCTTTTCTGCGCGCAACCGTCGAAGGGTACGAACGTGTTCTTCTCAGAACAGTTTGATATCGTGGTCTAACGATAACGCCAATTAACTGTTCTTTTCAGAACAAATTATTGTTTCATGACGATAACGTTTACAACTGTCCTTGTCAGGACACATCACTGTTTCATTACGACACGTACTAATCACCTACAGGATTCCCCCTCTAGCGAAGCGTACCGGCAGGCGTATAACGCGGCCTCGGCGAGTTGTTCTTGTAGGTATTGAGGTGTTCCCAGTGTCTTGTTGTTTCAGGTTGTTGTCATCTTGATGTTTCAGGGTGTTTGATGGTTCATGTAGTTCGCTCGCACTTGATGTGTTTTGCTTGTTGCAGGTACTCGTTGTTGTATCAGTAGGCACATCTTGCTCGGCGATAGTGTAGGCAGGTTTGAGTCTGTCGATAGAGATATTCATTTCACGGTTAGGTAACTGCAGCGTGAATATCTTTCTGTCTCGTTTCAGCACGCGATAGGGTCCGTCGTAAGGTGCTTGTAATGGCTTCTTTACGGCGTCTACGCGTACTGTTATACGACGTCCCGGATTTAGAGTTTTAAAAAAAAGGATTATCTTTACACAAAGGATTTATTTAGAAATATAGATTTAGAAAGACAACTGCTCGGTTTGAATCGTAAAGTGGGACTAACTTTAGCTGAAAGATAATGCTCATGGCAGTTGAATAGGAGAATGCCAGCTTGCTAAAATAGAAGTTGACATAGGGTGGTCTCTAAGGTTTTAAATATATAACAACCCCCTCGTTATTAGGAAACTTACGGTTTATTTGTAAGTTTCCTTAATATTTAACAAACTCGCAAGCGGGCTACTGAAGGATTACTCTGGTTTTCTAGATTATTATGTTGCTCAACCGGGATATTATTGGAAACTTGGAGTTTTCTCGAACATTTGCCTTTCTTATAAAAATATACAAAAACAAAACTAAAAACTAGGATTACAGAGAAAATACTTAAAATAGGAAAGCTAACATGATTATTAAAATTATTAGGATTCTTGATCTCATTTAGATCCTTCATTGACATGTCTGAAATAGCTTTAATTGATTTTAAATTATCAAGGTTAATAATATTGATTTTTGGAATAGATAAGTTATTACTTAATTTGTTTACACTTTTACAACAATCATCGTCAATAATATCAAAATTCGAGGATACAGCGGGGACATATGTTTTAGGATACACTTTAGTCACCAACTTAAGGTTTTTATGAAAACCCACACAATCTATTGGTAAATTTAGTACACCTGTACCGGATATAACTAACTCAGATACATTTTGATTACATTCAATAGACAATTTAGTGGACTTTGATTGTACAAATATCCATTTGTTATTATTTAGCTTATGCCAAATATCTAAATCACCAAACATGACTTTAACAGGACAATTTTCTGGAAGGGTAGTTAAGGCTTTATTAATTATTTCGATTTCACATGAAGGGTTATTAAGTACTGCGTAGACATCGGTTATTTCACAAAGGTAAGTATAGGTAAGTATGCTTTTACAATCATTTAAATCTTTGAGATAGATATAAGATAGTTTATCTGTGCTCAAGGCTAAAAATTGTTCCGAAGGGAGGATCATAGCGAAATAATTTAAATTACCCTCCGTATGTGGAATAGGCAATGGCACAGTTTTATAGATATTAAAATGTTCTAAGGTTACAAGTGGAATCTTTACAATAAACATTAATTTTTTGTTAAAATAGTAACAAGTTAAATCGGCTATATTAATTAGAATATGAATATTCCTTATATCATTACAGGAAAATCTCTGTACTTAGGGAGTAACTTAAAATGATTTACAATATCATTGTACAATTGGTTTGGGGTTAGAACTGAAGGATGCAAGGTGTTACTTTTAATGAGTAAAATGGAATTAATTAAGTCTTCCACCTTAAATGATAAAGTCAGTAAATTTGATTGCAAAATATTTAAAATGTTATAAAAATTATTCCTAAAATAAACCTCATTAAAAGCATTTGTTATATTGGATACCGTAGACGCTAATTCTTTGACGACACCATTCAATTTTGCTTGATTAAGGTTCATTTCATGTAAGGATTGATTTATATTGGAAATGGCAGATTGGGAAGCAATTACGGTTTTATTCAATGTTCCTGAAATCTTTTTTATCATTTTCATAAAGGGTTTTAATAGCGTCTTCATAGGTCTTCGCATCATCTTCGGTCAAGGTACCGAATATGTGTTTAAATACAGTGCCTATTCCGAAAACCATGCGGATCTTTTCGAAATGTAATTATCGGATACTAGATGTGAAACGGCATTAAAGTCACGTTGGAGATCTTTAAGGATTGCTTCTAAAGGTTGCAATAAGTTATGACATTGCGAAACACTAATTAATTCGCTTCTCTGACAATAAGACTGAACGTTATTGAACACTTTATTTATGTCCATTATATGATTTTTTATGGGAATGATCTCTACGGGAATTACAATATGGAATTGGTCGTTTATTATCTTTAGTGTGCCAACAGGGTCGAAGAAGATCCCAGGACCTTTCACTATATTTTTGACATACTGATTTTCAGTTTCACCTAGGGTGACATTGCAGAGAAATGCGATGACCCTGGAAAATATGTGAAAGTGTTATAATACTATTAAAAGGATTAAAATAATGTTACTTATAAAAAAGTAAAATACAACAATAAAATTTGATAATAATATTTGATATACAAAGTATATGTATATAATAAAAATAAAAACATTTATAAAATAAAATTTAAATTAGATCTCGTGAGCTGGTTTTACTTCATCAAAATGATGTTTAACATGACGTCGATTTATTAAAAGGTGTAAAGTATTATTATCGTGGACTTTAACGATTTTATAGGGACCTTTCCAAATTGGCGAAAGGGCCTTGCGCAGCCTGACGTGATTTTTTAAATAAACATAGTCACCTACTTTATACTGTGTAGGCCGCGTGTGTTTATCATAGTAGGTTTTTGATCTTTCTTTGGATGTTTTGATATTTTCCAAAGCCTTTTCTCGAGAAATTTTTAATCGGTGATGGAGCATTTTAATATACTCTGGATATGTAACGTCAGGGCATGATTCAAATATTGAGTCAGGGATATATGGCTTGTGGCCGAAAACAAGTTCGTATGGAGTGAATTTAGTCGTTGTGTGGACACTACTATTATAGGTTAACATGGCGGTATATACGAACTTATGCCAGTTTGTCTGATTTTCATTTACGTAAGATTTTAAATATTCCTTTAAAGTTGAATGGCTTCTTTCTAAAGCGCCTTGCGTTTGAGGGTGGTAAGGTGATGACCAAATTTGTTTAATCTTTAAAAATTCGCATGTGCGTTTAAATAATTCGGCAGTGAAATTAGTTCCTTGGTCTGTTAATATGGTTTTAGGGATACCAAATAGGGAAATAAAGTGAACTAAACCTTCGCAGGTTTCTTCTGCTGTAGCGTTTGATATTGGGTATGAAATGGAAAACTTGGTTAAATCATCCTGAAGAGTAAGTATGAATTTAAGTTTTTGAAATCCAGCTTCAGGCAAAGGGCCAACTATGTCGAGACTAATTCTTTCAAATGGGCGTGTAGCGGTAGTCGTGATTTGCATGGGTGATTGGTTGATCTTCCTCAGTGCTTTGTTTGATTGACATAATTTACAGTTTTGTATATAATTTTCTATATCTGTACGCATATTCTTCCAGTAATATCGTTCTTTGATTCTATTATACATCCTATTTGAGCCCAGATGTCCTGCAATCGGGATATCATGGTTTTCTTGAAGGATTTTAGTGATCTCGGAAGGAACAGGATATAGGATGGTATTATGGTGTATATTTACTGTTATGTTAGTATTATTAAATAAGTACATAAGCATGCCATATATTTTAACAAAGGAATGTTGTTCGAAGAGACTTTTAAAGTCAGATATGGCTATTTCTCCAATGTTCGCGGAAAGCAAGATATCGTCTCGGGCTGTTTTGAGAGTTTTGAATATATCTGGATATGTACAGTCGTCGAAATAGTAGACTAGAAAAGATAGTATATCTTGTTTTTATTTTCGATTTTTTGAAACGAATGTAGTTCTCTTTCTGAATTTAGGATATTGGCAGAGTCGGGTAGTGTGGACAGAATGTCTTGGAGATATGGATTTGATTCATCGAAGTCGATTGATACTGGGATTAAGATGGCTTTAGAATTACTCTTAAGGAGACTTTCATTGTGTTCCTTTATATGAGTGTTGAAGTTTTCATTTTTGTTTGAGAAAGTTTTCAGGAAGTCGTTGTAGTCAGTGTTAGAATTTGAAATGCCTTGAAGAGGTGAAAAGCGTGAAGGGTTTTGTGAAGGTGAGTTGGTCTCATTCTCAGGGCTAGTAGTAGAAATCAACATTTCATCGTTTTCTAAAAGATCGATATTGGGTAGGCTGTCACTATCAGCATTGGATGTCGAAGGGAGTTGGATACCTAGATCATCTATTGTAAGAGGACTAAAGGGAAGTGGATCATTCTCACTTGAAGACGGTATTACTCGTTGAGAATCAGTCTGATCTTTGATAATTGGATTGACGGGAAATCGAGACAGAGCGTCGGCGTTACTATTGATTTTTCCCTTCTTATATTCAATGTTGTAGTCGAACTCTTCGAGTTTTAAACGCCACCTTACAAGCTTGGATCCAGGATCCTTACAATTAAATAACCATTTGAGTGGTTTATGGTCTGTGAAAATTGTAAATTTGTTACCATACAGGTATGGTCTAAAGGTTTTAGTTCCCCATATGATAGCCAAGCATTCCTTTTCGGTAACACTGTAGTTACTTTCGGCTTTAGATAGTGTTCTAGACGCAAAAGCGATGGGGCGGTCTTTTCCTATAGGCCCTTGTGACAAGATAGCGGAGATTGCATAGTTAGATGCGTCGCATGTGAGATTGAATGGTTGGTTAAAATCAGGGTAAGCAAGTATAGGTGCGGAGATCAAGCTATTTTTAAGAATTTCAGAGGCTAACTGTTGTTCATGTTGCCACATGAACGGACCATCCTTCTTTAAGAGGTTTGTAAGGGGTTTAGCAATTTTAGACAGGTTAGGTATAAAACGACGATAGTAGGACACTAACCCCATGAAGGATTTAATGTCTTTAGGACATTTGGGTTGGGGAAAATCTTGGACTGCTCTGGTTTTTTCGGGATTCGGCTTGACACCTTCGTCAGTTATTATGTGACCGAGATAAGAAACTTCTTTGCGCAGAAATTCGCATTTATCTGGCTGAAGTTTGAGATTAAACTGTCGGAGTATGTCAAAGACATTTGAGAGGTTTTTCATATGTTTTTGGAGATCAAATGAGTAGATTACTAAATAGACAAAGCATTGCAGCCCTTGCAGGCCTGATAGAGCGGAATTCATCTGAAACGTGGAAGGGGCATTTTTGAGCCCAAACGGCATCCGCGCAAATTCGAAGTGTCCTTGTGGGATGGAAAAAGCAGTTTTGGGAGCGTCAGCTTCAGACATTTTAATTTGATGAAAGCCGGAAGCTAAGTCGAGTGTACTAAAATATTTACATTTACCCAATTGGTCTAAAATTTCTGAAATATTAGGAATAGGGTAAGAATCTCCAATAGTGATATCATTTAATCGGCGATAGTCGATAACAATGCGCCATTTACGCTGACCAGAAGCATCGAGCTTTTTTGGAACTATCCAGATCGGAGATGACCATGGAGAAGTTGACGGTTTGATAATTCCTTCATTAAGCATTTTATTAATCTGATTGTTGTTCATGCACAATCCTCCTCTTGTTTATGCACTTCAGGAAATCGATATGATTTTGTATTAATGGGTACAGAGGAAGAAGTTGGTATCTGGTGCTCGAGAGCATTAGTACAAGTCAGAGAATCTTCAGGGAGGTGGAATATATCCGAAAATTCAGCGCAAAGATTAAATAATGATTCTCGTTCTTCGTTATTAAGGTGAGTGACTCTTAAAAGGTCTAAGACCTGCTCAGTTCTGTTAACGGCATTGTTGGGGATTGTATGAGATATATTGAATATTTGGTGATTTTCTTTATTTTCCAAGGGCGTAAGTTTTAATTTTAAGTTTGAGTTTAACGTAATTGGAGATTCAGAGATATTTACAACAGAAATGTTTATTCTAGAATTAGGTTTCACCTTGACAATGCAGTTAGCAATTAGAATTGAGTAGACGGGATTTTGATCTACCATCAAGCCTTCACCTATTTCTGGATTAAGTACCGAGCATTCTATGATGGTTTCAGTTCGGGGAGCAATAGTATATATTGGTTCATTAAATTTTAAAGCAAGTTCAACTTGACTAATCATAAGCGATTCATTCTTAAAATCAATGTTTGAGTAGTTGTCTGATAGGACATCGTTTCCATTTATACCATCGTAAGGAAAATTTATGTTATCAATAATGTGAAATCGATACTTCAGAGAGTTGAATTCGATAGGCATACGTCCAAATGACCTCATTGGTTTATCTGCAGTTCCAATTCCTGAAAATGTTATAGTGTGTTCGTCTATTTCAGGCATGTTTTGAATAGATGATTTCTTTATAAGGCTAATAGATGCACCACTATCAACAAGGAGCTTAAGTAGTTTGGTAGATACAGAGGTTTGAACTTCCACAAAGGGTAAGTATTTTTCGGATGGATTTGAAGTAACGTTATGTATTTTGTTATATATATTGTTTTTATCTCAGGCGTTAAAAGAAGGCAGAAGAACAAAAAGTCTGCTCCACTGTCTTTCTGGATGTAGCTCAAGCATTTGATAAAGTGTGGCATCGAGGACTTGTTCATAAATTAAGGAAATTACTGCCTCGTCAATTTTCAAATATCCTTGAGTCATATTTAACACAAATAATGTTTAGAGTACGACAAGATGATGATTATTCAGAACTAAAAGAAATAAAAGCTGGGGTGCCGCAAGGGAGTGTATTAGGTCCGGTCCTGTACCTCTTATACACATACGATATTCCTGATCTAAAAGATAACGTTATCGCGACCTTTGCCGATGATACTGCTATCATGTCTACGGCGACTACTGAAAAGGAAGCGGTAGTAAAATTACAAAAAGCCATAAATATTGTTGGCTTGTGGACCAAAAAATGGCGGATAAAACTAAATCAGTCTAAATCAGTTCACATAAACTTTTCCAACAAAACATCAAATTACCTGCCAGTATATATTGATAACGTCAAAGTGCCGTTCCAAAATTCAGCTAAGTACCTAGGTATGACGCTAGACACCAAACTCCGATGGAAGGTCCATGTTAAAAAGAAACGCGAAGAGTTGGATCTCCGTTACTCTAAATTGTACTGGTTGCTCGGAAGGCATTCCACGTTATCAGTACAAAATAAATTATTGATCTACAAACAAGTCCTGACACCTGTATGGACTTATGGTTGCCAGCTGTGGGGCTGTACCAGTAATAGTAATATCCAAGTAATCCAACGATTCCAAAACAAAGTGCTCAGGGGAATAGTCAATGCTCCCTGGTACATTCGCAATTACGACCTCCATCGGGACCTTAATGTAGAGGACGTCACCACATTAATAAAAAAGGCTGCTGGAGCACACGAACATAGGCTCCACCATCACGTGAATGTCGAGGCTGTTCAACTCCTTGATACCACTGACCTAGTGAGAAGATTGAAAAGGATAAAACCATTTGAACTAGTGAATTAGTGTTAGTGTACTTTAATATTAAGTGCTAAACAGTGAATGAAAAAATGAAAACACAAGAACAGAGTGTCTTCCCTTTAATAGAGACTATAAGTAGCGTTATTGGACACTTACTTATTACAATCCTTTTTAGTAAATTAGGTTAGACTTAAATTACTTATTAGTCTTAAATTAGGCTAGATCGTAATGTTCCATGATGTCGTAGTAAAGACACATGTATATAAAAAAAAAAAAAAAATCTCAGGCGTGGTGTTTGGGGTATCGACCATGGATCTTGTAAGAGGAGATATGGCAGGCATATATTTTAGAGTGCCAGATACTATAGATGCATATGTCCTTTGTTGGGAATTTATTGCACCATTGTTAAATTTAGGGTTATGTGGTACAGAGGATTTTGAAATTGATTTATTAACGTTGCTACCACTATGAGTTTGACTACCCTGCTGTGTGACCTTCGATTTAGAAATAGGAGCATGGTCTTCGTTTTGGGGCTGGTTACCCTGCTGTGTGAACTTGGATTTAGAAATGAGAATATGGTCTTCGTTTTGGGGCTGGTTACCCTGCTGTGTGACCTTGGATTTAGAAATGAGAATATGGTCTTCGTTTTGGGGCTGGTTACCCTGCTGTGTGACCTTGGATTTAGAAATAAGAATATGGTCTTCGTTTTGGGGCTGGTTACCCTGTTGTGTGACCTTGGATTTAGAAATATTAATATGGTCTTTATTTTGGGGCTGGTTACCCTGTTGTGTGACCTTGGAATTGTAATAGGATATAGAATTTGAGGTGTCATTTGGATATAGCAATAGAGGACGTTGAAATTTCAGACTCGGGAGACACCGTCGGGAGTCCTTTATTCGTTTAAAGGATTATCTGTCTCATCGACACCATAATCTTCATAAGAAGCTATTGCATGAATCGGTTGGTTCCGATTTTGAAAGGAAGTAGTAGGGTTTGTGCGGTTGTAGCTTGAATTTTGATTGTTTCCAAATTTCCTATTATTTTATTCTCGTTTGCGACAACCTTCAATAGTATGACCTGGAGCCTTGCAATATCGGCACACTATAGGATTAGAGGGCCTAAACGCGGCAGATGTTGTATTATTATTAGTGCCATATTGTAAAGCTGATCTATTTGGTGGATATGATGAGTGAGATGGGCGGAATCGCGCCTGATTCTGAGTATTTGGAGTTTGGGCGTAATTAGTGTTTCGTCGTGTCAAAGCATTGATAATCTTTTTTTCCGAAGTAGCGAAATTAATGGCGTCGTTCAAAGATTCAGGGTCACGGCATCGAACTACAGTAGACAATCTTGGATTTAGGCCGACTACAAACGTGTGTAACGCTAAGTCTTTCATAGCTGCGACGCGGCCTGCCAGTTCGTCCTTTTTCTTAGTAGGGATAGTTATATTAATTTCGGATAATAATTTTGATAAGCAAGACTCTATTCGTAATGCAAACTGGTTGACCGTTTCGTTGCCTAATTGACGACATTCTTGTAAATCAGAAAGCAGCGCAGCATGCAGCAGTGCTTTTTATCACCAAATTGAGATTTTAAGAAGTCTTCAAGCTGGTGCCAATTCTCAAATTCTTTTACACAACAAGCTGTTTCTGCGCGTCCTTCTAATTGACTTACAATACATTTTAGTAAAATGTCCCGTTGGTTCTGAATAGCAAGTTCTACCGCATTTCTACAATTATTTAAAAATGCACTTAATTTTTCGCGGTTACCATCAAATTTATTTATGAATTTAATTAGTATATTTAAATCAACGTCTGTGGCTGACCTATTCTTAGACTCGCGTACAATAACATCTTCCTTAGGCATTGTCACGTAGGATATGGCTTAGACAAAACAATACTGATAACGACGCGACGACGGCTAGCGTTACTGAGAACTGATTAGGCGATGCACTGATTTCTAATTGGTATTGTAACCAATTATGAGATTGTAATTTTATAAAACAACCTTTCTATTTTTAGCACTTTAAACTTCACTAATTGTTTTCACACAACACACTGAAATACGAATATATAGGATTTTTGAAGACTTACAGGGATGCTGCAGTTTTACTGATGAACATCTTTGATGTATAGGGCGGAGACGGCGGATGTTTCTTTACAAAACAATTTCAGAATTCACAGCGAATAGGAAAATCTAGTTATTCACAGAAATATTCACTTTTGTAATCACTCGTTAGTCGCGACTGCCAAACTGAGGCGTACCGAGGATTTTTTAAAAAAAATCCCTTGAGCTGCCACCAATGTTATACGACGTCCCGGATTTAGAGTTTTTAAAAAAAAGGATTATCTTTACACAAAGGATTTATTTAGAAATATAGATTTAGAAAGACAACTGCTCGGTTTAAATCGTAAAGTGGGACTAACTTTAGCTGAAAGATAATGCTCATGGCAGTTGAATAGGAGAATGCCAGCTTGCTAAAATAGAAGTTGACATAGGGTGGTCTCTAAGGCTTTAAATATATAACAGTACGAATACGTATTCACATGTTTGCAGGTCGCGGTGAACGAATATGGGTTTTGTGTTGCTGTGTGGTTGACTCGGCATTGGTTGCAAGTTACGTATTGCGTCGCGCAGCTGATCGATGTAGCCAGAGTCCATGATGACGTCATTGCGGGTCGTTGATAAGAAATCACCGGGTAAGCATATGTTGCATCCGTAGGTAAGTTGGGCGGCGCTTACGCCGGTGTAACTTCGCATAGCGGCGCGTAATCCGAGTAGGACGGTTGGTAGCTCGTTGATCCAGCTTCTTGCGGTCTGTAGTCTTGCCTTTAATGCGGCTTTAAGGACACGGTGCCATCGTTCGATGATACCGTTACACTGTGCGTGGTATGAAGTTGTACGCGTTTTTTCGATCCCGAGTAAGCGAGAAAGAGATGCAAATACTCTGCTTTCGAATTGGCGTCCTTGGTCCGTTGTTATTGTTATAGGACAACCGAAACGGGAAATCCAACCTTCGTATACCGCTTTAGCGACGTCTTCAGCTGATATTTCGCATAATGGGTATGCTTCGGGCCATCTTGTTGCTCTGTCGATCATTGTCACGAGGTATCGATGACCGCTGGCCGCGGTAGGTAGCGGACCAACGATATCAATGTGAACGTGTTCGAATCGTTCGGTTGGTGAAAAAATTGATAATCGACTTGATGTGTGGCGTTGTATTTTGGCGCGCTGACACTGTAGGCATACTTTTGCCCACTTGCCGACGTCTGCGTTCATTGAGGGCCAGAAGTAACGTTGCGTAATTAATTTTCTCGTAGTCTTGATTCCAGGGTGGCTAACGTTATGTACTGCGTTGAATGCGGTACGTCGGTATTCTTCTGGTAGGTACGGACGTAACTGTGAGGTTGAAGTTTCGCAGTGTAATTTGATATTTGAGACGGGCAGGTTGACTTTCTTGAAACATAAGTTGCTCTGTAGACTGAGTGCTTTAATGGTATCGCTATCGCGTTCTTGAGCTTCTGCAAGTAGATTGTAGTCGATCGGCGATGGACAGGTGATTGCTTCGACATGTGATAATGCATCTGCGGCTGCATTTTGAGATCCACTGACGTGTCGTATATCAGTGGTAAATTCGCTGATATAAAGTAGCTGTCGGGTGCGTCTCGGTGATTCGCTGTTTGTATTTGTTTTTGTGTAAGCGAAAGTTAGCGGCTTGTGGTCGGTGAATATAATTATTTGTCGTCCCTCGAACATTTTGCGGAAATGTTTGACAGCCATGTAGACGGCGAGTAGCTCTCGATCGTAGGTACTGTAGCGAGTCTGTGCATCGGTGAATTTCTTCGAGAAATAGCCGAGTGGTTGCCATGAGTTGTTGTTAAATTGCTTGAGTGCGGCACCAGCTGTTTTGTCGCTAGCGTCGCTGAATATAGAAAGTGTCGCCTGGTGAGACGAATGAGCAAGTAAAGCGGCGTTTTTTATGCTCTCTTTACATGCTTCATAAGCTTGCGTTGATTCAGTGGTCCAGTCGATCTTAGTTTTGTCACGCTTCTTGACGTTGTGCAGGTAGGTATTTAACGGCGCTTGTATGGTGGCGGCATCTTTGATATTTTCACGGTAAAAGTTTATCATACCGAGAAAACGTCGTAGTTCTTCTACGGTTTGTGGTTTTGGAAAGTCTGTAATAGCTTGTACCTTCTCTTGGGGTGGCTGTATTCCTTCCGCTGTGACTTGGTGACCGAGGAATTTCACAGTTGGCTGGCCGAAAACACATTTTGATGGGTTGATGGTGATGCCGTATTCTTCTAGTCGCTGTAATACGATGCGTAGATGTTTTCGGTGCTCTTCCTCGTCGATTGATGCTATGAGTAGATCATCAACGAAAGGGAATACGAAGTCGAGTTCGCGCAGTACTTCATGAATAAAGCGTTGGAAAGTCTGTCCGGCGTTCTTTAGACCAGGACACATGCGCGGAAACTCGAAAAGACCAAAAGGTGTGATGATGGCGGTTTTCTCCACATCTTGCTCGCTGACTGGCAGTTGTTGGTACGCGCGATTGAGGTCGAGTGTGGAGAAAATTTTCTTCCCTGCGAGTTGGTATGTGAAGTCACGTATGCGTGGTATGGGATACCGATCGGGCTTGGTTATGGCGTTGAGCCTTCGGTAATCGCCACACACGCGTAGGTCTCCATTCTTCTTTGGCACGACGTGAAGAGGTGATGCCCAAGGGCTTTTGCTTGGTCTGCATAACCCTTGATCGATCATGTTTTGGAATTCCTTCCTGACCATTTCGTAACGATGCGGTGCAATGGGGCGTGGCTTGCAGTGAAGGGGCGGTCCATTTGTTTCAATGAAGTGTTCAACGGAATGTTTGGGACTAAGCTTCATTGAAGTGATTCTGGTTGTGCCTGGGAAATCTGCTAGTATGCTGTGGTAATTTTGCTCAATGTCAATAATTGGCGGCGTAGAGTTGAAATGGCAGTGGTTTTTCACGTGAGCCTTTAGTCTTTGGTAGCACGGAGATATTGGCTCCTGTGTCGACACAGGTCAAAAATGTCGTCAAAAAATTTAACAAAGAATAATTTTAATGAATTATCAAAATGCTTTCCGAATTCAGAAGACTTTAAACGGCTGACTAAAAAAGGTGTATTTCCATATGAATTCATTAAAGATTTTGATACTTTAAACTACAATCAACTTCCAGATCTTCCACACTTTTACAGTACTCTTACAGATTCCATTATTTCTAATGAAGATTACAACCATGCCAAAGATGTTTGGAATCATTTTAATTATAAAAATATGTTGGATTATTCAAATCTTTATTTAAAAACTGATGTTTTATTGTTAGCAGATATTTTTGAAAATTTTAGGTGTGTTTGCATTAAAACGTACGATTTAGACCCGGCTCATTACTATACAGCACCTGGATTAAGTTGGGATGCTATGTTAAAACATACTAAAACAGAAATTGAATTACTTTCTGATATAGATATGATTGCTTTTATTAAATCAGGAATTCGTGGTGGTGTTTCGCAATGTAGCACTCGCTATGCAAAAGCAAATAATGTTTACATGTCTGACTATAATGCGAAAGATAAAGAGTCATTCTTAATGTATTTCGATGCCAATAATCTATATGGTTGGGCAATGTCACAATATCTACCTACAGGTGGTTTTGAGTGGGTTAGTGTTGATACAGATATTAATGTTAGTTGTTCATCGGATATAGGTTTTATCTTAGAAGTAGATCTGGAGTATCCGGTGGATTTACATGATAAACATTCAGATTTACCTCTTTGTCCAGAAAATATACCAGTTGGGGACGCTAAGGAAATTAGATTGATTCCAAACTTAAAAAATAAATCCAAATATATTATTCACTATCGAAATTTAATTCAATGTTTGAAAATGGGTTTAAAATTATGGAAAGTTTATAGAATATTAAAATTTAAGCAGAGTCCATGGTTAAAGAAATATATAGACCTTAATACACAATTAAGAACTCGAGCTAATTCCGATTTTGAGAAAGATTTCTATAAACTCATGAACATCGCTGTTTTTGGTAAGACTATGGAATATATTGAGAAACGAGTTAACGTTAAACTGTTAACCCACTGGGAAAATAGGGGCAGAGTATTGGGAGCTGGGGATCCAATTGCTCAACCACATTTTCACAGTGTTTCAATATTTTCTGATAGTCTTGTTGCAATTCAATTAAACAAAATAAAATTAATTCTCGGATTTTGTATATTAGATATATCTAAAACGCTGATGTATGATTTCCACTATAATTACATGAAAGAGAAATTTACTTCAAATCTGAAACTACTGTATACAGATACTAACAGTCTCATTTATCAAATATTTATTAGTAACTTTTATAATGATATAAAGCTAGACATTTGTACACATTTCGATACATCAGATTATGATCCAAACAATGTTTTTAATTTTCCTCAAGTAAATAAGAAAAAATTAGGTTATTTTAAAGATGAAAATTGTGGTAAAATCTTTACAGAATTTGTGGGTTTGCGATCAAAAATGTATGAATTACAGGTAGATGATAAAATTATTACTAAGGCGAAGGGTGTTAACAAATGTGTCAATAAAAATTAACGTTGGATAATTATAAGTCGTGTTTGTGTAATAAAAACGTACAGTATTGTAAAATGTATCGGTTTAGATCATTAAAACATACAATTTTTACACAGGAAATAAATAAGGTGTGTTTATCTTTTAATGACACTAAGCGGTACATTTTACGAAACAAAATCGATACGTTACCTATAGGTCATTACCAAATCAATAGTATGTAATTAAGTTAATCATTATTGTAAATATAACAAATTGTAAATTTTTATGTAAAATAAATTTGTTTTGTACATGTATAATGTATAAACGTATACATTAATATTGTCATATAACACTTACATTTTTTGTATATTTCATATAAATAAATTGTTTTTAAAATATCAACTTAGTTTTATTCCTTTCCCTGAAGAAGACAGAAGTCAAAAAATAATGATTCATTTTATTCATCCCTTTGCTGCCATCGTAGCAGGACCTAGTGGGTGTGGAAAATCTAACTTTGTTGTAAATTTCATTAAGCATAAAAGTAGTATATGTAATGAGATTTTTTTAGAAATAACATGGTGTTATGATGAAATGCAGCCGCTATATAATATACCCGGAGTAAATTACCACCAAGGACTACCGGAATTGCATATGTTTGATGGTAAAAATCCAAATTATTTTATATTATTATTAGATATATTTACAAAAGGTAGTCACCATAGAAATTTGAGTGTTTTTTACATAACCCAAAATTTATTTCATCAAGGAAGAGGACAGCGCGACATTTCACTTAATTCAAGTTATATTATTTATTTTAAAAATCCCCGTGACAAAACACAAATACGATTTCTAGCTAGACAAGTTTCACCGGAAGAATTTATTGAAGATTCATATACCGATGCTATTATAGAAGCTCATGGATATTTAATGATTGATTTGAAACTGTAGGTGATTAGTACGTGTCGTCATGAAACAATAATTTGTTCTGAAAAGAACAGTTAATTGCGTTACCGTTAGACCACGATGTCGAACTGTTCTGAGAAGAACACGTTCGTACCCTTCGACGGTTGCGCGCAACAAAAAGGACCTCGATTTTTATTGTCTACGCACCCTTCGCATCTTGGTACCACACGTTTACCACTAGTGGCCAGGTAGGATAATTTTTGTATATAAATCTACAGTTTTTAAAGACATTCCACATTCCATCTTCACCTCTTCTCAACGAATTATTAGGAAGTTTTATTTTAACCAAATAAGGACCAAACAACCTAAAGTAAAACTACCCTAAAGTGGTGACCCCGAGAAGAACACCAAGAAAATTGAAGATGACGAACACAGAAAATTCCGGTGCAGAGCGTCAAGTTTCATCACATCCGTCGAGCCAAGAAGTCTCCGGTATCTCACTGTCACTCCGTGTGCCAATTCCAGAACAACCAACCATCGACACCCTCATCGGTGAAATAAGGAGGTTGTCTTTGGAAGTTGCCGAGCTACGAGTACAACGTCGACGTCAACGGCGACAACTACCGCAACAGTCGTTCTCGCTACCATTCACATTCACAATCACGCTCGCGGAACGCATCAACAAATCGAAACGAAAACCGACGAGAGTCGCAGATGGAAGATCGAAGCCGGAAAAAATCCCCAATGCCGTACTGCTATTACCATCATCGCTACGGTATGGACGCGAAGAAATGCACACCACCATGCAGTTTCAAGCCCATAAACCAGTCGGAAAACTAAAAGTAACGCTGGCCGCGGCGGGAACCGGCGTTACCGAATCATCACACCGCCTTTTCGTTACCGACAGGGTAATGAAACTCACCTTTTTGGTCGACACAGGAGCCAATATCTCCGTGCTACCAAAGACAAAAGGCTCACGTGAAAAACCACTGCCATTTCAACTCTACGCCGCCAACAACACGGTCATTCCAACATACGGAGAGAAGTCACTCCAACTCGATCTTAACCTCCGAAGACCATATACATGGAAATTCGTCGTAGCAGATGTGTCTAAGGCAATCCTGGGAGCAGATTTCTTGCACCACCACCACCTCATTGTCGACGTAAAAAACAGAAGACTGATCGACGGGAAAACAAAACTGGTAACAAACGCTCAACTCAGTACTGCAGACATACCTACAGTTCGTAGTATTGACATTGAGCAAAATTACCACAGCATTCTAGCAGATTTCCCAGGCACAACCAGAATCACTTCAATGAAGCTTAGTCCCAAACATTCCGTTGAACACTTCATTGAAACAAATGGACCGCCCCTTCACTGCAAGCCACGCCCCATTGCACCGCATCGTTACGAAATGGTCAGGAAGGAATTCCAAAACATGATCGATCAAGGGTTATGCAGACCAAGCAAAAGCCCTTGGGCATCACCTCTTCACATCGTGCCAAAGAAGAATGGAGACCTACGCGGGTGTGGCGATTACCGAAGACTCAACGCCATAACCAAGCCCGATCGGTATTCCATACCACGTATACGTGACTTCACATACCAACTCGCAGGGAAGAAAATTTTCTCCACACTCGACCTCAATCGCGCGTACCAACAACTGCCAGTCAGCGAGCAAGATGTGGAGAAAACCGCCATCATCACACCTTTTGGTCTTTTCGAGTTTCCGCGCATGTGTCCTGGTCTAAAGAACGCCGGACAGACTTTCCAACGCTTTATTCACGAAGTACTGCGTGAACTCGACTTCGTATTTCCTTTCGTTGATGATCTACTCATAGCATCAATCGACGAGGAAGAGCACCGAAAACATCTACGCATCGTATAACAGCGACTAGAAGAATACGGCATCACCATCAACCCATCAAAATGTGTTTTCGGCCAGCCAACTGTGAAATTCCTCGGTCACCAAGTCACAGCGGAAGGAATACAGCCACCCCAAGAGAAGGTACAAGCTATTACAGATTTTCCAAAACCACAAACCGTAGAAGAACTACGACGTTTTCTCGGTATGATAAACTTTTACCGTGAAAATATCAAAGATGCCGCCACCATTCAAGCGCCGTTAAATACCTACCTGCACAACGTCAAAAAGCGTAACAAAACTAAGATCGACTGGACCACTGAATCAACGCAAGCTTATGAAGCATGTAAAGAGAGCATAAAAAACGCCGCTTTACTTGCTCATCCGTCTCACCAGGCGACACTTGCTATATTCAGCGACGCTAGCGACAAAACAGCTGGTGCCGCACTCAACCAATTTATCAACAACTCATGGCAACCACTCGGCTATTTCTCGAAGAAATTCACCGACGCACAGACTCGCTACAGTACCTACGATCGAGAGCTACTCGCCATCTACATGGCTGTCAAACATTTCCGCAAAATGTTCGAGGGACGACAAATAATTATATTCACCGACCACAAGCCGCTAACTTTCGCTTACACAAAAACAAATACAAACAGCGAATCACCGAGACGCACCCGACAGCTACTTTATATCAGCGAATTTACCACTGATATACGACACGTCAGTGGATCTCAAAATGCAGCCGCAGATGCATTATCACATGTCGAAGCAATCACCTGTCCATCGCCGATCGACTACAATCTACTTGCAGAAGCTCAAGAACGCGATAGCGATACCATTAAAGCACTCAGTCTACAGAGCAACTTATGTTTCAAGAAAGTCAACCTGCCCGTCTCAAATATCAAATTACACTGCGAAACTTCAACCTCACAGTTACGTCCGTACCTACCAGAAGAATACCGACGTACCGCATTCAACGCAGTACATAACGTTAGCCACCCTGGAATCAAGACTACGAGAAAATTAATTACGCAACGTTACTTTTGGCCCTCAATGAACGCAGACGTCGGCAAGTGGGCAAAAGTATGCCTACAGTGTCAGCGCGCCAAAATACAACGCCACACATCAAGTCAATTATCATTTTTTTCACCAACCGAACGATTCGAACACGTTCACATCGATATCGTTGGTCCGCTACCTACCGCGGCCAGCGGTCATCGATACCTCGTGACAATGATCGACAGAGCAACAAGATGGCCCGAAGCATACCCATTATGCGAAATATCAGCTGAAGACGTCGCCAAAGCGGTATACGAAGGTTGGATTTCCCGTTTCGGTTGTCCTGTAACAATAACAACGGACCAAGGACGCCAATTCGAAAGCAGAGTATTTGCATCTCTTTCTCGCTTACTAGGAATCGAAAAAACGCGTACAACTTCATACCACGCACAGTGTAACGGTATCATCGAACGATGGCACCGTGTCCTTAAAGCCGCATTAAAAGCAAGACTACAGACCGCAAGAAGCTGGATCAACGAGCTCCCAACCGTCCTACTCGGATTACGCGCCGCTATGCGAAGTGACACCGTCGTAAGCGCCGCTCAGCTTACCTACGGTTGCAACATACGCTTACCCGGTGATTTGTTATCAACGACCTGCAATGACGTCATCATGGACTCTGGCTACATCGATCAGCTGCGCGACGCAATACGTAACTTGCAACCAATGCCGAGTCAACCACACAGTAACACAAAACCCATATTCGTTCACCGCGACCTGCAATCATGTGAATACGTATTCGTACGCATAGACGCCGTAAAGAAGCCATTACAAGCACCTTACGACGGACCCTATCGCGTGCTGAAACGAGACAGCAAGATATTCACGCTGCAGTTACCTAACCGTGAAATGAATATCTCTATCGACAGACTCAAACCTGCCTACACTATCGCCGAGCAAGATGTGCCTACTGATACAACAACGAGTACCTGCAACAAGCAAAACACATCAAGTGCGAGCGAACTACATGAACCATCAAATAGCCTGAAACATCAAAATGACAACACCCTGAAACATCAAGATGACAACAACCTGAAACAACAAGACACTGGGAACACCTCAATACCTACAAGAACAACTCGCCGAGGCCGCGTTATACGCCTGCCAGTACGCTTCGCTAGAGGGGGAATCCTGTAGGTGATTAGTACGTGTCGTCATGAAACAATAATTTGTTCTGAAAAGAACAGTTAATTGCGTTACCGTTAGACCACGATGTCGAACTGTTCTGAGAAGAACACGTTCGTACCCTTCGACGGTTGCGCGCAACAAAAAGGACCTCGATTTTTATTGTCTACGCACCCTTCGCATCTTGGTACCACATGTTTACCACTAGTGGCCAGGTAGGATAATTTTTGTATATAAATCTACAGTTTTTAAAGACATTCCACATTCCATCTTCACCTCTTCTCAACGAATTATTAGGAAGTTTTATTTTAACCAAATAAGGACCAAACAACCTAAAGTAAAACTACCCTAAAAAACAAAACACTGATGATGCTCGCCGCAGAAAATCTAAAATATTTGAATCTAGTAATTTTTGCACAATATATGTTCCTATGAAAAGGTATAAGTATCTTTGTAAACAGCCGCTCTAAGTCAGTAATGAGCCATGTATCAACGAATAACAACGCATAAGGAATTGTTTGTATTAAAGTATGAACACACAAGAAGTGCAAATGAGTCTTCGTAGAATACATCCCAGCCTCCAGAGCAACGTATATCCTTCAAATCGATTGCCGATGTATGCTCAGGTTCAAGCACTTATCATATGCAATCTTGACCCTGATTCACAGCCGGGGTCTCATTGGGTGGCTATTCATATAAACGTTGAAAGAGTTGGGGAATACTTTGATTCGTTTGGACGTAAACCTATTGAAGCAATAGAAGGATTTTTAAGGAGGAATTGTTGCATGTGGAGATACAATAGCCTTACGGTTCAGGATTACCTATCGGCGGTGTGCGGAGAGTACTGTTTGGTATACATATATTACAAGTTCAGGGGGATGAGATTGGAAGACTTCCTTAGAAATTTTACGTGTGACTCAGAGAACAATGATACGGTGCTAGTAAATTTGTATAGAAATATAATGGACATATACATAAAAGAATAATACCTGGAATAAAAATGTTTTATTTAAATATGTAACCCTTACAATCTAATTTTATTATAGATAATGGTGTTAATGTAGGTTAGGTATATTTATTGTTGTTTGCTTAGACCCGTAGGTTAGGTTAGGTTAGACATAGTTTATTCTATTTTTCTTTTAGAGCCATAGATCGGGTTAGTGAATGTAGGAAAGTAGATAACGATGCATTCGTACTGAGTCATTAAGTAATTAGATAATGAGTGAGAATTTCGTGCAGGAAATAGTAGCTGATAAGGTGGTGATTAGTAAGTAATTAGCAAGGGTTTTGGGAAAGCTATCTCTGGAACGGTTAGAGCTATCACTTCAGGAGTGAGTGCATTCGACTCCACACGACCTGTTTAGTGGGGGTAGAGTAAATTTTTTTTTTTTTTTAGGTTTGGCCAACCATGATTTTTACGTTTTTGGGGAACTTTGACGTGAGGCAGTCGCCGGGAATCCGTACTACTACCTACTTCTACTGAGGTCACGTACGTTTTCACTAGTACTCGACCTCCGACGTAATGAAGGCCTCCTCCAGCTTCTTTCATTTGTCCCTATTCCTTGCGACGATGTATCCCTTATATTTCATCTTCCCAAGTTTTTGGTGGGCACCCTATCTTTTCTTCCTAGTGGGAAGAAACATTCCAATGCCATTCCAATTAAGGGTCTGTTTGATTCAGCTGCCATTACAAATGCCTCATTAATATTAATTAGAAAAGAAAGAGTCCAAATGTTCTGGAACGTGGAGCCAAGATCGCGTGGGCGTAAGGGTGACATGAGGAAATGGAAGACACCTCAAGTGTTCGGCACTAAGTGCAGACATTTGGGACTACGGTCTATCTCCAACAGACGAGAAGAATACGATTGCGTAAGATTTTTTATATACTAATTCGTGTGAATTAAGTGTTTATTATATACACTAGTTGTTATCCAAAATTTCTTTGAGAGAAATGTTTCCTAGTCTCGATAACCAAAACAATATTTGTTTAATGTTATTCAACATTCACAAAACAAAAAATTAAATTAATTCGACTTTGGGGTCCTTCAAGGAAAGAGCGTACCAATTCTTGAAAGGCCGCAACGCACTTGCGAGCCTTCTGGCAAGGTGAGTCCGTCGGCGGCGGTATTACTTAACGTCTGCCCATTTGCCTTCTATTAAATAAACAAAACTGAATTTATTATATTTATCAGAGACAACCACTCCTAAAGAACATCACCAGGAACAAAGAGAAACAGCAAATACTCCACGACAAATACAGAAGAGCAAAAAGTCCTTAAAAACATAGCTTAATTTTTTCAAATAAATGTCCTACACATTACTATCATACAATACAATATTGAAGGAAAAAATTGCTATCGGTAAGACGACGGACGTTTTTATTAGTTACAACGTTGTTATTTAGAGAAAAAAATAGTTTCTATCAGTTACGTTTTGACGATTAAAGTCGTTGCTCAAAACTAACACAGCTGGAATAGTGGACTATAGATAGTCAGCGTGGAACTTGAAGCATTCGCTAAATAGCTATTTTTATGTTTTCTAGAGAATAAAATATCTAGAGAAGTGTGTAGGCAGTCTATTATTTAAACTTGCAACAATCTAGAACCGTTGTAATCATATGTAATAATAATCATTTATTTGCAAGAATACAGTACAAAAATTTTATGGTTATCTAAAGTTCGCATATTCTGCCACACATATTTTCCTTAAAAGGTAGACTAGAAGTTACAATTACACTGTGAGTTATGTCAAGTAAATTCTTATATTATTTTATTTATTTATTTATTTCCACGTTCTAAAATAATGTGCAAGGTGCATGCCTTAAAAAATACAAGAAAATATGACATCACAAATTACACATAAAAAACACATCAATTATTATATATTAGAGAATCAATGGAGAAAATTAAAACCAACAAACACAATAAAAAATAATAATAAAACTAAAAAGATAAAACAACAAAATAACCTAAACTTAATGAAAACTTAAAGCTCATTAAGAGCATTAATAACAAGGTTACTGTAACTTGTCAGACTGTTGTAAAACCCATCAATCATCAATCAAGTTGTAAGAGCGAGATAGCCTATTCACTGGACCATTCAAAGTAGCAGATATTATTATAACTACATCGTCACATTATTAAATTTATATTAATTATAATTTTTCTCGCAAGTAACGATTAATCGAATAAGGTTTTTTTCAAAAGTAAGTACATTATGTAGATTATGAAGAACGAATAAGGACATTCCTAAAATATATATACAGGGAATAGATACTTTGAGCTTCTTAAGCAAAGGTACGTAACAGGTTACAATTATACCATAATGCGTCTTTTTATTGTTTAACTTTTAAGTTCATCTCGAACGAGTTTTAAAAATGTTATAGATATTGATATCCAGTGTGCTATTTGTATACACTTTAGACATCGTAATTTTAATCGAAGAAAGTGGGTAGTTGCGCACCAAGGACACCAGAGCGTAGGTCCATGCAAAAAGCTTCATTATAAGACGCGTTCTTACGGCGTTTAACCTAATTTTCACATATTTATTTTTATAAGTTCAATATTCAGATCCCTATTGGAAGTTTTATGGTAAGCAGCAATGTTTTGTAACTCCCTATAGCATCAGTGACTTCGGTTTCGTAGTCAGCCCAAGGTTCCTTATATATTGAGGTTGTGGAGGAAGGAAGGCCATGGCGAGTCAAACCGCTGACTGGCTTCAAGGCCTGAGTGGCTGAGATTAAGGAGTTGTTTATAACCATAGCAGTGTTGTCCTTGTGGCTTTAGCGCGCGACGCTCATCCCTGCGGTCGTAGGTTCGATCCCCGGCTGTGCACCAATGGATTTTCTTTTAATGTGCGCATTTAACATTAGCTCGAACGGTGATGAAAAACATCGTGAGGAAAACGACTTGCCTTAGACCCAAAAAGTCAAAGGCGTACTTCAGGCACAGAAGGCTGATCACCTACTTACCTTTTCAATTTACTCATTATCATGAAATAGATACATAAATCTGAGGCCCAGAACTAAAAAGGTGGTAGCGCCATTGATTTGTTTTATTTATAACCATAGCCTTTGATTATAGGTATCACTATAGGCTATTTGAAGTATCACCTGTGGTATAATAAAATACGGTCATGTGTTTTCATGTATTTTATTGTATTTACAAAACTAATAAGTTATCTTTTGAACATTTTGTGATTTATAAATTTTAAAAGTGTTGACGCAGGCTCTGATTGGCACACACAGAACGACACCAATAAGTGGCGTCAGAGCAAGATACATGAAGATCTGTGGCATCTCTGCTGAAGTTAATGCCGTGGCTTTCATGATCAATACAACCTGGAAATATAATATTATGTAAATACCAAAATCTGAGGCTAACGGTCGAAGCTCCAACGATTTTTTTCAATACGGGATATATATATTTTTTTAATATTTTTTAATCTCCCTGTCGCTTGTTGAGCGGGATGCATAAATCTGCAGCAAATGATGGAAGACCAGGCACGCCGTCAGGAAGAACAGGTACGCCGTCAGGAAGAACAGACAAGACTAATGATGGAAGAACAGGCACGCCGTCAAGAAGAACAGACACGCCAAATGATTGAAGAACAGACACGCCGTCAAGAAGAACAGGCACGACAAATAATGGAAGACCAGGCACGCCGTCAAGAAGAACATACACGCCAAGTGATGGAAGAACAGGCTCAGACACATCGCATGATAGAGGAGAAGGCACGACGTCAAGAGGAGCAGGCTCATCAGATGATGGAGGAACAGGCTCGCCGTATCGGAGAAAAACTTTGTGACCTGAAAGTACAGGTAGATAAAAAAATCGAGAATTTGGAATCTGATATGGATTGTAAGCTATCCAAGCAGGATAAACGTATCCTTGGAATAGAAAATGAAATCTGTTGCACCACCTGGATATATGAAAGTGCCTCCCTTTGATGGTACATCTTCTTGGGGCGCGTACAAGCTGCAGTTTGAGAATGTAGCAGAGTCAAAGGGGTGGACTGACGATCAAGCTGTTACCGCCCTTATTCTGGGACTGCGAGACGAAGCCCTCTCCATATTAGATACCAAGAAAGGTAAGGTGACGTTGAAGCAACTGCTAGATGCCCTGGAATCACGGTATGGAGACGCACATTTAGAGCACGTTTATAGGGCGCAATTGAAGGATAGAATACAACAGACAAATGAAAGTTTGCAAAAATGGGGACTTGAAATAGAGAAGCTGGTAAGGAAGGCCTACGCATCCTCACCAGATGTTGCAGACAAGATGTTGGTTCAAGCTTTTGTCGACGGTATTCGAGACCGTAAAATTCGAATGGCTGTGAACCTTGGTCACCATAAGGAACTTAAGGATGCTCTCGCCCATGCGTTGGAGGTGGAGGCGTTTCGGAAAGACCCTCAACCTTACCGCATTAGGGCTATCACAGAAAAAGCTAATGGTCAACGAGGGCCAACCTGTTATATCTGTAGGGAAGTAGGGCACATGAGGTTTTCGTGCCCTAAGAAAGACTTCCGAGGTGATGTGAAGGTTAGACGTAGGAATACCTTAGTCATAGAAGGAGAAGTCAATGGCACTAAGTGTGATCTGACACTTGATACCGGAGCTTCACGAACAGTGATCAGATACCAGCTTTTGAAGACATTTTATAAAAGCCCTTCTAGAGGAATTGTACAGCTTGTGACGGCAACAGGTCAGCGCATAACCGACCGGGGAGAAGGTATCGCAACCTTCAAGATTGGTGGAAGTTTATACAGACACAAGGTTGTTCTTGCCGACATAGTAGATGACTGCATAATGGGATTAGACTTCATGAAGTATTATAAATGTAAAATAGATCTGGAAAAAGGGATGTTCAAGTGTGGAGAACAGGAAGTTTGCTTTAAAGGCAACTCTTCAGAAAGTGGTTATGACGCCTGTAGAGTAATCAATGTGGACGGACAGGCTAGTAATCAACAAGAGTGGAACGCAGTTCGAACAGTTCTGGATAACTATAAGGAAGCCCTGTCAATACTTCTATCAAAGGCAGAGGGACAGTTAAAGAAATTTTCTGACATGTTATCTACCCATGAAAGAGAGCTAAGAAGGAGTTCAGATGATGTGTCTCAAAGACCGAGCGAAAAAGTTAACGAACAGGATGGAATGGTAAATGACCACGTGAGGATACTACGGACAGACACCATAACTACAGATTGGTGTGGGAAATTAATTCAGGAACAGCAACAACAAGATTCCGACATTAAACCAATTCTGGATTGGATGAAATCTTCAGCTGTCAAGCCACAATGGAGTAAAGTTGCAACAACAAGTACCACTACTAAGAGTTACTGGGCTGAATGGGATAATTTAGTTCTACATAATGGAGTGTTATGTCGCAAATTGAAAAATGCTCAAGGCGATCATTTGCAGTTCGTTGTGCCAAGATTCAAGGTTCGCGACATATTAGAAATGTGTCATAGTGACTTGTCTAGTGGACATTTAGGAGTAAATCGGACTCTTATGAAGGTTAAGGAAATGTTTTATTGGATACATTATCGTGCAGATGTAGACGACTGGATCAAGAAATGTAGAGCTTGTGCAGCTGTTAAGGATCCGCAGACTAGATCTCGATGGGAAAAGATAATGGCCTCCTGTAAAGAAGGTAATGATGCTCGGGACGAGCATGTCTAAGGAGGGGGTAGTGTTACGAAGACGGGTCGACTGCCATGTTTCTAGATTTTTCCACTAGTTAGAGAACTTTTCAGCAAGCTGTAATATGATTTCTGACCGTTTCAGGAGAGGGTCAATCACATATTAGAAAATTTTAATTTTCAATAATGTTACCCTAGTTTTCCTTTCAGTCGGTTTCAGAACATGTGTAGTCGAGTGGTGCAGTTTTCAGGAGACCCGTTTTCAGGCGTTTTCAGGCCTAGTTATACCCCTTTGATGAAGGAATATTCTAGACCGAACTTTCTAGGTGTGAGACAAGGACGAAATGATACGAGAGAGAGAGAGAGAAGATCAGAATTTTGATATAATTCTCATTTTCGCAACGTGCGAAAGAGACAAAGAGTGCGGACGTTCTAGAATTGTGCAATCGCTACTCAGTAGCAAGCCCGCCTAGAAAGTTCTCGAATATTGTTTAGAATTATTCCCAGGGATATATAAGCGAGCCGAAACGCGACTAGTCGCCTTTAGTTTTGAATGCGATAACAAAAGAGAAACACCGAAACGATAAAGTGATAAAGTACTGTGTGAAGTGTGCATAAGTGAAGTATTTAGTGACTGTGTTTTTGTGTGTTATTAGTGAATCTCTGCAATTAATTTTGTGCCCATAAATTCCTCATTGATTTTTCAAGAAATAAACCCTTGAAGAAATCTACGGCATTTTCTATCCGATCCCCTAGCTCGTAACAATAGTAATAAATGTAGTCAGTAAAAGAGTGAAAGAGTAGGGGAGTAAACGCGTATTAAAGTATGAACACGCTAGAAGTGCAAATGAGTCATCGTAGAATACATCCCAGCCTCCAGAGCAACGTATATCCTTCAAATCGATTGCCGATGTATGCTCAGGTGCCAGCACTTATCATATGCAATCTTGACCCTGATTCACAGCCGGGGTCTCATTGGGTGGCTATTCATATAAACGTTGAAAGAGTTGGGGAATACTTTGATTCGTTTGGACGTAAACCTATTGAAGCAATAGAAGGATTTTTAAGGAGGAATTGTTGCATGTGGAGATACAATAGCCTTACGGTTCAGGATTACCGATCGGCGGTGTGCGGAGAGTACTGTTTGGTATACATATATTACAAGTTCAGGGGGATGAGATTAGAAGACTTCCTTAGAAATTTTACATGTGACTCAGAGAACAATGATACGGTGCTAGTAAATTTGTATAGAAATATAATGGACGTATACATAAAAGAATAATACCTGGAATAAAAATGTTTTATTTAAATATGTAACCCTTACATCTAATTTTATTGTAGATAATGGTGTTAATGTAGGTTAGGTATATTTATTGTTGTTTGCTTAGACCCGTAGGTTAGGTTAGAGCCATAGATCGGGTTAGTGAATGTAGCAACATCGATCTATGGCCCGGTAGATAACGATGCATTCGTAGCTGATAAGGTGGTGATTAGTAAGTAATTAGC
This sequence comes from Pieris brassicae, assembly GCF_905147105.1. Taxonomy (NCBI): domain Eukaryota; kingdom Metazoa; phylum Arthropoda; class Insecta; order Lepidoptera; family Pieridae; genus Pieris; species Pieris brassicae. The sequence continues at coordinate 2,634,841 of NC_059679.1, read as the reverse complement.
AAGGGTTTTGGGAAAGCTATCTCTGGAACGGTTAGAGCTATCACGTCAGGAGTGAGTGCATTCGACTCCACACGGCCTGTTTAGTGGGGGTAGAGTACAAACTTTTTTTTTTAGGTTTGGCCAACCATGATTTTTACGTTTTTGGGGAACTTTGATGTGAGGCAGTCGCCGGGAATCCCAACTACTAGAGAAGCTGAAAAAAGTTGTAGTTAAAATACCAGCAAATGTTAAAAAGGTTTGCAATAACTTACAAAGTATATTCTTTACATTTACATACATTTATGAATATTATGGGTACAAAGCGGGAAGCGATGTCTAAATTTTCTGATATATCTTGCATAAAATTTTGAACGTGTTTAATATTGATAAAGTTCAATAAAATATTAATACGTCAAAAATTTCATTAAATTAAGATTTACTCCCAGTTCTCAAGTTGATTTGGTCATTCTTTTCTCCAAAATGCTTGTAAGAAACCATAAAATCATGCCTCTTTACGTACCCACACATATGCACTTACACACATACACACTAATACACAGACTCCCACTCCCTCTCACACACACTACACTCACACCCTCTCACATACACACTAACACATCCTAACATACACGCACACAAATCCAAAAATAAATTAATCGTATATATTATACATTATTTTCAGTTAACCTTATTTCTGTAGTAATCTAGTTGACTGTTTTGTTGTTATGACTCAGTATGACTTTACTGTGTAATAGAAGCCTGGTTATCCATATCACAGGTTCTTAACTAGCTTGGGATCCAGTCTCCCAATACCTTCTTAACTGTAATATTATATGAGAGAAATAAAGAAGTTTATTATTATTATTATTAATTATAATAATAAAAAAATATACATAAAAATACAAAAACAAATGCATCCTATCACCATCCCTAGCAGCAATAGGAATGGTGAAAGGAGCATGCATATACATTACTGTGGGAACAACAAGCAAATACATAGTATCAAGATGAATCACAGCGGGAAATAATTAATATATACCCGAATTCAGTTCCAACTAGTAATAAGTAGTACTCACGAGCATCCATCGGCTCCATCGCCGGATTGCTCGCCATTTTCTAAAAATAAATTACACAATTATTACCTGTACTGTGTTTTACCATAGTCAAATTGTCTCCCTCACTTAAAGAGATGCCAAACAAAAAATATAATTCTCATTTTTTTCTTTTACTCAGTCTGTTATAAAATGCACGTAACTCCGTAACGAAAAAACTTGATGAGTATTTGTAACACTTAAATACATATTTTAATTTCAGATGTGGAAAGAAATATCTGGCAATGAACAGAATTCACTCGAGACAATAATTGAGACTTGGGAAGGTGATTTAGAAGAGGCGTGTAACACTCAACATCCGACTGATGGCAACACAGCCCTTCATAAGGCTGCCATAGCTGCCAAACTAGATATGGTTACGTAAGTTATCTAGCTGGTCGATTTTCTGAGGCAAATTTTATATTTTAATAAAAGGATATATTAATTTATTTCTTATCAATTCACTGGTTTTCGTCTATGGACTACGGACGGAAGGAAATTTAATTAAAATTAAAGTAAAGAAAACAAAAGTTTTATTTTTTTGATTTGTTTACTGGCAAACAAATTTAGAAAGTTTTTTTGATAAGTGACGCTTAGCCCCAGATTGAACATTTTGTAAATTTTCCTTTTGTAGACAAATAGTTTGTCAACCTTCTGTGCCTGACATGTAGATTTTCGGGTTGTGAGACTTGCCGGTTTTCACACGGTGTTTGTCTTTACTCTGATGAAGTGTTAATCGTGCAGATTGAAAAATTCACGAATGAGACGTCACGTCCTAAAAGAGGGCAATACTGATCAATAATGTAACCTACATGTAAAAAATTACTTGTACTTTAAGTTTTGATTAGTAATTAATATCTTTATAGTTTTTATTTTGTATCAAAAATCTTTTAGTCAAATCCTGACAGCCGGTGGAGACCCATGTATAAAGAATCATCAGCTTCAAACTCCATACGCAGCGACACCCCATCACGATACTCGAGTCGCATTCAGAATGTTCCAGGCTCAATATCCCGAAAAATATAATTACAATAAGGTATTATAATGTTTTGATTGTTTAACAAAATGGTCGAAGCGCTTCATTAAATTCATAATATTTTCATGGACAATTGTAGAGCAGTGAAAAAGATAAGTCAGTCTGAGATCAAAGAAGGTAATTTCTTGTACAAATCTAAACATATCTTGCGATTCAAGTACAAAAGTTATCAATAACTTATACCTGTATCTTATTTTCCGTAATAAACATTTTTTTCAATGGACTATAATAATTCCTGAGATTTTCAAGGGTGGATCTTGGGAAAATATGAGCTTAAAGATCGCTCGATCGATCTCGTTCTTCGTTAGAGTTCATTAATTATATTTTGAATAAATTCATGAGTTCTGTTAGTGAAATTCTATCTTTTCATTGGAGTTCAATCTTTTCGAATAATTCTAATACAATTATTTTATAATTTGCTATTTGATCGAGGTAGCGCATGCTGTTATTCGTTATGTATTATAAAAATATAACATTCCTTAACGTCACAAATACCGGGTCCGTTAACACCTGAAATGTTAGAGATTGAGAAAGAGAAGAAGTTACAACAGAAACGCGCGAAGAGATTAAGAGAGAAAGAGAAACAAGTGGAGAAGAATAAGACTTATCACTTCTTACATTTAACGGACGCCCAGAAGGTATTTGGATATTTGTTTCTTGATATTGTAAGTACAAACCTACGTTTCTGTTTGCCTAGATTATCTTAGTTTTATAACTTACTGTATAAGGTACATGATTAGAATTCTGTTTCACGCGAATGGAATTCTTAAGTAAAATCTGTCATCTGTCAAAGTATACATTTCGGTCCTTCGATCCGGATTTGAACGTGTGACCTATATCAATACACGACCTTGTGTCCTCAATGTCGTAGCTAGATAGGTAAATTAATTACGACATGACCCACGACAACCAACTATTTCATGAAGACCAGGCCAAAAATTAGGGAATAGCTAATCTGCAAATAATTTGAAAACAAATTTATCTGGCACCTTGAATGTTTTAGATTAATTGCGATTGCTTAATTTTTGAATAAACACTCATTATTAATATGACCATTACTGATAATTGCGCCATCTATGGTTTGAGTTAAGAGCAGTGTTGGCCTAGCGGCTTCAGCGTTCGACTCTCATCCATGAGGTCGTAGGTTCGATCCCCGGCTGTGCAGCAATGGATTTTCTTTCTATGTGCGCATTAAACATTAGCTCGAACGGTGAAGGAAAACATCGTGAGGAAACCGGCTTACCTAAGACCCAATAAGTCCGATCCAGGCACAGAAGGCTGATCACCTTCTTGCCTATTAGATTAACAAATGATCATGAAACAGATACAGAAATCTGAGGCCCAGACCTAAAAAAAGAAAAGGTTGTAGCGCCATTGAGTTATTTTTTTTTATAGTTTGCATTAGTTAATTTGACACACTGGCATTATCTGTTTTAAAGTATTGTTACCCAAGGCCTAACTAAGTTTGGTATCGCCAATAAGCCAATTATTAGGTAAATTTATGGCGTTACAAAGTGGTCGATAAATCGAGAGAAGATAAACGTATAGATAATACATGACTCATACTTTTTAGTCTTGGTCAACCACAGTCTAAACATGCAAGCAATCCAAATTTGTAAACAAAAGAACGAATTTCTTAGAAAGTTCGTATGCATGATGACGACAGTCGAATTTATTGCGGGCTAGGATAATAAAGGTCGTTATTGGGAGTAGGCGTAATGCTATGTAGTGTATCATTGTATTGAAGACAAGCTAAACCAACCAAAGCCAATTGTTTTCGACGCTTTACGTTGTTAAATATAGGGACGTTACATGGAGTTTACATTGTACATTAAAAAAACAATTGTGGTTTATCGCTTTTCTTAGCGTATTTTTGGTCAAATGTATTAATGCGGATTTTACTACTTTAAGTGTAGGTATTTTTTGTCTTAAATATGATGATAGACTTAGGTTTTTTTAACAGGTCAAAGTTGAGGTGCCAAGATGTTTCCTCTGTGCTTCGAATCTACCAAAAGTGCCCTTTGAGTATGACTCATACAAGTTTTGTACAGTCAAGTGCCTTCAGAATCACAGAAACGTGAGACCTCTACATAAAAGTGCTTGAAAATATATATTTTTTACATAGTTTTGTGTTTTATTTGGGCGCGGTTAAAATGTTGGAGGGAACTGTTGTTATAACATAATAATAAAAATAGCTTGTATACATATTTAGGATTATATTATTTCTACTTGTCTTACCCTCGCCACTATTTTCCAGTCCTACTTCTCTATCCCTTTCTTTCCATGTTCCTAGGATTCTGGTGGGCGTCATCTCTTTTTTCCCAAATTTTATCTGTTCGAAGATATTTTTATTATTCCTTGCGTATCTTTTAGTTCCTTTTTGCAAAGATTACAATAAAAAATTGAAATTTCGCCATAATTTTCGTCAAGTGAGCAGTTCTTATTATAATAATCCCATCTGGGATTTTCAATAACTAATTGGACCCTTAAATTCCGAGCTTGTCTCGACAGAAGAAATTTAAAAAAAAAGGAAATAAATAAACAGAATTAATTAGGAGTAACAAGCCATAGAATATGCCCACTGCCCACTAAAGTATTTCCGAACCAATTCGACTTAGGGTCCTTCAAGAAAAGAGCGTACCAATTTTTAAAAGGCCGGCAACTTGCAAGCCTTCTGGCAATGTGAGTGTCCATGGGCGGCGGTATCGCTTCACATCAGGTGAGCCTCTTGCCCGTTTGCCTGCTAGTACATAAAAAAAATATTAAAAAATACCTGTATAGTTAAAAATATTACAGACACTTATAATAAATAGTTGAATTCTTGTCATTGAATTCTCACACCTTTGACAATACAAAAAAAAAATTAGAGCAAAGTTAATTATCACGAATTTATGTGTTTGTTTGACAAAAGAATTAAGATGTGACGATTCTGTAAGTAAGTTGTATTTTTAACTTGTTTCACCAAAAATCTACTGGGTAAAGGAAGTTAATGTAAAGTACTGTGTATTGTGCGTTATTAGCGTGTATTGACGTATACGAATACATGACGCTTCGTCATGTATCGTCACATTGCTAAAGTCTTCCATAATGTAGCATGGTTTATATTAATAGCTGTTAAATTATAAACAGCAAATCAGTCGAGGTCTAAGAAGTTAATAAATAAACAAACGGTTATATCCCTTGTTTAAATGTTACCAGCCGCCCATGGACAATTATAACACCAGGTTTGTAAGTGGGTTGCGGCCTCTAAGGTAGTGATAAGCTCTTCTATAAAGTAAGTTATGCCAATAATATTTACGTTTGAAGTTTCCTTGAGTTTTAGTTTACATAAATTACTTAGAGAATCAAAAGAACGGATTTGATTGTGTTTATGTCTTATGATTTCAATTATATGCTGACATACCTTGATAAAATCAAATAATTAATTTTCATACTCGGTATATAAATTCAACACTTTATTTTAAATTTATGTCGAATTAATAAATATTTTTCTATAATACTGGATTGTACTCCTGACGTTTCACACGTAAAGCAAAATAGTATGATAATAAGATTTGCCAATTTTAACATGGAAACTAGAAATTTGGAAACAAGGGAGCATTTCCTAGCCTTCTGTTCAATTATAAATACAACTGGCGTTGGATTAACGTCATTTATAATAGAAAAACTAAACGAAATTACGTTGGACGTAAACAACTTAATGATAATGATTAAAATATGCGAGGTAAGTAATAATAGTCTTCAAAAAAGATGGCTGGATCTGAACACGACTGTTTTTTTTTTTTAATATTGTGTAAGATTTATAAAAATATTTTTCGACCACTACTAAAAGATTAGATTTATTAAAAAAATATATCATAAATCTTACCTTAAAAACAGATATTACATCACAAATAAAGTATGTAACAACAACAAGTTAATTCGCGTTTTATTTTTCTCTGCGCGGCCCTGGTAACGAGTGGAATTTTGGATTCCATCTTGACGTCATATGATGAAATTTAGGTGCTACATTTTCATCTTGATTAGGTTATTGAGACTAATAAGTACGTCAAAGTAAGCATACATGAGCAATATAATATCTCTTGCATATATTGCAAGACTCAATAGCGATAAGCCACCGACAGTTGAGTTGGTCTGGCAATCGATTAAGAAATATATAAAGGATTAGTAAATAGTCGTCTTATATCTAAGCAAACGTTAAAATTAATAAAACATATAAATTTTATTTTACTTAAAAAAGTCATACAGCAAGTATATTAAAATGTTGTATATTAGAGATAGTGTTATGCAGCACAGACGAAATCTTTCCGTCACTACCAAGCATCACAATAGCAGGGGACAATGTAACCTGGGATTTGAACCAGAGACCGTATGTTCTGCATTCGCTATCACTATAGCAGTGAGCATGACCTAAATGTTATTGATATCTTATGCAAAAATGTTTTTATAGACATGTAAGACATGTAACTCGGGCCAAAATGAGTCTCTTTTAAAAATATTTACCTACAGTATTTGTCTTTTTTTGGTATTTACCATTATTGTAACAATAGTTTGTAACGAAGACTAAAAAGTTCAGGATTGTGATGTGACTTTTATAAATAAATATATGTTATTGACAGTTTTACAGGTAAATTTTCGACGAATACATTTAACAAAAAATAGAGAACTAGAGAAAAGAGTACCTACCTATGTTCTTAAGATTAAAAGAAAAAGCTATTGGGCATATGTGGATAGTACTTCGTGGTAAATAAACGAAATTACATCGTATCGGGTACCCATCCAGATACTAGCCACATAAGGTGTTACTTAACCTCGCTGATCTGTCGATGTACTGCATTTACCTTTTAGCCCTTTTTATGAATGTTACTGATTTCACATTAACTACTATCCCGATGTTTTTAAGTCGTAACCCGGGGCAATGGTGACGGTGTATAATTTGAAGGCATATTCTATACGAACCACATCATTTAAATTATAGTCATTATCTACTTATTATTAAGTATATGCTATTATACCGAACATCACATATATATAAATAATAAATAAATAACTTTAAAAATCAAACGTAAATATAACGTAACGTAACTATGGTGAGTGTTCTAATAAATTCTTTGGGCTGCTCCCTCCTGTCTCGTTTTAACACCGTACGAGCCGTATCAACTCAAAATTTCAACAACTTCACCTTGATAGCTGGAGGTCTTCCACAGTCCGCTTCACAAGACATTTTCTTTTGCTAACCAGCGAACTGTGGGATCGATTCCCGGTGGGGTCTTCTCTGAGGGATACGACCTCCAACTGTTCAAAGTAAAAATGTCCATCAAAGGCTGGCAACGCACCCACAATAGATGGAACACGGGTTTCCATAGGTGCGACGACTGTCCTTTATCGGCGTCCCATAGCCTCGTTTTTTATATAAAATGAATAAATAAATAATAGAAAAATATTTTCATGTTAATTAAATTTAGTTTTTTAAATAAACAATTTAATTTTCTGTGCTTAGTATTTATTATAATACAACATATAAATATGTTAGTAAAATCTTTTTTAATGTATTCTACAAAGAATTCAAACAAAGGTGATTTATAACTTAAGCATTCAAATTCCTTAGAACTAATCTTAATCTGTCCTTTTTTTACCGCACTCATTGTTTTTCCGATCACTAACAATACCAACAATAGAACATGCTTTTCTATGCGCGTACGCTCTACAAAGCTACGAATTTACCACTAAAATTATCGCAAAACTTATGAATTATTATTTTAGTCCGTATTGCGTTGTAATAGAGTTCAATAGGTCGTCAGGCGCCGGTATACGGTAAGTTGGTAAAGGCGCGTTTCGGTGCGCTGCACATGGAGTCGGCAGTCGCGAGCCCATTGAGTGTGGTTCCGGTGGGGTCGATCACCACTGCGTCCTTTACGCTATTTCAAACTTACTCGCGTGCTAATAGAACGCGTGACGCGCGATCTAAATTTATAAATATATAAAAACTTTTTCGAATTATGAATGTGACATGATAAGTAAATTAGAGTCATTTATGGCGGCAATTTTTTTATGTTAAGTAGGAATAAATTTGTTGCAAAAATGAAGAATTTAAACTGTGACTGTTTTGTGCGAGGTTTTATGATTTTCGTGAGCGTATTTGGAGTTGGTATGTTTTTTTGGATTTTAAAAATTATTTTAAATTTATTACAGAAAAGTGTTGTTATATTTGATATTAAAATTAGGAAAATTTTACAAGCCATCAACATGTTAATTGATTATTTTCTGGTCAAAGATAAGTTATATGCTGAAATCTTAAATTTTTAATTCAACTAATCAAATTCAACAATTTTGATTTTGGCTTAAAGGTCTATTTTGATTAACAATTAACATTAACAATTTTGAATAACTCTACACATAGTAGTAGGTATATTGATCGTTAAAATTATACTGCCTGCGCTTTAAAAACTCAAGATACAAGATTGTGACAATTTTGTTTTCTAGAATATTCTCCGTATTTTGTCGTTAAATTATTATATATTGTACTTTCACAAAAAAAATATATGTTCAAATAGAACTGTTTATTAGCTCCTACAATGTTACCAAACTATAATATAAAAAATTATAATGCATAAGATAGATAATAGAAATTTTAATATTATTTAATGATTATATTCCGTTTCGTAACATTATGTATGCATAGTTCACATCGGCTTTTGTTACGTTTCGGGCATTTACTTGGCTTCTTAGACGGTACTATAATTATCCTTAATTTGACCAAATGATATTTTTTATATTTTTTTTACTATAACGGACCTACTATGGCGGAACTTCTTAATGGGCTATTAAGCCGAAGTTCCGCCATACACATATGGTTCCGCTTAAACGAGCAAAAAATTTAACAAAAAACTGTGAGCTGCCATTTGGCAAATATATCGGGTACCATTCTATGACTATAGTAAGGACTCCTTGTGTTTGAGGTACAACCGCCCAATGGATTACATCTTTGTGTCTGTTTTAGTTATATTTATGTTTCGAAAACAATTTTTATTTTGCTGGATTGTTTTTAACTACATCTATTACGTTACGATAGGCTTGAAGGTGAGCCTCTCTACAAGTCGCAGGACACTATGGCAGTAGCACTATGGAATATAAAAAAATAAATAAACCTTGAGGTGGAGAGTTCGAATCGCGGCTGTGCACCAATGGCCTCTTCTGTCTATGTCCGCATTTAACATTCGCCGCGAGCGAGTAGACCTAAAAATTGGTGGTGTATGTCAGTCAAGAAGGCTGCAAGGCAAAAATCTGCGTCCTTAGGATTTGTAACGCCACTGGCTTTGTGTATGTCATTACGAATGTTAGAAATAGATTAGAATAGATGTTAAAGGATTCTTGCTCGCGTCAAAATCCTTTCCTATGTTAGCTGTTTCATGACAATTGCTGGAAACTTCAGCAGCTGCTACTACTGTCTAGAAAAGAAGGACTCTTTACCTTGACGTTTAGTGCAATATCATTGTTCTGGTAGAATTTGCATATAGGCAGACCCGCTGTAAGTGATCCTGTTGATGGCGGGAGAAGAAGTGTAAAAGAGTGGCGGAGAGTTTCTTGCCAGTTCTACACTTCTGTTCTACGCCCTTGATTCGAGAACTGGCAGTAAATGTAAAATTAGAAGCATTTCATATATATATTTTTTTTAGGTTTATAAGTGTACATTACCTATTACCTATATGAATGATGATAAATTTTGAATTGTCCCCAGACCAAATTATTCTCTAGACATATATATTTTTCGGCATGCGTCCACCCCCTTTCGTTATACAAAACTATAGCTTGTTCTTGGGATTATATTAATAGGTAATCGCCGAAACTGAAGCCTACTTTGAGGCTAAAGACAAATCGTACTATAAAAGTGGTATCGACAAATTGTTTGACCGCAATAATCGTTGTATCGCTATCGAAGTCATTTATTGAATAAACAAAACAAATTCTATAAAAAAAGTTTTTTCTATGCCTACAAACTTTTCAGCCCATTTTAATACTAAGCGTATCGAAAATATTTTTGTTTAAATAATTCTGTGGCCATAAGTCAGAATATGGTAAATGCAATCTCACTACGTTACAGGACACGCAATTAAATTATTAAGAAATCTTGAAGACAATATTAAAATATGAAACACTCGATATATTAATAAGTCATACTGAGCCACAGAATTAATAAGCTATAAATAGTATTTTTTAAATTTAGAATACAGTTTTATTAACGGCACACAGTTTATCTATTCTGCCTTAACGTATTGCGAAAGACATAATTCGCATAATTTCGTCTACAAATACGCAATTACTACGGTACATGGCCAAGCGGGGCGCGTGCACACCTATTGTTTTATCCTAGGATTTGTTAGGGTCACCAAATATCAAAGAAATTATATATCGTAGGTGAGCCCAGAAATGTGATACCAAACTCAATGGTGAGATTCAGACATGAGATTTACCGCTAAGACTCTTGTACACCAAAAATGTATTGGATTTTGACATAATAGCGGCAGACATAGTAGACATACTATAGTTCGTATATGTGAGCGTAATAAGAGTGGGATATATGTTCAACTTTTTCACCCGAACCGCCAATAACCATTGTTATTTTTACAACTTTTAATTAACTTCTGCATGACCCGATAACTCACCTACATAGATGAATCCCTATAGTTTTATATTTGTATATTATTTTTTAATAATTGTATTATAATAATCGTGGTGCAGCTGTATTTTATAGTATACTGCCTCCACGAACTTCGTTTCTCCTTAATGTGATTTTACTTAGCCTACCTTTTTAGTACATACCAACATGGAACATTTTGCTTTGCTTGAGATTGAGAATGTTTGGTTTTACGGAATAAAAACTTTTTCGGTTTTTCTGGGAATATTTCTCTATATAAACCTTAAAGTTAAAGTCATAATTTTTTAATTAACCTATAAAACATAGGGGTTGATAAGAGAGAGGTAAAATTAAGGGTTGTTAGATTTTTGTATGTTGTATCCTAAAAATATATACTTTGTCACTTGTATTCACTTTATTCGCACTTTATCGTTTCGGTGTTTCTCTTTTGTTATCGCATTCAAAACTAAAGGCGACTAGTCGCGTTTCGGCTCGCTTATATATCCCTGGGAATAATTCTAAACAATATTCGAGAACTTTCTAGGCGGGCTTGCTACTGAGTAGCGATTGCACAATTCTAGAACGTCCGCACTCTTTGTCTCTTTCGCACGTTGCTCCGTCCTTGTCGTACGACGTTCTAGAGTGCTCAGTCTAGTTTCGAGAAAGTTCTGATCTTCTCTCTCTCTCTCTCGTATCATTTCGTCCTTGTCTCACACCTAGAAAGTTCGGTCTAGAATATTCCTTCATCAAAGGGGTATACCTAGGCCTGAAAACGCCTTAAAACGGGTCTCCTGAAATCTGCAGCACTCTACTACACATGTTCTGAAACCGACTGAAAAAAGGTTTCAGCTTCCTGAAAACTAGGGTAACATTATGAAAATTACAATTTTCTAATATGTGATTGACCCTCTCCTGAAACGGTCAGAAATCATATTACAGCCTGCTGAAAAGTTCTCTAAGTAGTGGAAAAAATCTAGAAACATGCAGTCGACCCGTCTTCGTAACAATATTATAAATAGTATATAATTTTCTTATTAATGTGGTAGCCCTAGATAACATCGTGGATAAATTGAAGCTCTCGACGCAGTCGAAACTGTTCGAGTGGCTGTTTTTTTTATATGTAATAGCAGGCAAACGGGCAAGAGGCTCACCTGATGTGAAGCGATACCGCCGCCCATGGACACTCACATTGCCAGAAGGCTCGCAAGTGCGTTGCCGGCCTTTCAAGAATTGGTACGCTCTTTTCTTGAAGGACCCTAAGTCGAATTGGTTCGGAAATACTTCAGTGGGCAGCTGGTTCCACATAGTGGTGGTGCGCGGCAAAAACTAACTTAGAAAACGCTCAGTTGTAGAACGACGGACCTCGAGGTGATACGAATGGTATTTTGTATTTTGCCTTGACGTCCGATAATGAAACTCAGCTGTGGGTATTAGACCGAACAACTCTTCTGAACACTCCCCATGGTAAATGCGGTAGAAGATGCAGAGGGACCCAACATCTCTACGCAACGCCAAGGGATCAAGCCGCAAGGAAAGTGATTGGTCGTCGACGATTCGAACCGCTCTTCGTTGAATACGGTCAAGTGGAAGGAGCTGGTACTGGGGTCACGCTCCAGTTCAGTCAGGACAAAATGAAAACATGAATAGCTCAACGTTTTTTCGAGGCACATAAAAATATATGTGCTTATAATAATTACAACTATGTCAAGTTACATACCTATAATCAGCGATATAATTGGCTTGTAGATACAGGAGCGTCACTGAGCGCAATCAAGTATGAGAAATTGAGACATACCACTCCATAATTGTAAGGTAAGGCGATAAATGGCGTGTGCGGAGAACTTTATTCAGAAGGCTTTGTTTATCTAAAGCTTACCTTAAATGGAAAAGAGTTTATACACAAGTTCCATGTGTTTAAGAATTTGTGTTGTGTAAAAGTGATGGAATTTTAGGACAGGATTTTATAGGAAAATACAAAGGTATCATAGACTATGAATTAAATAAATTATCATTAAAAATTTGTAATGAACGGGTTTATATTCCGTTACGTATGGGTAATATTGGCCACAGTAGTTACATAATAGTACCCTCTCGATCGGAGTCAATACACTTCGTGACAACTTCAATGAATGAGGAATGTGTAGTTTATCCGTATCAATTAAGTGAAGGAGTATTTTTGGCAGGGCTAGTAGTGAATCCGGTGAATGGTAAAATACCAATTAAAATTTTATATACTAGGGAATCCGACATTAAATTAAGTTATTTCCAACCACAGGTAGGTTCATTGGCAGATTATGATGTGATGAACTTTGAAAGGACAGCAAAAAATTCGGAACGTGTGAAAAGAGTATTTGCTGAGTTGGAATTAAATTATTTGAACGATGAAGAACGATTGCAGATAGAACAAATATGTGTTTATATTATATGATATTTTTCATTTAGAGGGTGACAGATTAACTACCACAAATAATTTTTAACAAAAAATACAGTTGAAACCGAATACAGACCCGGTATACACCAAGCAATATCGGTTACCGAAATTTCAAACAGGCGAAATAAAAAAGCAGTTAGATAAGATGTTAGAGGATGACATCATAGAGGAAACCAAGAGTCCGTGGTCGAGTCCTATCTTATTAGTACCCAAAAAGTTAGTTTCAGGAGAGAAAAAGTTTAGACTCGTAATAGACTATCGAAAATTAAATGAAAAAATTGTTGATGATAGATTCCCTTTGCCAAACATTCTAGACATTTTAGATGCATTGTCTGGTTCGATCTATTTTACGCATTTAGCTTTGTTTTCGGTTTACTATCAAGTACAGTTAGAAGAAAAGAGCAGGAAATGTACTGCATTCACGTATGACAAGCAATATCAAATGAAACGTATGCCCATGGGTTTGAAAATAAGTCCTAGTGTCCAATTCAATGCTAAATCTACAATTTAGCATTGAAGTCTCCAGCGACAATAAGATCGAGCGGTCGACACCATGAAATAAGACAGCCTAGTTCTGACAAAAACGTTTCAAATTCAGCAACCGTTTTATTAGGGGAAAAATAAGCACCGACAACTGCAATTCTTCCAATTTTTAAAGCACCACAACCTCTACCCTGCATTGTTGAAGCAACTGACAGCAAGTTGACATCATTTATAAAAATCGCAACAAGACCATCACGGTCACCGACTCAGTTGTTTTTATCTGGAACCATGTATGGTTCTGAAACAATCCCTATATTAACGATCCACTGTGTCAAACTCTGAATTAAAAGGTCTTGAGCACTTGCACAGTGGTTCAGGTTAGATAATAATAGAATAAAACGTAGATCCATACAAACTAATTACAATTTCTTGGGTCTCCATTATGTCACTGCACAAAGATGGTTCTACTGAAACCTTCGTGTTGAATCTTCTCGGCAACTTTTGACTGGGAACAGTACAAGCTTTCCCCCCCAGTCGATGATCAGGTGTTTTACCTGCCGCAATACACAGAGGACATTGCGGTTTGGATGAACAAACAGATGCACGATGACCTGTCTGGCCACACCGGTAACAAGACTTACTACGGTCTATTTCCGCCGTACAACGAGCTGCAACATGACCAGCTTGCAAACAGCGGAAGTACCTTAGTTTTTGTTGTTGCAGCACCGTCACCCTAGCTGAAGACCAGCCTACAAGCAGACGACCTTCAGACAGTTTCTTTGCAGCTTCCACCGGGCATTTCACCCACACCGCAAAGAGACCCGTCTTATCTTGACGAACTTCACCAACTCTAACATGATCGGATGAGCACTCCCCTTTCTTACACACAGCGTATTTCACTTCGTCAGCAGTAACAGAATCGTCTAAGCTTGATACTCTTACTTCAACAGATTTAACAGGTCTCGACACAAGGATACCCTTCGTACCATAGCACTCCCTTAATTTTTTAGCCAGAACATCTGCTTTCTCTCCTCCATCTTCTCCAGTGACTTGTATAATGGCAGCACCAGTTGCGGCACATCTAAACCTAACTGCTTCAATTCCCAACTCCTCTAGCCTAATCTGTCCTTTCGCTTCTTTAATAGCCTCCGCATATGTTACGCCTTTTTTTCAGAATTTCCGCCGGAACAGTTACAACAACAGCAGCTGTACGGGGCGTACGCAGTCTTGGCTTTTTAACTGGTGCCTGAAAACCTGTTACTATTGGTTGAGCTAACACAGCACCCGACCTTTCCCTTTTTTTCTTTTTTCTTTTCTTTCCTTTCCCAACAATCAACCAATGCTCTTTAGAAAGGTTGGAAGCCAATTGCAGAGGCGAGGGCTGAGCAATAGCAGATACCTTTTCAATGGCCATTATTTCATCTCCTGCAATTCTTTTATTTTTTTTCTTTTTTGAAATAGAGTATGGTACTTGGGGCAAATCAGTAGATGCTGCTTGCACCAAGCCTCTGCTATTCACCTGCCTATTATTCTGGGATTGATCTGGCTCAAATCTAGGCGGCCTAACGATCTTGCATCGGTCCGCAGCTAGAGAAGGCCTTAATACAGGTGCAGGATTAAGCCTAGGCTCAAGACTCTCAATCCGCGCATTTAATCTATCCCCGATACGGCGCATCAGATTCGCCTCAAATTCCTCGAGGAGAGAAGGAGTAAGCAATGGCTCCTTTGAATTAACTCCTATATGTTTCCGAAGATCCGTCATATCCTGCTGGAGTATCTCAATTTGCTTTTTAAGGCGCTCGTTGTCTTCATGTGAGCAAGTATTAACGAAACCACAATCTCCTCTTTGCCTAAATTACCCCAGCGTGACATAAGCAGAGTAAACAGACGACTTGAGTACGCAGCAAGGCTTTCGCGTTCTTGCGGTTTACTATTAAGCGTGTTCAGTATGGTCGCTGCACAGGTTTCAAGCGTATCAAAGCGGGAAAGAAAAATTTCGCGAAATTCAATCCATTTCATATTAGGAAAAGCTATTTGGGAAAACCATGTTGCGGCTGAACCTGTCATAGCTTTACTAAGTATAAGAACTAATTGACTTCCCTGAATATCGCGATCCGATAAACATATCGCTTATTGAATGCAAAACAGCCACAAACCAGAAAACTCATTTTTTACAGGAGAGCCGAAACAAAATTTAAAAAATGTTTTTTTGAAAAAAATCCTGTTTTTATTTTTAATTGTTATGATATAAATAAATCAATATTTTCCTTATTTTATGCTCTATATTTTTTAAATAATTACACTGTGATAGCACTCTTCCAAATTGATAAAAACAACAAAAGCCCTTTTTGCATTCAAAATGTAATCCAATGTTAGGGTAATTATCTCAAAAAATTAAACAAATATTAAAATGAAACCTGCTTTATTTAATGTTTTACTAAGAAAATAACTAAAAAACAAATAATTCGCAGTAAATCTAAAAAGATACAAAGTATTCATACGATTATCACAAAACTAGACATTGTTTTATGTTAAAAAACGCGATATTAATTTTAACGTAATCTAAAATTATCTTTAAATAAAATTCTTAAAATATTCATCGTCACAACATTATAACACAAATCTAAAACAAAATTGCTGAAAGTTGAACATTAAAAGATTTGAAATTATGCTTAAGTTAGTATTGTTAGCTTCTAATATTTATGTAATTAAATTCTAAACATTTTTATGAAACATATTCTTAAGAATCTTGCTACAAGTGCGCATGTGCAATAGTTATTCATTTGACTCGTTCGGTTGTTTACGAATTGTTACGAATTGACTCGACCATCTTCCCGAAGTGGAATGGTCGAGTCGGAGGAGGGAGTTGTGATTATAAAAGAGGTTGTGACACATGCGCACAGGCCTTTTTCTTTGCACAAGTTTGAAGTTATACAGTTCACGTAAAATCAGTGAAGTAAATTATAGTGAATTAAGTCATCATTGAAGTGTTTAATTTCCTACCCTAAGAACTAAATCAACTACCGCTAACAATTCAGAAGAACGGGATGCAGCGAAGAAACTGATACGGTATATCATATCTTTGTTGTAAAGGATTTATGCCCACGAGGCCCATTGCGAAAATGTTTGACAGCCATGTAGATGGCGAGTAGCTCTCGATCGTAGGTACTGTAGCGAGTCTGTGCGTCGGTGAATTTCTTCGAGAAATAGCCGAGTGGTTGCCATGAGTTGTTGATAAATTGGTTGAGTGCGGCACCAGCTGTTTTGTCGCTAGCGTCGCTGAATATAGCAAGTGTCGCCTGGTGAGACGGATGAGCAAGTAAAGCGGCGTTTTTTATGCTCTCTTTACATGCTTCATAAGCTTGCGTTGATTCAGTGGTCCAGTCGATCTTAGTTCTGTCACGCTTCTTGACGTTGTGCAGGTAGGTATTTAAAGGCACTTGTATGGTGGCGGCATCTTTGATATTTTCACGGTAAAAGTTTATCATACCGAGAAAACGTCGTAGTTCTTCTACGGTTTGTGGTTTTGGAAAGTCTGTAATAGCTTGTACCTTCTCTTGGGGTGGCTGTATTCCTTCCGCTGTGACTTGGTGACCGAGGAATTTCACAGTTGGCTGGCCGAAAACACATTTTGATGGGTTGATGGTGATGCCGTATTCTTCTAGTCGCTGTAATACGATGCGTAGATGTTTTCGGTGCTCTTCCTCGTCGATTGATGCTATGAGTAGATCATCAACGAAAGGGAATACGAAGTCGAGTTCACGCAGTACTTCATGAATAAAGCGTTGGAAAGTCTGTCCGGCGTTCTTTAGACCAGGACACATGCGCGGAAACTCGAAAAGACCAAAAGGTGTGATGATGGCGGTTTTCTCCACATCTTGCTCGCTGACTGGCAGTTGTTGGTACGCGCGATTGAGGTCGTGTGTGGAGAAAATTTTCTTCCCTGCGAGTTGATAAGTGAAGTCACGTATGCGTGGTATGGGATACCGATCGGGCTTGGTTATGGCGTTGAGCCTTCGGTAATCGCCACACATGCGTAGGTCTCCCTTCTTCTTTGGTACGACGTGAAGAGGTGATGCCCAAGGGCTTTTGCTTGGTCTGCATAACCCTTGATCGATCATGTTTTGGAATTCCTTCCTGACCATTTCGTAACGATGCGGTGCAATGGGGCGTGGCTTGCAGTGAAGGGGCGGTCCATTTGTTTCAATGAAGTGTTCAACGGAATGTTTGGGACTAAGCTTCATTGAAGTGATTCTGGTTGTGCCTGGGAAATCTGCTAGAATGCTGTGGTAATTTTGCTCAATGTCAATACTACGGACTGTAGGTATGTCTGCAGTACTGAGTTGAGCGTTTGTTACCAGTTTTGTTTTCCCGTCGATCAGTCTTCTGTTTTTTACGTCGACAATGAGGTGGTGGTGCTGCAAGAAATCTGCTCCCAGGATTGCCTTAGACACATCTGCTACGACGAATTTCCATGTATGTGGTCTTCGGAGGTTAAGATCGAGTTGGAGTGACTTCTCTCCGTATGTTGGAATGACCGTGTTGTTGGCGGCGTAGAGTTGAAATGGCAGTGGTTTTTCACGTGAGCCTTTAGTCTTTGGTAGCACGGAGTTATTGGCTCCTGTGTCGTCCAAAAAGGTAAGTTTCGTTACCCTGTCGGTAACGAAAAGGCGGTGTGATGATTCGGTAACGCCGGTTCCCGCCGCGGCCAGCGTTACTTTTAGTTTTCCGACTGATTTTTGGGCTTGAAACTGCATGGTGGTGCGCATTTCTTCGCGTCCATACCATAGCGATGATGGTAATAGCAGTACGGCATTGGAGATTTTTTCCAGCTTCGATCTTCCATCTGCGACTCTCGTCGGTTTTCGTTGCGCTTTGTTGATGCATTCCGCGAGCGTGATTGTAAATGTGAATGGTAGCGAGAACGACTGTTGCGGTAGTTGTCGCGAAGTTGTGCTCGTAGCTCGGCGACTTCCAAAGACAACCTTCTTATTTCACCGATGAGGGTGTCGATGGTTGGTTGTTGTTCTGGAGGTGGCACACGGAGTGACAGTGAGATACCGGAGACTTCTTGGCTCGACGGATGTGATGAAACTTGACGCTCTGCACCGGAATTTTCTGTGTTCGTCATCTTCAATTTTCTTGGTGTTCTTCTCGGGGTCACCACTTTAGGTTTTTTACTTTAGGTTGTTTTGGTTTATGTTGATTGGTCCTTATTTGGTTAAAATAAAACTTCCTAATAATTCGTTGAGAAGAGGTGAAGATGGAATGTGGAATGTGTTTAATTTTTAAAAACTGTAGATTTATATACAAAAGTTATCCTACACTGGCCACTAGTGGTAACATGTGGTACCAAGATGCGAAGGGTGCGTAGACAATAAAATCGAGGCGCGGCAAAAAGTTGTCCTTTTCTGCGCGCAACCGTCGAAGGGTACGAACGTGTTCTTCTCAGAACAGTTTGATATTGTGGTCTAACGATAACGCCAATTTAAGTAACAAATCTGAAACTTCGATGTTTTGTTATGTCATGTCGATAATTTAGCTTGCTTGTTAAGACTGTTATAATTTTTATATTAAAAGTAGTATGTTTATAGTAAAATTACATATGACTTTTCTACATATATATTTTCCCTGTGCATAATCAATACTTGACTTACACTAACAATAGTTTTCTTTTTATTATTGGTCTTAATAGTGGATATGAAATACTTTTATTTATGTCTGATGATAAACATATCGTTCAACAGAATTGATAAGATATTGTAATGAAATTGAATGTAAGGAAATTATTGTATCAATTTGATCGGTTACCAATGAGTTTGTATTTGACAAATTATTTGATAAAATAATGTCAAATTTACGTCATCTCCAGAAGTAATAGTATCCTAATAAAAGCGATGACTTAATATAATAAGTAAGTTTTGAGTGAATTAAAATATGTTGTTGAAACATAATACTAAGAACAAGTAGGCTTGTAGTAGTAGTTGGTGTTATTAATATAATTAGGTATTTTGTGAGAAATGAAAGTGCTTCAAGTAATTGTTGTGCTTACGATAAGTTTTTGTTAAATTTATGTTTTTATATCAATTTTACATGATAAATTCACTTTTGTGAATATAAAGGGATCATAATAGATTTAGTTATGTAAACTTTATTGTGAATCTGTTGTGAATATGAAAAGGTTACAGCAGATCTGGTTATGTAAGACTATTGTGAATGATCAATTTTACATGATATATTTACTTTTGTGAATATAAAGGGATCACAATAGATTTAGTTATGTAAACTATATTGTGAATATAAAGGATCAAAATAGAGTTAATTAGACAGTTATGTATTTTTTTTATTTATTATAAAGAGATCACATTAGATTTAGTTATGTATACTTTATCGTGAATCTGTTGTGAATATGAAGAGGTTACAGCAGATTTGGTTATGTAAGACTATTGTGAATGTGTAGAGATCACAATAGATTTGGTTATGTAAGACTATTGTGAATGTGAAGAGGTCACAATAGATTTGGTTATGTAAGACTATTGTGAATGTGAAGAGGTCACAATAGATTTGGTTATGTAAGACTATTGTGAATGTGAAGAGGTCACAATAGATTTAGTTAGTAAGACTATTGTAAATTATTGATAAAATTGATGACTTGATATTTTAAAAAGAGTACCGAGAGTTTTTTACGCCGGCTTTTTCTCTCGGCCTACACCCTGCGTCTTCTTTGCCGATGAGTAGGGATGTCTACCGAGACAAATTCATATTACCCATAATAAATAAACATAAATAATTAGTGACGTCACAATGGATTAAATTTAACTCTCTGTAGTTATAGATGTAATTCGAGAGTTAAAATTTCGTTTCAAATTTGAGTTGTATGTTACAAAGCATTCTTTTTGCGAGACGCAAACATTGTCAGGAAAGGCCGACTGTTAGCTTCTAATATTTATTTAATTAAATTCTAAACATTTTTATGAAACATATTCTTAAGAATCTTGCTACAAGTGCGCATGTGCAATAGTTATTCATTTGACTCGTTCGGTTGTTTATGAATTGTTACGAATTGACTCGACCATCTTCACGAAGTGGAATGGTCGAGTCGGAGGAGGGAGTTGTGATTATAAAAGAGGTTGTGACACATGCGCACAGGCCTTTTTCTTTGCACAAGTTTGAAGTTATACAGTTCACGTAAAATCAGTGAAGTAAATTATAGTGAATTAAGTCATCATTGAAGTGTTTAATTTCCTACCCTAAGAACTAAATCAACTACCGCTAACAGTATAATTATAATACCTTTTACTATTTATTATTATATCACAGCCTGTATGGCTAAAATCACAAAAGTAATATCTAAGACAGTCTTTTTTTAAAGGGACATTTATAAATTTTGATAAAAACTTTCGTAATATTTAGGTATAATATTTTTCTCAATAAGTTTGAGTATACCTTGTTTTTTCGTCTCCCGATATTGTAAGTTTATGATTATACAACTTTTTTGGCACTATGTTGTAATTAGTAGATGATTTAGACATCATTTTTGTCAGCGTGGAGACTGAGATGAATTCTTCGCTTTCGTATGAAGTTTATATAAAAACTGGTGTTTATGTTCCCGGTGGACTTTCAATATTTTTATCTCGGACCATTTTACTTTTTGCCCATCTTCGGATGTGACAAAATTTCCAACACCCAAGCATTTTAAATCTAAAAAACTGTCATGTGCAAGTTCGTGAACTGCGAAAGGTGTGCCCTTTTTCTTTGCTGTCTTAATAAGAGTAATATACTGGTCCGGCACATAAATGGGTGACGATTTTAAAGCCATTGAAATATTTCGTTGAATTAAAGAGTGGGCGGCATCCCCCTCATTTTGGGTATGTCCCTTTATTAAAAACTTATAAATGATACTTCTCAATTTCGAATATATTTTCACAGCATATTGGTATGTTGCTAGCATGTATTTGTTTTTTTGTTGGCCGCAACAATTATCACTATAAAAAACTACGTCGAAATCACTCGCAGCTTCATCGTTCAAACGTTTCAAATACACGAGCACGCATGATCCAATTTCATTCACACCCCGACCCCCTTCCCCCTCGTGCCATACAAAACAATCTGAACCATTCTTTCCTAATTTAGTAATTGTCAAATTAAATAAATTCAATTTAGAAATACAATAAAAGATAGAGACTTCACCTCGCGGACAAGGCATAACTGCTTGTAGATCATATACACACACTACATAATCATCATTAATATTTTGTTTATCCTCTCCTTTTCAGATCTAGCGAGACATTTTTCTTGTAAATGCAAGTCGTACTTTTCTTTCAAAACAAATTTATCATCTGCATTTAGGTAAGCTGTACAGTCTTCACACTGGTCCTTTTTAGGTTGCCAAAAGGAGATGTTAAAGTCCTCCATGAATATATTATAATATATTTTATATAAAACATGTGGCTTATTTTCTTCTTTGCACTTGACAACGTACAGGCGATGCAAAGCAGCAATTGACATGTTTCCCCCAATATATTCACGTTTTGTGTGAGCACGGCAATAATGGCTGTCAATTCTAGGGATTGAATTGATATGTGCTTTGACACCATCTTTCAAAGAGGCCTCTAACTGGAACTGGTTCCCATGTTTCCCTCGATTTTCTTGCATTAATCCGAATGAAGTCGTTCAGAATTCTTTTTGACAACAGTTCTTATAGTTTTATCAGAAATAGCAAGTGTATTCATAAAGTATACTTTGCATACTCGAATGCGTCTATCGTTTTTAGGAAAATAATATGCGTGATTAAAGTTCTGACGAGTGCTGCCAACACGGACATAGCAATACTTAGGTTAAATTTTTGTCATGTTGTCGCTAATGAAATGCCTCTGATTTGTCAAGTCACGCATCTTCAAAAAGTTCTCAAATAAAGCCAACCTTTCTTCCCGTGAAAATTGGTTAGCACATTTTAATTTGCATTTATCGGAACATTCAAGTCCAATTTTCTTGGCTTCTATTTGTTAGTTTGATTTGGACATTGTTTCATATACCTTTCCGCTGTTTTAAAGAGCCTTGGATTTATTTATCTTCCAAGATGCTGGGTTACATTTTCTTTTTCGGGATAGCAGCTGAGGTTCCACGCTGGGTGGTTGACAATCAATGCTAGGGGGCTGGGTGTCAATGCTAGCGGGCTGGGTGTCAATGCTAGCGGGCTGGGTGTCAATGCTAGCGGGCTGGGTGTCAATGCTAGCGGGCTGGGTGTCAATGCTAGCGGGCTGGGTGTCAATGCTAGCGGGCTGGGTGTCAATGCTAGCGGGCTGGGTGTCAATGCTAGCGGGCTGGGTGTCAATGCTAGCGGGCTGGGTGTCAATGCTAGCGGGCTGGGTGTCAATGCTAGCGGGCTGGGTGTCAATGCTAGCGGGCTGGGTGTCAATGCTAGCGGGCTGGGTGTCAATGCTAGCGGGCTGGGTGTCAATGCTAGCGGGCTGGGTGTTAATGCTAGCGGGCTGGGTGTCAATGCTAGCGGGTTGGGTGTCAATGCTAGGAGGCTGGATGTCAATACTAGGGGTATGGATGTTACTACTGGGTGATTGTGGTTGTTCAGTCTCTAAGATAGGTGCCTCAGTGTTAGAAGGCTGCATTTCCAAGTAGTTGGTTTCATCATTTGCCTTGAAAGGTCCCGGTCGGGGTGAAAAAAAATGGTACTTAGGCCGTTTCAACTCTATGTATTTCTCAAGTAGAAAATTAGGATCCTTTCCACTATCATCCGAGGAAAAATCAGTTAAACTAGATAACGTAGAACAGTTCGCGTCACTGTCGTCAGAATCGCTGTCTGATGAGTCAGTAGGTGGAAGGATTTTAATAGGTTTTTTTCAAGTACTTAAGCTCTCTTCATCATCACTAAACAACGATATATCGTAATCAGGCTGGCTGTCAGGGTAGGAGTCCGTATCAAAACTAAAATTTGCCGTTTCTCTTTGTTGTCTAAACTGTGCTGCTATTTGAGGTTCCTGGGTGATGTCATTTTCAAGATTAATTAAGGTCAAATCGTTAGGGTTAGGTTGACTGATTGGATGGCACTCCGTAATCAAAATAATCCTTACCCGTTGTAATGTCTTGTTAAACTCTTGCTGGAATATCACAATCCTGAATTTGTTCAGAGTTGATAACGGGCAGGTATTGTATGCTTTCTGATTCGTGATGATTTTCTGAATGGCCGATTGCCATGCTTAAAATTATTTTTGCTCTGCTATTCATTCTGTAAATAATTATATAGACTATTATTTCTCGTGAAGCAATGCGTATCATAAATTGGGTGCAAAAATGAGATGAAGGTGTGCGAAGTTTTCATCAAAACTAGCATTTTATTTATCTGTGAGGAAGATAAATTACTTTGGAAATATAAAAACCAACCTAACAATTTTGAAGTGCTAAACTTAACCACCTCTAACTGTGTGAACGTAAACTCTAAGAAGTAAATGTTGATTTAAAGTAAATAAACATTTTATGATACTTCAATTATACCTCTAAGATTTACAAATTTTGAAAACATGCAGTTTAGCTGTATTTAAATTATTATTACCTCTGTAATAATTCAATACAAAAAGTACACATTTGTAAATATGGCATTGTTCTTTTTCAGATTGCAATGCAAAATGTACGTTTTCCAAAATATGGCTCTGTTGCATTAAAAATCAGATTGTACTCACTTGAAATTGGAATGCAAAACGGACGCATTTCAAAAAGTGGCCCCTTTGGACATAATAATTACACATGACCCGGGGGAGGCCCAGCGAGGCGACCAGCGGTCGAAGCCGCGGTTGCTGCCCTGATGTCGTCGGGACCCGCGGTGAAGAGCTCACGCGGGTACTTGTATTGGTCGGGCGGCCTGGAGTGCCACGGCGCGATGTTTTGGAGGTGAGGATGTTGAGAGGCGTCCGCTGGATCAAACATCCTCATCGCGAGCCGTGCGACGAACTTGTCGATCGACTCCATCCGCAAGTCTCGCGCTATGGTTGCGTTCCTCACGTAGCGTGGTGCCTTTACAGCGCGCCGTAAGACGGTGTTTTGTACGGTGCGCAGTCTTCGGCGGTTGGTCTCCTTGGCATAGGAGAACCACGCCGGTGCCGCGTACGTGAGGTGAGGGCGCACATACAATTTGTGTAGCGCGAGCTTGGTGCGGAGAGGTAGGTTGCCTGTGAAGAGTGGGCGAAGCGTGTGCGCCGCCCACTTGGCTCTCCCTACAGCCCTGGAGATGTAGTGCGTCATGGTCAGACTCCGGTCTATAGTGACCCCTAGATAGGTGACCGGCGTCTTCCACGGTACGTCTCGATCCAGGAAGCGTAGGGGTGGTGGCAGCCTACCCCGGCCGAAGGCGGGTCTCCACTTGTCCAGCCACTCTGGCAGGAGGTCCAGAGCGCGTTGGAGTTTTTGAGCAGCGTGCGAGGCCCTCAGCGATGACGCCACGTACGCCGTATCGTCGGCGTAGAGGGCGAGTGTGCTCCCCTCGGGGCACGGAACATCGTCGGTGTAGAGCAAGGGCGATAGCACGCTGCCTTGCGGGACGCCCGCCGTGATGGGTCGCGGTCTCGACGCAGCCTCTCCCGTCGCAACGAAAAACGTGCGCTCGGCGGGGCAGTGGAGACTCGATGAGCTTCAGCACGAGGCCGTCGTGCCAGACACCCACCCCCCAGAACACCCCCAGAACCCCCCCAGAACCCCCAGCGTCAGGATGCCAGTCAGGTTGACGGCCTGGATAGCGCGGTGAGGAATACTCCTTCTAACCAGCACTGCCAGGCCGCGCATGGGCGCCCCGTTGATCGCCTGATGCTCTTCGCGGTAGACGAAGTAGCCCGCAGCACTCAGATGGTCGGTGGGGCGCAGGTGCGTCTCAGAGATGAGCGCAACATCCACGTTGTGTGAGCGCAGGATGTTGCGCAGGTAGGGGCCTTTCCCCCTAAGGCCCTCGGCGTTCCAGTGTAGGAGGCGTAAGATCATCCTCTATGTTGTTGAGTTGTTGTGCGTCTTACGCCTCTACTGCGCGGCCGGCGTCCTCCGTAGGTCGGGGCAGGCGCAGTCAGGTAGAGGGCGTTCAACTCATTGTTGACCGGCTCAGCAATCGCTGTCTCGCTGTGGAACATCTGGCCCCTCAAAGGGCCCCCACTGCGGGGGCGTGCGGCGCGCTGTCCGGCGGTCCTGGAGGCTCCAGCAGCTGGAGCGGAGTGAGGAGCGGCCCTACTACGGCCCTCTGCGAAGTGCGCGGAATTTTCCGCGCGCGGGGGGGGGGGGGTTGTAACCCCCCGGCCTCTTCTTTCTCGGGGGCGCCTGCGTTGGCCTCTGGGAGGCTCCGCAGGGTACGAAATTAATTCCGCATCCTGCGCTATCGCTATGATCCTCAGCGGCGATTGCTTTGGGATTTAATAAATAAATCCACGGCAATACTTGACGTAAAGGAGGCTCGTTTGCACTATAAAGGCAGAAGACCGTCCGCACTGGAGCAGACGTCCGCACGGGTCGCCCCGTTTTTTTTTTTGAATAAGGAATCTCGCTGTTGGCCTTAAGGGCCTTTACAGCTCAGCTCGGGCTGTTTTGGCGAGCGTAGCTCGGCCAGAATGGCGTTTTATCCCGCGGCTAGCGCAAGGGCGTCTCCTGTGAGACTCAAACCTCGGCTTGGGCCGCCGCGGGGCGGTCAATCGCCTGAAGGGCAGGACGGAAGCTCACTGGAGTGAGCGAAGTGCGAAGTAAAGGTCCTCGCCTTCCCCGGTGAAGGCGGTTTTTTACCCTAGTCTGTGAATTTCTATTTTGATTATTGACCGCGCGGGCGGCATTTAATTTATTGTTTGCTACAGTAATTGGATCGTCCGGATCCGTTAGTATGTGTCGGGGCCTCCTACGAGACTTTTTGTCGGGAAGGGGTAATAGTAGATGCTATTACGCACCAGCGGATTGGGATGGTGTTTAGCCTTGTCAAAGTGGCGTGTGGACGCCAACTTCATCCATTGGGCTTTGGTAGGGAGCTCCATCCAGGTCGTGGTGGAGATCGACGTTTCTCACATAAAAGGGCGCATCGGTCCGACTGAAGCACCTGTAGCCGGTAAATTTAGGAAGGGGCACAATGCAGGTCGGATGCAGGCCTTGTACAGGGTCACCTTGTGTCTGAGAGACATGTGACTCCTTTTATTTAGGAGGAAATGGAGGCGAGAGAGGACAAAATAGGCCTTCTTGCGAACGGCGGCTATGTGCTTACGGAAAGACATGCCGCTATCGAGCGTGACTCCTAGATATTTGACGGACTTTTGCCATGGGATGGCTTGCCCGTATAGGGTTACCTCTGTCTTGAGGTGAAATTTATCCCTAGCTTTAGCACCGGGGTTGCCCCTGGCAAAGAGAACTGCTACGCTTTTCTCGGGATTTGTTTGGAAGCCCCATTTCCGAAATGGCCCGATGTCGCCGGTATACGGCGTGAACAGAAGGGGCGAGAGGACCGAGCCCTGGGGGACTCCGGCCATGATGGGGCGAGGAGACGATAACGTTCCTTCTACGCGATAGCGCATTGAGCGGTCGGACAAGAAGTCGTGTACGATACGCACGAGTCTTAGTGGCACATTAAGGTGGTAGAGCTTGTAAACCAAGCCGTTGTGCCAGACCTTGTCGAAAGCTTTCGCTATGTCGAAGAAGAGCGCACCCGTGGCTCTCGGTTTCAGGGAGCTATTCATCCCGGAGAGGATGTGCTCCGTGATTCGATGGACTTGATGAACGCACGAGTGGGCCGGCCTGAAGCCAAACTGCTCATCGGGAATGAGCCCCTTATCTAGGGCAAAGTCTAGGAGGCGCTTTTTAAGTACCTTCTCGTAAAGCTTGCTAAGCGTATTGAGAAGGCTGATAGGGCGGTAACTGGTGGGGTTGTTACGGGGTTTGCCTGGTTTGTGAATACCAATGACAAGGCCTCTTTCCACTGCGCCGGGAAGGTGCAGTTTTCAAGGAGGCAATTGAATATTGGCACTAGTAGGCATATCAGATGGGGCGGGAGGCACCGGAGGACCTTGTTCGAGATGGCGTCGAGATCTGGAGATTAACGAGGCAGTGAACTATTTATTAGAGTTTTGACCTCGGCGATCGACGTAGGAGGGAGCGGCTCGGGAGGGAGGGGCAGTGCTACGATGCGTTCGACCTCGCGGTTCACTCGTTCGACGTGCGCCGGGTCGCTATGATCGAGATACGGGGTGCACTGCTCCACTAGGTTGACGGCTAAGCACTCGGCTTTTTCGTCGTCGTCGAATGCGTCAGGCAGATTTGGACGCTTGAGAGGGGGCATGGACGCCACCGTGTCGGTTTTAAGGGAACGCGCGAGAGACCAATAGGCCGTGTGCGAAGGTGACAATTCGCTGGTAAGACGGTCCCAGCGTTCGTTTCTAATTTCCCGCAGCTTATTCGCCGTAGCTGTATTTAATGTCACCTATTCACACTTTATAATAAGCGTATGCAGAAAGTACAATTGTGTTTACGGAACATATTTAGGCACATAAATACATTATTAATTATTTACATACATATAGCAGAGCGATTTCTTTATTTTAACACCAAACGCCTTCTTCATGTACAATAGAAAAATAATTTAACGATTAACATTAAACGATTAAGTAAACTAAAAAAAATTTTATGTCGCGGGGGGAAAACATGCAGTTAATAAATAACTGCATTATTCAGCACATTCTAAAGTACACGAACTATTTTAAAATGAATTATTTATTTCATTTTGGTTTTTATTTTTATGTTACTATTTTTAAGATGCTTTCAACATTAATGAACATTAGTACAATTAATTATTTTCATATTAACGGATAAGAGACAGCGACATGGAGACGGTTGAAAACGCGGAACCAACACAACAAGCGGGTTACGGTCATCGAACACGAGTGAAGATTTCAACAAAGGCTACAACTTGCTACCACAACGCACCGCAACGCGCGTCTACGAGACGCTGCAGCTTTACCAGCTTTGCCGACTTTGTGAGGCGCCAGTATGTTCAGATTTCATTTGAACATAGACCAATTGCTGACTCGACTCACTTATGTTCCAAAATGTTAATAGCTGAAGGTGCGCAATACACCAACAGCTCACTTAAATAATTTTTTATTTTATTTATTTACACTTCGCTCGTTACACTACAAAAAAAAAATAACATAATTAAATCAAAAGGAGGGCAACTGGCGGCCTTATCGCTTACGAGCGATCTCTTCCAGGCAACCACTGTGTGTAAAGAAAAAAGAAATGTATTAAATAAGATAGGCAAGTAGTGCAAAATACATGTAATACACAGTTATTAAAACAAAAACTAAACAGGAATAAAATATTAAAGATACTGTACGGTTCCTGGGTCAACGGGATGCTTCAAATAATAGAGATTTATTGATTTACTCTATATGTACCACTCGCGTGTTACAATAGAATATGAGCGAAATAATGACGTGCTAATTGCTATATACCGAATGAATACAATTTAACAGTCAAAGAGAGTGCCTACGTCTGGCTATGCTCTCGGGGTGTAACTCCGACGATTTGGGAAATCGTCACGCTTATAAGTGATCGAAATGTACATCCATGGCACGTACAAACATAGGAATTTGTCAAGCTTGTAAACGAGCAAGAATGTACGAACCTTGGCACGTACATAGGGTTTCATCACGCTTATAATTCTAAGATAGCCTGAGTGAGCAAAATGTACAGCTTTGGCTCGTACAGATACATTAAAGAGTAAAAAGACACATAAATCACGATAATTTAAGATAAGTCTCACGTCAGTTAGTAGTTAGTAAGAAAGTTAGGGATACAATGTGGACAGGTAATATTTGTAAAGAAGAAATTTAAAGGAAGATAAAGAAGGAGCTAAGCGAATAGGGACGGGAAGTGAATTCCATAGCCTAACTGCGGAGACCTTAAAGGAATCGCCAAGAAAGGAGGAGTTACGAGATGGGATTTCAAGGGTATAGTTTTCGGAAGAGCGTAAGCTATAGTTATGGGCTCCCAAAAAATGAAATCATTTTTGAGATAGGAAGGAGTTTTAGGGTTGAACAGGATGGAATATAGGAGATGAAGAAAAGGAGCATCACGTCGCTGACGAATTGGCAACCAGCCTAGCCGCTTACGGAACGCAGAGATATGATCGTACTTTCTTAGACCGAATATAAATCTGATACAGAAATTTTGGAGACGATCCAGTCTATTTAGCAATTCCTCGTTAAGATCGGAGGAGCAAGAATCGGCGTAGTCCAGTAAAAGCAGGAGGAGAGATTGCGCCAGTGAGGTTTTGGTACTAAAGGGAAGAAAATTACTGAGACGTCGAAGGATACTGGAGGCACCGTATAATAATCGGCTAACTTCTTTAACATGCTGCTCCCAGGATAAATTTTGATCAAATAAATCCCCCAATTTTTTTACTGTACGGCTAAAATTTAAAATTACACCATCGATATGGATAGGGGGTATCCTGGCCCAATCAATTCTCGTCGTGAAATAGGGTCTGCCAATAATTAATACCTTACTCTTTTTGGGATTGATTAGAAGACCAAAATTTTTACTCCAGTCAACTATCTTTGCCAGCTCATTGTTAGTAGATTGTATGGCTTGCGGGAGATCATCGAGACTTGATTGTACGTAGATTTGAAGATCGTCAGCGTATAAATGAAAATTAGTTGAAAGTCGGAAAGTTAAGGAGTTAATATATATAGCAAAAAGAAGAGGAGAAAGTACGCCACCTTGCGGAACGCCAGATTCAATCAAACTCCACTGAGATATGCAATCGCTTGTCTTAATACACTGGCGGCACCCATTAAGATAGTTAGAGAACCAGTTAACAGCATGAGAAGAAATATTAATAGATCTAAGCAACCCCATTATAATTTTAAAATTAATAGTATTAAAAGCGTTGCTGAAATCTAGCAGTGTGAGAATTGTGAGTTGTTTGTGGTCCATGCCTTCGCGAATATCATCGGCTACTCTGACCAGAGCAGTATTCGTGCTATGTCCAGGTCGAAACCCAGACTGAAGTGGATTCAGTATGGAATTTTGGTTTAGGAAATGATTTAATTGCTCATGTATGAGGCGTTCAAATACCTTGGATAGAAAGGGCATAATCGAGATGGGTCGAAAATCAGAAAAAGTACTAGGATTAGCCTTTTTGGGGATAGGGATGATAAGTCCATCCTTCCAGCAAGAAGGAAATTCACCTATAGAAATGGAGAAATTAAAAATATGTGTGATTACAGAAAGTATAATAGAGAGAATAGGTATGATCATAGCATGACCAATCAGGTCAGAACCAACACATTGGAATGAATAGATGAAATACTCGATTCAACTTTCTGACTAGAGAATTCAGCGCAAGAGAAAGATGGAAAACTAGGACGAGGGAGAGATGATATATACTCAAGTGATAAGTCCAGATCGATATTACTTGAAGTGGAGTGAGAGGTAAAATGGGCGTTTAGGCTGTTTACGTCGATATCGGGAGTCATGACAGTACGTGGTGGCTTACCGATACCCAGAGATTTTAAAAATTTCCATATTTTTGAGGGATCCCCATTAGACACTGAGTCGTGAATGTGTCGTCTCTGCGCATTGCGACAACGCGTGTTGCAAGGGTTGCGCAAGGTTTCGTAAAATACATGTTCCTTATCCGTTTTGGCTGTTCTCATCTTGGCCTTAGCACGGTTTTTTGTTCAATCAAAGATTTGATTTCATCGTTGAGCCAAGGAGCAGGTAAATGCTTGAGTTTAACGGGCCTCAAAGGAGCATGTATATCAAAAAGATTAGTGATGGAGGCATTTAGTAAATCAACTTTACCATTGAGGGTGGGACACTCGTAAATCGTGCTAAAGTCAATTCTGGCCGCATCTATAAGCAGACGCTCGGTGTCGATCGCAGCAAAATTATGCCTAAGGACTACGGTGGGTTTTAGTTTAGGAGGTTTAAGATTGAGAGATAAATAAATGAGGTCGTGATGAGAAAAAGCAACAGCAGGAAGTTGGCCATGGTTGGTAACTAGGTCAGGAGAAGAGGTTAATATAAGGTCCAATAAGGAAGGAGTGGAGCCTGGGACTTTGTGTGTGGCATTAAGTGGCAGGTTATGAAGATTATAAGATTCGGTGATGGAGAGCAACTTTTTCGATCGGCAGTCGTCTTTGATTAAGCAGGTATTGAAATCACCCAAAACTATTATGTTTTTATAGAGAGGCGAAAACTTTTCAAGAGTATTATCAAAGCCTGCGAAATAGTCGACTAAAAGAGAAGGAGAGCATGACCTCGACCAGAAGATGCTCGCATTCATTAGGTGGTGGTGGTTGAGGAGACATATTGATAATAGTGTAAGGGATGTGCGATCGTAGGTAAATAGCGACGCCACCTCCACGCATTCCAACTCGATCATTTCTTATTAGGTTGAAGCCGGGGATAGAATAGCTGAGCGAGGACAGGGTTGGACACAGCCAAGATTCTGATATAAGGATAGCGTGAATTTCGTTGGATACAAATGTTGTCAACAAGTCCAAATGGTGAGCAGGAACGCTTTGAGCATTAATATGGATGACATTCAAGTGTCGCGATTGGTCTTTGAATAAAGCTGTGAGGATACTATGCAAGGGAGGGGGAGATATCTCAGCGCTATGGAATGATTCGAAATCCGACGAAGAGACCGATGTAAATTCAAGAGATTTACTATCGTGATTAATGAGTTAGCCAATAATATTTATGTATAAGTCTACTAAGTATATAAATTTTTAATTCATGTACAAAAATGATCCTGTGTTCACACTCAATCGCTAATATTAGTGAACAGATAATATAGTTAACTTAACTTAACTTAAAGGGCTTCAATAAACTAATTGTAACTATTTCCAACAAAAAAAAAAAAACAAATTAACAAGAGAATTTATATATCGTTTGCAGTGATAAATTACTGTAAAAGCTTTTTATAAGAGAATAATTTTATGAACTGTGGAAATAGATACAATCTATCATTAATTGACAATCACAACCTTTGTCAGTGTCACATCACTTTTGCTAGTTATTTGTTATAATCTGTCAGTGGGCTTTAAAAACACTAAGTTAACAAAAGTTAAGGTTATGAGATACTAAATAATCATTTTTTAAAACAAAAGGAAAACAAAAAAGAACTGTTTAACACTTAAAATTAATGACATCAAACCAGTTGACAACAAAGTTGATTATAACCCCGGAACCATGGAACACCGACACTGAAGTTAATGACCCTTCTTTGGAGCCTTCTTATTACGGGTCATGTCATGACGGGATGCTGCCCGGGACTGAATCAAGTTCCTTCAACGAAGAGATGCGGCGAAGTTTCCCATCACTTGTACACGTCCATCCTGGTTCCTACATTTTGAGACACCAAACCGCTTTCTCGCCTCCATAAATAGTGAGTGCCTTGTTTTTGTTAGGAACTCAGACAAGGTTATACCAGTGCCTTTAAGGCTAGTCTTGGCAGCCGAGATCCTTAACTTATCGGCATGTTCACGAAACTTTAATAATGTAGGCCTAGGCTTTTCATTGGATCTTAATCCTACTCGATGGCAACGGGTAAGGCACTGCTCCGTGACATTTGGACACTTTAAAAGGATGGATATCATATTTGCAATGGAGGCCAGGCTTTCATTCGCTTCGCTTCGCTTCATTTACTCCATGCAGCAACAGACACTTTCGCCTACTACGCATCTCTTGCTCATCCTGCACTTTAAACAGAATCGCCATCTGAGACTGGAGATTCTCTAGGCAGAAGAACTTTTAAATGTTTCAAACTCCCTAGCAAGTGGAGTTTGTTCCAGCGATGGGGACCTATTCTGAGCTGCAATAAGGCGCTGCTGGAACTCCTCCATTCTGGTAGACACACATTTCGGATACATCCCTTAAAGACTTTTTAAGATCCTCCATAATAAGGTGCAAGTGAAAAATTAATAGTTCAAATGAAGGTACTTGAAGAAGTGATTATCGAACTTTAAGTTAATTTTAGTTAAATAAAGGATATTATTAAGGAAAAATTGCAATTTATGTGTAGTGGAACATGAATTCATCAATGGAACTGTAAGTAACAAAGTTCAAACCCAAATACTATTTTATTTTAGTACAAATCACAAGACACACCAATACACGTTGCACTACCCACTATTCATTTTGTTTGTTTTGATAATATTACGTATGTGTGAATAGGTGTAAGTAGTATTTAAGATATTGTCTTTGAACAATAAATCAGATTTGAATATTGCTCTGTCGTATTCATTTCTCGCTTCCTCTCAAAGTGGCGAAGACTACTTCAAGTCCTTAATTATCGTGGTGAGCCTGCCCGATAGTTTTGAGATAATCCCACCACCTCGAACCTGTGATCCTACCCGTAGGGCTCCGCCTGTTACCTTAGGTCTCTTGGTGCAGACATCCCATACTTATTTATAAATTCACTATTTATGTGTCAGTAGTATAGTACAGATGTAGGGCTTAGCGATCCGTAGGGTTGTTAGGTTCTTACATCTCACCCTCTCATATATTTAGTTATCTAGTGCAGCTTGCTCATACATACATTACATATACAATACAGATACTCCTGACATTCAATACATATAAAGATTAAACAGACATTTCACAGTCCACAAGCTAGCAAGCTGTACAGAGCACTTGGGCGTTCGACGGTAATTTCTTGTTTTAATTATTTTCTCATCGAAATTATTTATGATCTCTGAATTAATAATATTTGCATTATTTTGACAATATAATTGAGATTTAGAATAAGAATAAGCATTATAATTAGGCTATGTATTATGAAGCGTTAAGGTCAGGACAAGACAGGACAAGGCGGGACAACGCGGGACAAGGCGAGACAAGAATGTACAAATTCTTGTCACGCCATGTCCCATGTGACAGGACATGGCAATTTTTCAGGCTGGATAATTCCAGGAAGTTTTAGCGTCATTATAAAAGTTTCTTGAAGATTTTTATATTCTTTAGGGAGTTTGGTTTATGTTGATTGGTCCTTATTTGGTTAAAATAAAACTTCCTAATAATTCGTTGAGAAGAGGTGAATATGGAATGTGGAATGTGTTTAATTTTTAAAAACTGTAGATTTATATACAAAAATTATCTTACCTGGCCACTAGTGGTAACATGTGGTACCAAGATGCGAAGGGTGCGTAGACAATAAAATCGAGGCGCGGCAAAAAGTTTTCCTTTTTGTTGCGCGCAACCGTCGAAGGGTACGAACGTGTTCTTCTCGGAACAGTTCGACATCGTGGTCTAACGGTAACGCAATTAACTGTTCTTTTCAGAACAAATTATTGTTTCATGACGACACGTACTAATCACCTACAGGATTCCCCCTCTAGCGAAGCGTACCGGCAGGCGTATAACGCGGCCTCGGCGAGTTGTTCTTGTAGGTATTGAGGTGTTCCCAGTGTCTTGTTGTTTCAGGTTGTTGTCATCTTGATGTTTCAGGGTGTTGTCATTTTGATGTTTCAGGCTATTTGATGGTTCATGTAGTTCGCTCGCACTTGATGTGTTTTGCTTGTTGCAGGTACTCGTTGTTGTATCAGTAGGCACATCTTGCTCGGCGATAGTGTAGGCAGGTTTGAGTCTGTCGATAGAGATATTCATTTCACGGTTAGGTAACTGCAGCGTGAATATCTTGCTGTCTCGTTTCAGCACGCGATAGGGTCCGTCGTAAGGTGCTTGTAATGGCTTCTTTACGGCGTCTACGCGTACGAATACGTATTCACATGTTTGCAGGTCGCGGTGAACAAATATGGGTTTTGTGTTGCTGTGTGGTTGACTCGGCATTGGTTGCAGGTTACGTATTGCGTCGCGCAGCTGATCGATGTAGCCAGAGTCCATGATGACGTCATTGCGGGTCGTTGATAAGAAATCACCGGGTAAGCGTATGTTGCAACCGTAGGTAAGCTGAGCGGCGCTTACGCCGGTGTCACTTCGCATAGCGGCGCGTAATCCGAGTAGGACGGTTGGGAGCTCCTTGATCCAGCTTCTTGCGGTCTGTAGTCTTGCTTTTAATGCGGCTTTAAGGACACGGTGCCATCGTTCGATGATACCGTTACACTGTGCGTGGTATGAAGTTGTACGCGTTTTTTCGATTCCTAGTAAGCGAGAAAGAGATGCAAATACTCTGCTTTCAAATTGGCGTCCTTGGTCCGTTGTTATTGTTACAGGACAACCGAAACGGGAAATCCAACCTTCGTATACCGCTTTGGCGACGTCTTCAGCTGATATTTCGCATAATGGGTATGCTTCGGGCCATCTTGTTGCTCTGTCGATCATTGTCACGAGGTATCGATGACCGCTGGCCGCGGTAGGTAGCGGACCAACAATATCGATGTGAACGTGTTCGAATCGTTCGGTTGGTGAAAAAATTGATAATTGACTTGATGTGTGGCGTTGTATTTTGGCGCGCTGACACTGTAGGCATATTTTTGCCCACTTGCCGACGTCTGCGTTCATTGAGGGCCAGAAGTAACGTTGCGTAATTAATTTTCTCGTAGTTTTTATTCCAGGGTGGCTAACGTTATGTACTGCGTTGAATGCGGTACGTCGATATTCTTCTGGTAGGTACGGACGTAACTGTGAGGTTGAAGTTTCGCAGTGTAATTTGATGTTTGAGACGGGCAGGTTGACTTTCTTGAAACATAAGTTGCTCTGTAGACTGAGTGCTTTAATGGTATCGCTATCGCGTTCTTGAGCTTCTGCAAGTAGATTGTAGTCAATCGGCGATGGACAGGTGATTGCTTCGACACGTGATAATGCATCTGCGGCTGCATTTTGAGATCCACTAACGTGTCGTATATCAGTGGTAAATTCGCTGATATAAAGTAGCTGTCGGGTGCGTCTGGGTGATTCGCTGTTTGTATTTGTTTTTGTGTAAGCGAAAGTTAGCGGCTTGTGGTCGGTAAATATAATTATTTCTCGTCCCTCGAACATTTTGCGAAAATGTTTGACAGCCATGTAGATGGCGAGTAGCTCTCGATCGTAGGTACTGTAGCGAGTCTGTGCGTCGGTGAATTTCTTCGAGAAATAGCCGAGTGGTTGCCATGAGTTGTTGATAAATTGGTTGAGTGCGGCACCAGCTGTTTTGTCGCTAGCGTCGCTGAATATAGCAAGTGTCGCCTGGTGAGACGGATGAGCAAGTAAAGCGGCGTTTTTTATGCTCTCTTTACATGCTTCATAAGCTTGCGTTGATTCAGTGGTCCAGTCGATCTTAGTTTTGTCACGCTTCTTGACGTTGTGCAGGTAGGTAGGTAGGATTTAACGGCGCTTGTATGGTGGCGGCATCTTTGATATTTTCACGGTAAAAGTTTATCATACCGAGAAAACGTCGTAGTTCTTCTACGGTTTGTGGTTTTGGAAAGTCTGTAATAGCTTGTACCTTCTCTTGGGCTGTATTCCTTCCGCTGTGACTTGGTGACCGAGGAATTTCACAGTTGGCTGGCCGTAAACACATTTTGATGGGTTGATGGTGATGCCGTATTCTTCTAGTCGCTGTAATACGATGCGAAGATGTTTTCGGTGCTCTTCCTCGTCGATTGATGCTATGAGTAGATCATCAACGAAAGGAAATACGAAGTCGAGTTCGCGCAGTACTTCGTGAATAAAGCGTTGGAAAGTCTGTCCGGCGTTCTTTAGACCAGGACACATGCGCGGAAACTCGAAAAGACCAAAAGGTGTGATGATAGCGGTTTTCTCCACATCTTGCTCGCTGACTGGCAGTTGTTGGTACGCGCGATTGAGGTCAAGTGTGGAGAAAATTTTCTTCCCTGCGAGTTGGTATGTGAAGTCACCTATACGTGGTATGGGATACCGATCGGGCTTGGTTATGGCGTTGAGCCTTCGGTAATCGCCACACACGCGTAGGTCTCCATTCTTCTTTGGCACGACGTGAAGAGGTGATGCCCAAGGGCTTTTGCTTGGTCTGCATAACCCTTGATCGATCATGTTTTGGAATTCCTTCCTGACCATTTCGTAACGATGCGGTGCAATGGGGCGTGGCTTGCAGTGAAGGGGCGGTCCATTTGTTTCAATGAAGTGTTCAACGGAATGTTTGGGACTAAGCTTCATTGAAGTGATTCTAGTTGTGCCTGGGAAATCTGCTAGAATGCTGTGGTAACTTTGCTCAATGTCTATACTACGAACTGTAGGTGTCTCTGCAGTACTGAGTTGAGCGTTTGTTACCAGCTTTGTTTTTCCGTCGATCAGTCTTCTGTTTTTTACGTCGACAATGAGGTGGTGGTACTGCAAGAAATCTGCTCCCAGGATTGCCTTAGACACATCTGCCACGACGAATTTCCATGTATATGGTCTTCGGAGGTTAAGATCAAGTTGGAGTGACTTCTCTCCGTATGTTGGAATGACCGTGTTGTTGGCGGCGTAGAGTTGAAACGGCAGTGGTTTTTCGCGTGAGTCTTTTGCCTTTGGTAGCACGGAGATATTGGCTCCTGTGTCGACCAAAAACGTAAGTTTCGTTACCCTGTCGGTAACGAAAAGGCGGTGTGATGATTCGGTAACGCCGGTTCCCGCCGCGGCCAGCGTTACTTTTAGTTTTCCGACTGGTTTATGGGCTTGAAACTGCATGGTGGTACGCATTTCTTCGCGTCCATACCGTAGCGATGATGGTAATAGCAGTACGGCATTGGAGATTTTTTCCGGCTTCGATCTTCCATCTGCGACTCTCGTCGGTTTTCGTCGCGCTTTGTTGATGCGTTCCGCGAGCGTGATTGTGAATGTGAATGGTGGCGAGAACGACTGTTGCGGTAGTTGTCGCGCGGTTGTACTCGTAGCTCGGCAACTTTCAAAGACAACCTTCTTATTTCACCGATGAGGGTGTCGATGGTTGGTTGTTCTGGAATTGGTGGCGATACTACAGGTGTGAAAGGCGTTGCGACGGCAGCGATGTGTTGCGACGGCGTGTGGACTTCCATCATCTTGTCCGCGAGCAAGGTCAGGTCGTCAAGCGTCGTTTTGATTTTAAACGCTTCGCTGACGGCTAGCACGGAACGAATGTGTGGCGGCAGATGCTCGAGCCACATCATTTTGATGGTGCTCTCGGGAAATTTGTCCTTGTTAAGCTGCTTCATTTGCCTCATCAGCTGGCTGGGTTTCTGGTCTCCAAGCTTAACTTGCGACAGTAGCTTCTTCGTTTGTGCGCTGTTAGATTCTTCGTATAGCGATATTAAACGGTCTTTAATGGCGTTGTAGTAATCTGCTTCCGGCGGCGAGCAAATGAGATCAGCGATGTTTTGGATATCTTGCTTTTCAAGCTGTGCGATGACCATCTGGGCGAGCTGGGCCTGGCTTCGTTTCAGATCGGCGGTTGCTGCTTCGAAACTGCAGAACCAGAGCGGCTGGTCGCGCCAGAATGGTGGCACACAGAGTGACAGTGAGATACCGGAGACTTCTTGGCTCGACGGATGTGATGAAACTTGACGCTCTGCACCGGAATTTTCTGTGTTCGACATCTTCAAATTTTTTGGTGATCACGTCGGGGTCACCACTTTAGGGAGTTTGGTTTATGTTGATTGGTCCTTATTTGGTTAAAATAAAACTTCCTAATAATTCGTTGAGAAGAGGTGAAATGGAATGTGGAATGTGTTTAATTTTTAAAAACTGTAGATTTATATACAAAAATTATCCTACCTGGCCACTAGTGGTAACATGTGGTACCAAGATGCGAAGGGTGCGTAGACAATAAAATCGAGGCGCGGCAAAAAGTTGTCCTTTTTGTTGCGCGCAACCGTCGAAGGGTACGAACGTGTTCTTCTCAGAACAGTTCGACATCGTGGTCTAACGGTAACGTAATTAACTGTTATTTTCAGAACAAATTATTGTTTCATGACGACACGTACTAATCACCTACAATTCATTAATATTTACACTGGAATAGATGGACGCACATACAATAGCGCATGCTTTCGTTTGAAAAACTGTCTTCTTGCAACCTTCGCAAAAATTCAATTTGTAAGTGTATGGAAAAATATGATTAAGTTTAGATTTCCGTAATTGCACAAAAATAAATGCTCTCTTTTAAAATGGCACTGCAATAAGTGCTCTTCACAGTTATTTGTACGTATTAGTATACTTAATCTTTAAGTAACTCAATGATATTACATACATACGCCCGTTGTCATGGGCGTTGATACAAAATAACCACATAAATAACCACAGAAAGAGCTGTCAATTTGGGTTCTCATTTCACTTGAATCAATTAGTTCTTAGTTCAATTGTTCAATTTATAGACACTAACACAAAAACACTTTTGAAAAGTCGTATTATTTCTATATATTCCGTACTCTACAAAATACCTATCCCTTCCAGAATAAAATAAATAGCCACTATTTACGTGTTTCTCTCTGGTTTTACAAAAATATTGTTAATAAATGCGTTTCACAATAAGGACTTGCTACCCTCTTTGAGTGTTATTGATGAGAACTATTAGCAACATCCTGGGTTTTAAAAACATCTTGCGTTTGACTTAGTTACACCCTTGAGGAAAGAAACTATGTTTATAACTGATGCCCGCTTCATTGTAATCAAAATATTATTTTCAAATGTTTATGAGATACCAATTTTTAGTTTGGCTTTTTCGTATTAAATACGAATATGACGAGGTAAGTAATTGTTAATTTCAAAGATTCCACGCTTAAAGTAAAATCCTAATTCGCCGAAATAGCATCAATGTAACCTGGACTCATAAAACCTATCTGCACGGTTTTTCAATTATACTAATAAACAAAATGTTTTTGAAAATTTAGCTTATTGGGATAGGGATTAAGTAATTTCAAAGAAAGACAATGGTATCATTGTGTTTTGCATCTCACTCTTTTCTATCAGGTAAAAACGAGATCGGGAGAAACAAAAGAGGTTATATTTGACTATGATCATCCCCCATACTTTTGGCTTTTGATATTTTGCAAATTCGATCAGTGTCTTTTAGCTTATTGGAGTGAAAAGGTCTCGAAGTACCTCAGTGTTCTTTTCATTTGTTTATGTGATTTAACTCGCGTAAAATCTACTTTTTAATGTAAGTACTTGGCAATTTTTTCTATATTGTGAGATGTTAAATTATTTCATTCTAGTAAAATATAATATTAATAAATATACACACTTTTTTCTTTATAAAGAATTGAAAAACTTTTGATTGGAAAAAATAAACCATTTTAGTGTATAAGTGAATCATTTTTAAAAGTTATTTAATAAATCATATCAAAATGTTCGGTATATTTATATGAATTTATATTTATATGTTATAGCGTCGGAGACTATTTTGATTACAACAGTTCCACTTGGGGAATAGGAAAAGCTTCATCAACAT
This sequence comes from Pieris brassicae, assembly GCF_905147105.1. Taxonomy (NCBI): domain Eukaryota; kingdom Metazoa; phylum Arthropoda; class Insecta; order Lepidoptera; family Pieridae; genus Pieris; species Pieris brassicae. The sequence goes on along the minus strand of NC_059679.1, from coordinate 2,593,834 downwards.
GTATTTGTAGTCGGCTTAATTTTTCTGTTTTATTTTTAATACGCAACATAGTCTATGTTGTCGTGACGTGTACAGTCTTTCTAAATAATCTTTTCGGCATGAGGCAAATATTTAGAATTATACTTGCAGAACAAGCTGATTACTGCTGTAAGATTCAATTACGTTCCTTTAAAGTATATGATGTAAGTATAATACTTTCGAGTGTTCCTAAACATCGGAATATTTGTAGAATGTCTATGGAAAGTTTCGAAATCGCCGCCGTCCAAGCTCTGTTGGCGCTGCAGGGATCGATAAGCTTTCCTCCGTTAAATGGTAAGTATACCTATGAGAAAACTGTCGGTTTGTGAAAACCTTGCCACCACCACATAAATCAGTGAATTTAGTCGGAAAATAAGAAAAACACTTTTTGAACGGATTAAAGCTATATATTATTATTAAAAACTTATAATTATTTACATAATTCTAAATTTTAAATTTTCCGACGTTTCGTTTCGTTTTTCTTAATGTGTAAAAGCTATTTTAAATTTTAAATACCATTACTTTTTTAATGACTATTTTGGTTCGAGAAGAAATTTATAATTATTATTTTAACGTAGAGATGGGCATCGCTGAAATTCTCGCCGCAGAAGCCTTATTAAAACTTGGGGGAAGCGGAATTCAGTGTCCTCCAAAGCCTCGTAAGTACTTACTGTGATTATTATATCTTTAATTATATTTTATAGGATCCTATTGAATTCTAATCAGTTCGATGCTAAACGGCTTAATTTGGCATATATACAATTTTAGCTGGTGTTGGTTCGCTTTGCCAGCTCATAATAAAGCCTCCTGCTGTGCCATCAATCCGATGCCTGAACTTCAAAATGGTGGTATGCCAGCTAGGTTTCAGGAAACGGAAGATCTGGGCATGTCAGAGAGGCTTTCTTCAGTAACAGTGGACGAAAGTAGTTCGTCGATGATGATGGAGGAAGAGGGCCCAACAAGGAGTCGTAAACGGACTCGCAGTTGCACTTCAGTAAGTTAAATAATACTAGAATAACTAAACATTCTACTAAACTACATGGGAAAACTATTTAAAATATCAATAAATCTTTTTATAACAGGAACTATCAGACCAGAGTGTAAGTGAAGTAAAAAAATATTTTTAATTGTTATTAAATATTTTGAGACTTCCATTCTAGCTTTCTTCAAAATAAGAAAAATTTCTTCGAAATAAATTTCCTTTATATTAATTTTTATTATTACTATGTAGGTTATGAAAATTGTGAATACTGTAATTGTTTGATTGTTATAACGGCAAATGTCGATCGAAATGTAAGAGTAGACCCGGTGATAGAATCTCGAATCGAAGCACTAGTATAAAACAAGAGTCGAAAATATTATTGATTTATGCTAGTGTTACTTACACTTTGAGATATATATTTTGAAATAATAATGTTATAGATGATAGTCGGCGATGGAAACGCCAAAATCCCAGTGGAAATTTACACATCCATTAAGTGGAATTCCTATATTGTACAGGCTACCAGGAAACTATTGACAGCCGTATTTTCTCGACAGTAAGTGCTTATTATATCAATTTATAAAAGTTGTATAACGCAATTACATTTTTAACGTGATGTGTTTGTTTGTGTAATGCAGCATTCTCGCAACACATTCTCTTACTGGGAAACGATCACCAGCGTTCCTCAACAGACCGGCCAAAGAGAAACTAGACTCCAAGCTTAAATAAAAGTCGATATTTAGCTAAATCAATAGCTAAGTTTAATCAATACGCAGACAATATTTAATATTAATCTTATTGTATATTTACAATTAGAAGTACCATAAAATATAACATATCTATTATGTTTTCAGAATGGCTATCACAAACAAATGCGCCGATGAGAGTAAAATGTTGCGTCAGCGGAAAAAACATAAAATAGAAGATGATGATGATGATGAAGAATAGGTATTTGGTTGGACAAGGGCTCGTCAACAGTCTTCTTGAAAAAGCAAAAACTCGACCGAAAGAAAAAATAAGTATTTTTGTTTTTTCTATCGGAACTGTAATAGACGGCTGTAGATTTTAATATTGTGTTCGTTTTTCAGATGCATCTATTAAGCTTCGATAGGATTGTTCCAGCGATTGTGAAATTCTTCCCAAGTGCACAACGAGGGCGGTAAACGGTAATTGGAAGAAAAGAAATTGAGAAGATCTTTGACTGTAGTTTTAAGGATACATTTTGTATTAAGAAATTTATTATCACAATTTTATTATTACAGCTTTGGTTGGGAACCTGTGGTCAGTTATACAATATCACTGTGTATCAAAATAACACTTGTATATTATGTATTTCAAGTATTTCCACCGCTACTCCTTATGTTAAATCTGCAAAGTACTTTAACAGTATTGTGGCGAGGGATAAACATAAATAATCTTTCTTGTACGTAGCGCATCTCTATTTTGTAATTTTCAAAATCTATGATTTGCATACAAATGCAGCAACAGATAATATATTAAGAAATTATTCGTTTTAATTATTAAAATAACGATTGTTTTTAGTTATTTTTCTTCAATATGTTTTAAATATAAACGTATATGTATGTTGACGTAATCACCAATTAATAAATCAAAGACACCCAGAGGCCCTCCTGTAGTGCTTACGAGATGCTTGAAAGGGTGACTATGACTTTTTATTCGTTTCTAATTATTAGATTTATATTTAGTTATTTATAGCCTTATATCAGAAATACAAAATATATTCATTATAACTATTGTTTTTCTTTATCTACGATAACCGATTCTGTGTGCTTCGGGTAAAGGCCTCCCCCATTGTCCTCCATTTTTATTTAAAGTACACTAATGTCTTCCAGGTCATTCCAGCCATTTATTATTAGTTTTAGAACCCCTTAAATACTAGCCTATCAGGCATATTTCACATATTTGATGATCTTATGGCAGACTTTCTCCAGCAGCGATCTGTGTTCAAGCAACAAGTCAGATAGTGCATCCCGGGATAACCTCATGTCATTATCGAGCTCGAGATCGTACCTAACTCTTTCAAAAGTCGGAAAGTAAATGAGAATACCAAGACAGGGACCGACCATACGGTACCATCTTTTGGTCAGTTTGAATCTGTGTGAATAGTGTCCAAAAGCCTCGTGACCAGTATGTACCTGCGCCATGTCTTGATTTGTTTTAAATGCCGCGTTATCCTTGAAAAACATTTTCGTGACACAGGGTGTTTCTTCCCTATAATAGCGACCGTTCCAGGAGTCAAGCGTAGAATCTTGTCAGTCGTCGCAAGTTATCTGTGTGTGATGATCTATTCATAATACACTTATTGAAGTAATCGGGTGGTGTCTTAATTATCACAAATTAAAAGTTCGCTTCTCCACTAAGCAGTCAACAGAGAAAAGCTGCTCGACCTTATGGCCTGTATTCACTTTGATTAGTGCGAGTGCAAGTGATGAGTGATTAGTAGAAAACAAGTGTGGACGGTGTGTTTGCAGTTGCCTGGAAGAAATCACTTGTTAGCGATAATGCCTCCTGTTGCCTAATTACTTATGTAACCTTTTTTTTACATGTATTTTTTTGTAAAAGAAGTGTGAATAAACTGTACCGGTTACAATAGTGATTAGCTTAAGACTTCCGCTGGCCATAAACAGACCGCATATTGCAGCCGAGACCGACTGCCCTAGAGCGGTCGCCGCACGGCGATCTGCAGTTTCCATAGTAAATTCATATCCGCAATACACGGACCGCTCGAGCAATTCCTGAGTGGTCGGAGCAGACGCATTCATCAAGTGAAACCACGGACATTCTAAAATTGGGGATACAAAGTATGAAATATTCCATGCTGTTCTCTTGTTTGTAGTATTGGACGAACCCACATACTACGGTGTCTTCTACGCTTACGCTTGCGTAATAGTAGTACAAGAAGCAGCTTCATCAAAATCTATCTTGTAAATGAACTCGCATCAGCATTATTTTACGGTCGAACATAACTGCTCCAAGCAGACGTAGTCGACTGCATTGTGCGGTCGTGTTGCAGCTGTGTACGACTTCAACGCGACCGCACTACAGCAGTCAGTCTCGATTGCAACATGCGGCCCGTCTATGGCCAGCGTTACTTATTACCTATTATTTGTGACTGGGAGCTAGACAGTCCGTGAGCAGGATTCTTGACAATACGCGTGGGTGTTTCTCATTAAAGATTAGAAAATATTTCTTGGGACTGTGTCAGTTACACATATAGATTAGATAGGTATAGATTTTATTTTTAATTTAGAGCCATAGGTTAGATTAGTGTATGTAGGAAAGTAGATAACTATAATGATGATTTCGTACTGAGTCGGTAATTAGATACAGATTGGGAAGTTGGTTCAGAAAATATTAGCTGATCAGGTGGTGATAAGTAATTAGCCAGGGTTTTGGGAAAGCTATCTCCGGAACGCTTAGAGTAACGGGATATATTTAAATTAAATTGGCTCACGTTCCTCGTTTCAGTGGTGCCTGCCACGCACGCGCGCACGGAATTAGATACCTATTTAGAGCTTACGAAGTATTAGACGAAATACTTAAACACACACATATATATATATATATGCGAAAATATATAAAAAAAACAATAATATCTCTGTGTCTTTGGTATGTAATTAAATGTTAAATAACAAAATCAAAATATGAAAACTGCACTAAAAATAATACCAATTTTTTCCTACATGGAGGTACCCGCTATGAAAATTTACAAATAATTTTAAACAATTACTTAATCTCACTATTTTAAAAGATTAGAAAATAAAATACTTATTTGCACAAATAATTAAATTAATGACACAGTTCGGAACACAAAAATAAAAGGACAAGGAACACTTAACTTTTGCTTAAATCTTGGTGGACATGTGGCACTTTAGCTGTACTACTGCTCGGTCGATTAATTATTGATTAATATTCTATTTCTTCTTTGTTCCCCTCATGGGCCACCATGTTCATTCTTTAGGGAATGACTGGGCCGGTAAATGAAACTCTTTACACTTGTTGTACAATTTGTATTATTTCTTTACACGACCTTTCGCTGGTCAAGTACAATTAGAAGTGATGGAGCATGTCGCCCCACCTTACATACTTTAATTATAATTAAAAAATGCGCCTGATATAAAACTTGTGCAATGCCGCACACTATATGTTGGAGTTTGAATATGAAAATAATGGCAGGCAACACTCGTGACAAGTTAAGAAAAAGTTTTATGGTAAAAATGGTGCGACATTAAAACTCTTTCGAGTAAAAATCTTCACACTTAGTCATAAAATCTAGAACTTAGAAATAAATGTATCATGCAGAATAATATCAATGGAAGAGTTAGCAAGAATTACTCCAGTTAATCCTCCTACTGTAAATAAAAATACAAATCCTAAACTTCATAATATTGAAGGTCTATAATTAATTTGAGTTCCGTATAGTGTAGCTAATCATCTAAAAATTTTAATTCCTGTAGGAACAGCAATAATTATTGTTGCTGATGTAACAATATCTATTCCTACAGTAAATATATGATGAGCTCAAACGATAAATCCTAATAACCCAATTGCTATTATTGCATAAATTATTCCTAATGATCCAAAAGTTTCCTTTTTTCTCTTTCTTGAGAAATAATGTGAGAAATTATTCCAAATCCGGGTAAAATTAAAATATAAACTTCTGGATGCCCAAAAAATCAGAATAAATGTTGATATAAAATAGGATCTCCTCCTCCAGCTGGATCAAAAAATGATGTATTTAAATTACGATCTGTTAAAAGTATAGTGATTGCTCCTGCGAGAACAGGGAGAGATAGTAGTAATAATAAAGCAGTAATTCCAACTGCCCAAACAAATAAAGGTATTTGATCAAAAGATATATTTCTAATTCGTATATTGATAATAGTAGTGATAAAATTAATTGCACCTAAAATTGATGAAATTCCAGCTAAATGGAGAGAAAAAATAGCTAAATCTACTGATGCTCCACTATGGGCAATATTGGATGAAAGTGGGGGGTAAACTGTTCATCCTGTTCCTGCTCCATTTTCTACGATTCTTCTTGAAATTAGAAGGGTTAAAGACGGGGTAATAATCAGAATCTTATATTATTTATTCGGGGGAAAGCTATATCAGGAGCTCCTAACAATAAAGGTACTAATCAATTTCCGAATCATCCAATTATAATAGGTATAACTATGAAAAAAATTATAATAAAAGCATGAGCTGTTACAATAGTATTGTAAATTTGATCGTCTCCAATTAAAAATCCTGGATTTCCTAATTCAGTTCGAATTAGTAGACTTAATGATGTTCCTACTATTCCAGATCAAATTCCAATAATAAAATATAAAGTTCCAATATCTTTATGATTAGTTGAATAAAGTCATTTTCGCTAATAAAATGGCTGAATTATAAGCGATAAATTGTAAATTTATTTACGGGAAATTTCTCTTTTATTAAGTCTTATAGTCAAATTATGATATAAAATTGCAAATTTTAAGGTGAAAATTTCTAAGGCTTAAAGAATTTCTTATAAAAGTATTTAAAATTAATCCTGATAAAGAAATTAATAAGAAAAAGTTAATTACTGAGAAAAAAATATTTTTAATTTTAATTTTAAATCATTTTAATTTAAAAAAAATTAATATAAAAGAAAGATAAATAATACGAATATAAAAAAAATAATATAATTAATCTAGATATAATAAAAATAAAAGAAATAATATATATATTTATTCTTATTAAAAAATTAATAATAATTCATTTAGGGAAAAATCCTAAAAATAGAGGAAAACCTCCTAATGAAAAAAAATTAATTATTTAGATATTTTAATAAATGAAATGAAATTAAAATTTATTATTTGATTAATATAAAAAATATTTAATATAGAGAATATAAAACATAAAATTAAATTTAAAAATGAATATAAAATAAAATATATCAATCAAATATTTTCTCTAATTATTATTCTAGCTATTAATCATCCTAAATTGTTGATAGATGAAAAAGCTATTAATTTTCGAATAGAAGTTTGGTTGAATCCTCTTACTGCCCCAATTATAGCATTTAATATTATGATGATAATAATAAAATTATTATTTATATAATAAGAGAGGAGGATTATGGGTGAATTTTTTTGTCATGTCATTAAAATAAAGCAATTTATTCAAGAAAGTCCTTCCATAATATTAGGGAATCAGAAATAAAATGGGGCTGACCCTATTTTTATTAATAAAGAAGAATTAATTATAATTGAGAGAAAGTTATTTATTTCAAAATTTTTAAATAAAATTATTTTCAAAATAATAGAAAATAAAAAATTAATTGAGGCAATAGATTGAGTTAAAAAATATTTTAATGTTGCTTCTGTATTTATTAAATTTTTTGTATTAGAAATTAGGGGGATAAATCTTAGTAGATTAATTTCTAATCCTATTCAACAACTTAAACACGAATTAGAAGAGATTGAGATTAAAGTTCTAAAAAATAAAATAAAAATAAAAAATATTTTATTAGAATTTCTATAAAAGTAAATTTAAAATAAAAAAAATTTAAAAGAAATTTAAGTTCTATTTATTAAATATTTTAGTGTAAGAAGCACAATAATTTTTGATATTATTAGGTTTAGTTTAATTCTAAAAAATATAATAAAGGTAAAAATTTACATAATTTATCCTATCAGAATAATCCTTTTATCAGGCACTTTATTTAAGAAAAAGTATAAGTTTATATTTGGGGTATGAGCCCAATAGCTTAATTTAGCTTATTCTTAATGTTTATTAATTATATATAAATATTGTTGAGAAAGGTTTAAAAATAAAATAATAGAAAATTATTTTAATATTTTTTTTTATACTATAATTATAAATATTAACTAATATATATATATATATTCGCGCGCGTGTGTATGTGTGTATATATATATATATTTATATATTAAATATTTAATATATATAAATAATTATATATATATTAAAAAAAAGAAAGAAAGAATTATATAAAATTTATTATAAATTTAAATATTTAATATAAAAAAAATCTATGCTAAATAAATATAAAATAGATAAAAATTTATGATTTAAAAAATTTATTTTAAGTTTAATTTACATATAAATTTTAGTGTTAATTTTGTTAAATTTAAATAATTTTACAATAAAATTCATAGTAATTAAAATTAAAAATTTAAGAAATTAAGATTTAGTAATACTAATTTTTAAATAACAATTTTTGTGCCAGCAGTTGCGGTTATACAAAAATTTAAATAAATTTTATTAGTAAAAATAAATAATAAAAATTAAATTAAAAATGAAATTATTAAGTGAAATTTTAATTTTGATTAAATTTAAATTAAAATTATGATTTTAAAAATTTTATAAAAAAATAGGATTAGATACCCTATTATAAAAAATTAAATTTTATTACTAAAATAGTATATAATTATTTATTGAAACTTAAATAATTTGGCGGTATTTTAGTTCATTTAGAGGAATCTGTCTAGTAATTGATAATCCACGAATAATCATATTTAATTTAAAATTTTATATATCGTTGTTAAAAAAATATTTTTAAAGAAAAATAATATTTAAAAAAATTTATATAAAATTAATTCAGATCAAGATGTAGATAATAATTAAAATACAAGATGGATTACAATATATTTATATAAATGAATATTAATTTTGAAATAGTTAATTGAAAGTGGATTTAAATGTTATTTTAAATAATTTTTTAAAATGATTAATAATTGAAATATGTACATATTGCCCGTCACTTTCATTTTAAAATTGAAATAAGTCGTAACAAAGTAGGGGTACTGGAAAGTGTTCCAAGAAAGACAAATTAGAGCTTGTTAAGTATTTCATTTATACTGAAAAAAAATTATAAATTTAATTAGTTTGAGGGGTTAATTTAATAAAAGTAAAAAATATGAAAAAAAAATTAATATAATATATTTAATGGGGGTTAAAGTATTTTTATAGAAAAAATTTTAAAATTTATAGTGGAATAGTATTGTAAAAGAAAAATTTAAAATGTTGAAATAGAAATTTATTTAAAAGTAAATTTAATTTATTGTATCTTGTGTATCAGAGTTTTTTAAGTAAATAAATTCGGGGGAATTTATTTCGAAATTAAAAGAGTTAATTAATTAAGAAAGTTAATATTGCATAATTATTTTTAATAATTAATTGGAAATGAAAAGTTAATCGTTTTTAATGATATCTAATTTTTTTAGAAAAAAGTTAATTATAAATAGTTAATTAGTTTTTTAAAAATTTAATTTTATATTTTAGGGGATAAGCTTTAAATTAAAATATTATAATAAAAATAATAAAATTGAAATTTTTAAAATTTATATTTTTTAAAAATTATAGTTTATTATAAATAATTTCATTTAATTAAAATTTTATTTTAATTTAAATTTTTATAAAAAAATATTTTTTAATAAAATTAGAAAAATTAAAAAAATAGGTATAATGATAAAATTAGTATATAATTTAATAATTAATATAAAAATTATTTAAATTAATAAAAAGGAATTTATATTCACTTGTCATGTCTTTTTGATAATAATTTAAATTCTAATCTGCCCACTGAATTATTTTAAAGGGCTGCAGTATATTGACTGTACAAAGGTAGCATAATCATTAGTCTTTTAATTGAAGACTTGTATGAATGATTTGATAAAATATAAACTGTCTCTTTATTAATAATAGAAATTAATTTTTTAGTCAAAAAGCTAAAATTTATTTAAAAGACGAGAAGACCCTATAGAGTTTTATATTTAAATTTATATTAATTCTTTATAAAATTTATATTTAATATTTTTTTAATTATTTTATTGGGGTGATAGAAAAATTTATTAAACTTTTTTTAAAATTTTTACATTAATATATGAAATTTTGATCCATAATTTATGATTAAAAGATTAAATTACCTTAGGGATAACAGCGTAATTTTTTTTTTAGTTCTTATAAGAAAAAAAGTTTGCGACCTCGATGTTGGATTAAGATAAAATTTAAATGCAAAAGTTTAAAATTTTGATCTGTTCGATCATTAAAATCTTACATGATCTGAGTTCAAACCGGTGTGAGCCAGGTTGGTTTCTATCTTTATATAAATTTAATGATTTAGTACGAAAGGATCAATTATTAGAAATAATTTTTTAATTAGGAATGTTATTAATTTGTGCTATTTTGGCAGAAAAATGTAATGGTTTTAGAAGTCATAAATATATAATTATTTATATAAGTAGTAATGATATTAATGGAAAGATTTAATGTTATTTTAGGTTTTATTATTTTATTTATTGGGGTTTTAGTAGGAGTTGCTTTTTTAACATTAATGGAGCGGAAAGTTTTAGGTTATATTCAAATTCGAAAGGGTCCGAATAAAATTGGTTATATAGGTATCTTACAGCCTTTTTCAGATGGGATTAAATTATTTAGAAAAGAACAAACTTATTTAAATTATTCTAATTATTTATATTATTATTATTCTCCTATTATTGGTTTTTTTATCTTTAGTTATTTGAATAATAATTCCTTATTCTTTTAATATTATTATATTTAATTTAGGGGCTTTATTTTTTTTTTGTTGCACAAGAGTTGGGGTATATATTTTATTGATGGCAGGTTGGTCCTCAAATTCTAATTACTCTATATTAGGGAGATTACGTGCAGTAGCTCAAACAATTTCTTACGAAGTTAGATTAGCTTTAATATTTGGGTCTTCTTTAATTTTAATTATGGATTTTAATATATTAAGTTTAAAAAATTTTCAGGAAAATATTTGATTTTTATTTTTAATATTTCCTTTATCTTTATGTATATTTTCTTCTATGTTAGCTGAAACTAATCGAACTCCTTTTGATTTTGCTGAGGGGGAAAGAGAGTTAGTTTCAGGGTTTAATATTGAGTATAGAAGAGGGGGTTTTGCTTTAATTTTTTTGGCTGAATATTCTAGAATTTTATTTATAAGATTAATATTTGTTTTACTTTATATAGGTGGTTATACATTAAGTTTTATTTTTTATTTTAAGTTAAGATTTATTTCTTTTTTATTTATTTGAGTTCGAGGTACACTTCCTCGTTATTGTTATGATAAATTAATATATTTATGTTGAAAGGTTTATTTACCTATTTCTTTGAATATAATAATTTTATATTTAGGCTTAAAAATATTTATTATTTAATAAATATTTTTAGTATAAATTAATAGAATTATCATTCTTTCTTAAGTTTTCAAAACAAATGCTTTTACAAGCTCATTAATTAATTAGTTGTTGAAAATTATTTTATCTCATATTTTATTTATTATAGGATTAATAATGTAATATGAAAAGTAAATAATTGTAAGAATTTGTCCTGTTAAAATATAAGGAGTTTCAACTGGTCGTGCCCCAATTCAGGTTAATAGGATAATAGTAATAATTATGGATCAAAAAATAATTTGATTGATAGGGTAAAATTGGATTCCTTGTATTTTTTTGTTAAAAGTAAATGGAAGAATAGCAATAATTAAAATTGATATTAAAAGAGCAATTACTCCCCCTAACTTATTAGGAATGGATCGTAGAATTGCATAAGCAAATAAGAAATATCATTCTGGTTGAATATGGACTGGTGTAACTAATGGATTTGCAGGGATAAAATTATCTGGGTCTCCTAAGATATAAGGATTAGTTAGTGTCAGTTAGCAGTAAGATTAAAATAAATTATAATAATAAATCCAATTAAATCCTTAAAAGTAAAATAAGGATGGAAAGGGATTTTATCTAAATTTCTATTTATTCCTAAAGGGTTATTGGATCCTGTTTGATGTAAAAATAATAAATGAATTATTGTTATTGCTAAAATAATAAATGGTATAAGAAAATGAAAAGTGTAAAATCGAGTTAATGTTGGGTTGTCTACAGCAAATCCTCCTCAAATTCAATTTAAAAGTGAATTTCCTAAATATGGGATGGCTGATAATAGATTTGTAATAACTGTTGCTCCTCAAAAAGATATTTGCCCCCATGGAAGGACGTATCCTATAAATGCTGTTATTATTAGTAAGAATAAAATAATAATACCTATTATTCAAGTATTGATAAAATTAAATGATTCATAGTAAATTCCTCGTCCAATATGAATGTAGATACAAATAAAAAAGAATGATGCTCCATTTGCATGTAAGGTTCGAATTATCCACCCATAATTTACATTTCGACAGACATAATTTACTCTATAGAAAGCTAATTCGATATTTGCATAGTAATATATGGTTAAAAATAATCCAGTTAAGATTTGGGTGATTAAGCATTAAGCTAAAAGTGAACCAAAATTTCACCAAATTGAAATGTTAGATGGGGAAGGTAAATCAATTAAAGAATTATTTAAAAAATTTAATAATGGGTGAGTTTTTCGAAGAGGGTGAAATTTTTTTTTCATTAGTTAAATGATCGTAGTGGCCCAAAAAAAATATTAGTAATTTTAATAACAGCAATTAAAGTAATAAATAAATAGATAATAATTATTATAATTATTAAAAAAGTTTGAGAGTTATATAATTTTGTTAATTTTATTTTATTTTCATTAAAAAATATAAAGTAATTATTTAATTTATTTATTTCATTATTTAGAAAATTATAATTATCTAAAAAAATTATATAGTTTATTAATTTTAAAATTGAAAAAATTATTATTAAAAAAGTTATTATAAAAAAAAAATATTTTTAAGGAGAATTTTATTATTTCATTTGATGCAATTCTTGAGACATAAATAAATAAGACTAATAATCCCCCAAGAAATACTAAAAAAAGAATATAAGAAAATCAATAAGTATTAGCATATACCCCTAAAATTAATGATAGTAGTAAAGTTTGTATTAAGATTATTAACCCTATTCTTAAAGGATGTGAGGAAAAAAGTATAGTAAATGAAATAAAAATTATTAATATTAGTAAAAAAAATATAATATCAAAGAATAGTTTAATGAAAATAATAATTTTGGAGATTATCGATGAGAAAAGATTCTTTTCTTTGAAGTTTTTAAACTTTTTATTATTTTTGGTTTACAAGACCAATGTTTTTTTTTAAACTATAAAAACACAAATGATAAAATTAGTAATTTTAATTATATTTTTTTTTTTGGTAATATAATTTTTGTTATAAAACATAAACATTTATTAATTGTTTTATTAAGTTTAGAATTATTGTTTTAAGAATTTATTTTTTATTAATATATTATTTTTAATAATAAATTATGATATATATATATATATATATATTAATATTTTTTTTAGTTTTTTCTGTTTGTGAGGGGGCTTTAGGGTTATCAATTTTAGTTTCTATAATTCGAACTTTTGGAAATGATTATTTTCAGAGTTATAATTTATTATGATAAAATTTTTATTATATTTATGTTTTATAATACCTTTATGTTTTTTTTTAAATATATTTTGATTGGTTCAGATAATATTGTTTTTTTTTTTATTTATGAATATAAGTATAAATTTGATAAATTTTTGTAATATAAGTTATATATTAGGGTGTGATATAATTTCTTTTGGTTTAATTTTATTGAGAATTTGAATTTGTTCTTTAATAATTATAGCTAGAGAAAATTTAATAAAAATAAAATATTATATAAATTTATTTTTAGTAAATATTTAATTTTTATTAATTATATTATATTTAACTTTCAGTTCTATAAATATTTTAATATTTTATTTATTTTTTGAAGGTAGTCTAATTCCTACTTTGATTTTAATTTTAGGGCTATCAACCTGAACGAGTTCAAGCAGGCTTATATTTATTATTTTATACTTTATTTGTTTCTTTACCTTTATTAATGGGTTTATTTTATATTTTTAATGATATTAATACAATAATTATCTATATATATATAAATTCTATTTTAATACTTCTTTAATTTTATATATATCAATGATTTTAGCTTTTTTTGTCAAAATACCTATATATTTTGTTCATTTATGACTTCCTAAGGCTCACGTTGAAGCACCTATTTCAGGTTCAATAATTTTAGCTGGGGTTATGTTAAAATTAGGAGGTTATGGTTTATTACGGGTTACAGTTATTTTTCAAGAAATTAATATAAAAATTGGGGTAATTTGAGTTGCTATTAGTTTATTAGGGGGGGTATTTGTTAGCTTAAAATGTTTTTGTCAGGTTGATATAAAGTCTTTGATTGCATACTCTTCAGTTGCTCATATAGGAATAGTAATTGGGGGTATTATAACTTTAAATTATTGAGGGATTTGTGGTTCTTATATTTTGATAATTGGCCATGGATTATGTTCAACAGGCATATTTTGTCTTTCTAATATTAATTATGAACGTTTAGGAACTCGAAGTTTATTTTTAAATAAGGGTATAATAAATTTTATACCTTCAATAAGATTATGTATGATTTTTATTTATGATTGGGAATATAGCGGCCCCTCCCTCAATAAATTTTTTTGGGGAATTAAAATTAATTAATAGATTAATTAGATGATCTTGAGTGACAATAATTATATTAATAATAATTTCTTTTTTTAGAGCGGGTTATAGATTATACTTATTTTCTTATTCTCAACATGGTCAATTTAATTTAGGCTTATATAGATTTTATTCTGGGGTTTCTCGAGAATATTTATTATTATTTTTACACTGATTTCCTTTAAATATTATAATTTTAAAATTTGATTTTAGAATTTGAATTTAACTTAAATAATTTAATAAAAATATTGATTTGTGGGGTCAAATATGTGGGTTATTCCATTTTAAGTTATTAAAAATTATAATTCTATTTGTTTTATTAGATTTTTTTTTGTTTATTTTTATATTATTAAATTTAGCATTTATATTATATTTCTTAACGGGTAGAACTGTTATTTTTTTAGAGTGGGAAATTTTATCATTTAATTCTATAAATATTGTTTTTTCTATTTTATTAGATTGAATATCTTTGTTATTTATAATATTTGTTTTTTTAATTTCTTCTTCTGTAATTTTTTATAGAAAAAGATATATGAGATCTGAGTTAAACTTAAATCGTTTTATTATTTTAGTTCTTATATTTGTTTTATCAATAATATTATTAATTTTAAGTCCAAATATTATTAGAATTTTCTTAGGTTGGGATGGTTTAGGGTTAGTTTTAGTAATTTTTTATCAAAATACGAAATCATATAATGCTGGAATATTAACTGTTTTGTCAAATCGAGTTGGAGATGTAATATTATTAATAGTAATTGCTTGAATAGTAAATATAGATAAAGTTATATATAGATTTCAATTGTATGACTTCAATATTCCGTAAAATAGCTCAATAGAAGTTTTTCGAAATACATAATTTAAATTTAATAATTTTTGATGAAGGTAATCTCAAATATTTTTTCTCGGCCGACCGTCACATTTGTTAGTTGAGTCCTTGTTGAGATTTACTCGGGCTGCGTTAGACACATTTTTATTTTGATATATACTTTTTGTTAATTATAATTGGTAATAGTTACATCCAATATTTGGAATTTCATGGTGAGTGTTTGGTGCGTTTTTGAGAACTATGGTGAGGCAAGGTATTAGCATCAGTCTAACCTCTCTTTGTTCCCAAACTAACAGAATTTCTCCAAATCCTTACGGCTGATAATATTGTGTGCCTTTCTTCCTGGTAAGAAGATATTGTAACGAGGTATGTACTCGGAACTTATTATTCTAGTATAAGATTGTTTAGCGACGGCCACCGAACCGTTCTTTGTGGTACAGAAGTATATTAAGCAATAAAAGGTCAGTCAATTGATATAAACCTAAATTATTTTACGAAGTAACGTTGGTTTCGTATTTTAGGTTTTCTCTACATTTGTTATGCTATCAAAAGTAGCTTACGAGTATAAAGTTCTGTTCCTTTATTAACGGAAGACTGTGCTATTGCGTAGGAAGTGTGGAACTGTGCTATGTTTTAGGATTTCTAAAGCTTTTACCAATTATAACCTCTCGGCCCTGTCTTGTCGTATTAGTTATATCGATAAAAATCAAAGCTACTTATATATATGAAAGAAAAAAAGGCCTATACTAGTATAATTTCTTGTTTAATTGTAGATATGACTTTGAATTGTCTGATTTCCTTTTCACGCTCTAGGACGCAAAGAACATTTTACGTCATTTTTTATTTTTAAGAGCTGTTACATTATATATTTTTATAATACTTACCGTTTTTATGAAGTCGAAATAAATTTAATAAGTATATAGGAAAGTTTATAATCTTTATTTATAAGAGGTTATTAGGCGAGTGAAGCGTTTATTTAGCTAGTTATAGAGGCGTTATGTGAAATAATATATAGTATTTCTCACGCCTTGGGTGTGAACTGAATGCCATAGTAATTTGTAAAAATATTCTTAGGCTATGTTCACCCGAGATAACGTAGGGTTCTAATCGTAAAATAATTTGTATAATTGATTTCGGGGCCTATTCATAGCAAACAATCAAATCTTGTATTCGTATTTTTTTTTATAATTTTCACAATTTTTAGAGATTCTTAGGTGAGTTGAATATAAAGTTATTTTTTTTTTCAGAAATATTTGATTTTAATTTATTATTAATTTTAACCATTAATTTAAAATTTACCTTAATTAAATCTATAATATTTTTATTATTTTTAGAAGTCCCAAGTCAGTTTAATATTTAATATTATAATATTATTATATTTAACAGGACTAATTTATTTTAAATATTTTTTTATAATAATAATTTTACCATTTTTAGAGCTTCTTAGGTGAGTTGAATATTTTATAAAGTTTATTTTTTTACAGAAATAATTGATTTTAACTTATTAATGATTTTAACCATTCTTTTAAACTGACCTTAATTAAATATATAGTAATTTTATTATTTTTAGAAGTCCCAAGTCAGTTTAATATTATAATAAGGTTCTTACCGGACTGCTTTCTTTTAATTTTTTTATAATCATAATTTTACCATTTTTAGAGCCTCTTAGGTGAGTTAAATATTTTTAAAAAGTTTAGTTTTACAGAAATAATTGATTTTATTTTTTTTATTAATTTAAACCATTACCTTATTTAAATCTATAATATTTTATTTTTATTTTTAGAAGTTACAAGTCACTTTAATATTATAACAAGGTTCTTACAGAACTAATTTTTTTTTTGTTTATAATAATAATTTTACCATTTTTAGAGGTTCTTAGGCAAGTTGAATATTTGTATAGTTTTTTTTACAAAAATAATAAATATTAATTGTTATAATATATTTTTTTTACAAATTTTATAAAATCTTAAGATAATAAGGTATTTACATAAGCAATTTACTTTAAATAATTTTACCATTTTGAGAAGTTCGCAGTGATTTTAATATTATGATATGGTGTTTACAGAATTTCTTTATATTTTTATACAATTTTTACTACATTTGCAAATTCTGAGACGAGTCGAATATTATAAAAGGTTTTAACAGAAATAATTAATATTAATTCTTATAATATCTTTTTTTACAAATATAAGAAATTCTTAAGAGACTTTAATATTATAGAGGAAGATAGAGAAGGAGAATAAACTTTCCAATATGGACCGTCGATTTAAATGCCCATATTTTTTTGTAGATAGTACTCACTAAAAGAAAGCGTTTTGCAAAGTTTTAGGTTGAGAAAATTTACAGTTCATAAGATATATTTTTTTAAACGTTTCAAACAAATTGGTATGCATGCAATTACAAAATATATTTGACAAATAATTGATGTCAAACGTCAATCGCTTGGTGTAGGGTTCCTAAAATTTTGAAAGTATCGATACTACTCAGGTATCGACGATAAACTTTCCAACATGGTGCATCGATTTACATGCCCATATTTTTTTTGTAGATACTACTAAAGTATTTGAAAGTATCGATACCTATTGCGGATCATTAAATTTGTTTTTAGGCCATTCTTTTTGTTTAATAGCTACCAGTCATCGTTTGTCAAAAACCAAATCAGAGCACCCCACTATCCACGTGGTCTTGTCTGCCCTACCCCTAGAGTATATTTGAATTTTTCCATTTTAAAAAATTCACAGTGAGTTTAATAAGGTATTTTAAAAAGTAAGTAGTTTTCACCATTTTTATTTTAAGGTCAGATTAATATCAAATTATGCCTATGTTAGACGAAAATTACATTGAAACATAATACAGTATTATATATTAATATAAATTTAAATTTTGATTTAAATAGAAAATATCTTGGTTAGAATCGATGCCAATACTTTTAAGATTCACATGGCGGGAGTAGTAATGTACAATGTTTTTCTTATGTGTAACGTTTGCTTCCAGTAGTATGGCAATAAGAATCCAGGGTTTTAGTCCTGAGTTACGACATGGTTTTAGGGACGAGGCATATAGAAGTC
This sequence comes from Pieris brassicae, assembly GCF_905147105.1. NCBI lineage: Eukaryota > Metazoa > Arthropoda > Insecta > Lepidoptera > Pieridae > Pieris > Pieris brassicae. The sequence continues at coordinate 2,575,451 of NC_059679.1, read as the reverse complement.
GAACTTCATGTTTATTTCATTGATGAGACTAAAGCAGCTCGCTTCCCAATGCAGTAGGAGCAAGACTATAGGGCAGTCGTAAGTTAACCTTACCACAAAAGTCGCAGTAGAGCGAATAATTACGCAGGCGTTGCCTCACGGAACTACCATCACAGGACTACGCAGTCCCAGAATTTAACCACAAAAGTAAGGCACGCGAACGACGATTGCAAGAATAATGGAGGCCGTGAAAATACAGCAAACAGCTGATTAATTTTTTGCTACATTATTCATTTTGGTTAACCTTACACATAATATGCTTCTATGAGCACTAGTGTTTAAACTAGGCCTAACCTGTATCTTTAACGCTAGTTCCTTCCAGTGTCAAAAAGAAATTGGTTAAGTAGTTTGTCAGTAGATATTTATTAATTTTATTGTTTATTAAATTAAATGAAGGTAGAATCTATTTAAGTTGTTGCAATGGGTTAGACTGTAGTAAGTGTGAACTTCGACAAAGATTTTTAAGTCTTGCGGATGAGAAATTTGAATACGAGATATGAATTTAGTGTCGTTATTTAGGCAATTATGGAAACTAATATTTATTGTTAAGATTTTCTATTTAAATTTAATTTTAAACAATATAACAGATTGAAGTTAGAAGTTTTAAAATACGATCTTGGTCCCAGAATTCAATCCGGATAAAAACATTACAATTTGTCAAAATAGTAAGTCACTAAGTGATATTACGACTCAGTACATTATACGACATACACATATCACGATTATTTTCATTCACGCAAAATATCATCGGTGTACGGTCTAAATTATTGTTTACGTATATCTCACGTAGCGGCTACAAATTTAAATCCGTGGCGAGACAACTAGCAGATCCTTTGCCAAAACGTAAAACATATCTCTTAAAATCGATTGGACAAATGTAGCGTTCCTTTGAAGAAAGATTCAGATCAAAGTTGATGTCTAGAACCTCGAAAGGAAAATGAAAATTTTAAGTGAACATTTACATCGATAACTCGAAACAAATTACACCGTTAGATAGGAAATTTAATGGCGAACAGGGTAGGTTTGGTTCGGTTAGGTTAGGTGAACTTTTTTTTTTATTTTTTTTTATGAGATATGAGCGTTTATAATGTTGGAAGGTTTACATCGATTACTCAAAAACTAGTTGATTTATTTTAAAAAAATTACACTGTTAGATAGGAAATTTAATGGCGAACAGGGTAGGTTTGAAAATTAAGAGGAGTTATTTTCATTATTGGCAACCGTTAATAGAACTTGTTATTACACGTCCATAAAGTAGAAAAACGTCAATATGAATGAAGTGAGAATGATAACAGTGGAATCGCTATTACTATTGACTGTTGAATAGTCGTTCATTTGTAAACCCAAATTATGATTAACATTAATAAGGAAATGGAATGAAAATATAGATACTTATTTGTAGTTGGATTCTTCAAATAAGTTTAGCGATTGGTTTTTAAAACATGTACAGAAATTATGATAGAGCTAAGCGACAGGTTTTTACCCGTAATACTGCCTGAAAGAAGATCAAACGGTAAAACAAAAAACAAAAAAATATCCAGAACAGAAGGCCTGGTAATTTGTGCACTGTCCTAGGCTGTGCACTTTGCCCCCTACCGCGAAATGATGATCAAGTGGACAATACTTCAGTCAAGGGTGTTGCATTACACTGGGCCTTGCAACAGGGTACTATTAGAAAGCTGATGGTATTTGTGGTTTTAAGTGAGCAAGGGTGGCAAAGCTGATAAAGATGATATGAAATACTTTTATATATGTCTGATGATAAAAATATCGTTCAACAGAATTGATAAGATATTGCAATGAAATTGATTGTAAGGAAATTATTGTATCAATTTGATTGGTTACCAATGAGTTTGTATTTGACAAATTGATAAAGTAATGTCAAATTTACGTCATCTACAGAAGTAATAATATTGTTACGAAGACGGGTCGACTGCAATGTTTCTAGATTTTTCCACTACTTAGAAAACTTTTCAGCAGGCTGTAATATGATTTCTGACCGTTTCAGGAGAGGGTTAATCACATATTAGAAAATTGTAATTTCCATAATGTTACCCTAGTTTTCAGGAAGCTGAAACCTTTTTTCAGTCAGTTTCAGAACATGTGTAGTCGATTGGTGCAGTTTTCAGGAGACCCGTTTTCAGGCGTTTTCAGGCCTAGGTATACCCCTTTGATGAAGGAATATTCTAGACCGAACTTTCTAGGTGTGAGACAAGGACGAAATGATAAGAGAGAGAGAGAGAGAGAAGATCAGAACTTTCTCGAAACTAGACTGAGCACTCTAGAACGCCGTACAACAAGGACGGAGCAACGTGCGAAAGAGACAAAGAGTGCGGACGTTCTAGAATTGTGCAATCGCTACTCAGTAGCAAGCCCGCCTAGAAAGTTCTCGAATATTGTTTAGAATTATTCCCAGGGATATATAAGCGAGCCGAAACGCGACTAGTCGCTTTTAGTTTTGAATGCGATTACACGAGAGAAACACCGAAGCGATAAAGTGTGAATATAAGTGATAAAGTACTGTGTGAAGTGTGCATAAGTGAAGTATTTAGTCACTGTTTTTGTGTGTGCAATTAGTGCATCTCTGCGATTAATTTGTGCCCATAAATTCCTCATTGATTTACCAAGAAATAAACCCTTGAATAAATCTACGGCATTTTCTATCCGATCCCCTAGCTCGTAACAATATCCTAATAAAAGCGATGGCTCAATATAATATGTAAGTTTTGAGTGAGTTGAAATATCTTGATGAAACATAATACTAAGGATAAGTAGGGTTGTCGTAGTAGTAGTAGTAGTTGTTGGTGTTATTAATAAAATTGTGTATTTTGTGAGAAATGAAAGTGCTTCAAGTAATTGTTGTGCTTACGATAAGTTTATTTTTTTTTAATTTGTGTTTTTAACACAGACTAGAATATCAATTTTACATGATAAATTCAATATTTTGAATATAAAGGGATCACAATAGATTTAGTTATGTAAACTTTATTAGATAGTTATGTTAATTTTTTTAAAGATATCACATCAGAATATCATTGATCACATAAAACTCCCATCCTTAAAGTAGGAAGCTAAGTAAAAGATTTAGATGTACACTTACATGAAATACGAATAATTATTGATTTTGAGGCGTCGGGACGTGACGACCCCATCGCCCACTGGTGAAATAACGTGTGACAGAGGTTATTTCACCAGCGCAATCAGTCAATCCCTTCCTAGTGGGAGTGCCATGCTGTTGCCTCCTGGCTTCAGCCAAACGGGCAGGCACGACCGGGGTAGTACCACTGTCTTTCAGAAAACCGGCGTAAAGTGATACAAAAGGTTCGCCTTCTTGTACTCGCGTTTCGTGCGGTGAGAAAGATTCCCGGAGCCCACCCCCCCCCCCCTACAAGAAATATGAAGGTGCAGAAGAATCAGAATCTACCCCAGGGGGGTACCACACGTGCTTGCGGTGGAGAATCCCCCTCTGGGCGTCCACCACCGGGACACTCAGCACCCGGTGGTGGACGCACAGGCTGCCCTTCGTATTCTGGGGGGGGGCAATTCTGCGCTCTTTAAAAAAAATAATTATCGGTCTCGGGGCAAACGGAGCAATCCAACAAAGGCACCCCCATCCACACTCGCCGTGGACTTCACAAATATTAGGGGGCTCAACTCCAACATCCACGCTGTCCACTATCATTTAGAGACTGCGAAGCCGGCCTTGCTCTTTCTTACCGAGACTCAGATTTCCTCCCCGGCTGATACTTCTTACCTCTCCTACCCGGGGTACAAATTGGAACATCCGCGATTCTACGCATGCCTGTATAGGTCCCATAGCGGAAATACCGAAACTGACCGACTCATTGAGCACATCCAAATGGCTACAGATTCCCTGCTCGAAGGGGTTCCTACCGCTGAAATCGTGATACTTGGCGATTTTAACGCTCACCATGACGATTGGCTCGGTTCGGAAATCACCGATCACGCGGGAAGATCCTTTCACGACTTTGCTTTAGCTTACGACCTGTCACAAATGGTCGCTGCGATTACGCGAATACCAGATGTGGATGGTCATAAACCCTCTTTGTTGGACCTTCTGCTGACTTCACATCCGGAGACCTATCAAGTCTCTGTTGACCCGCCATTGGGTTCATCAGATCATTGTGTGGTACGGAGCATTGTGCCGCTCACGCGCCCTTTACGGCCTAGCTTTGCGGGCTGTCGCCGTGTGTGGCACTATAAGTCAGCAGATTGGGACGGGATGCGGTCTTTTTTTGCGTCCTACCCTTGGAGACCCATTTGCTTTTCGGTGAGTACTCCGGATGCCGTCGCTGACTCTGTCGCTGATGTGGTCCTGCAGGGCATGGAACTTTTTATTCCATTCTCTGCGGTGCCGGTCGGTGGCAAGTCCCAGCCTTGGTTTAGGCGTTCGTGCAAAGAGGCTTTGCGCCGTAAGCGTGAATGCTCTTTGAAGGCACTCTCCTTAAAGCCTCAGCTAACATCGGAATATTGGGCGTTGACATATCGAATAACGTCCAGTTTCGCGGTCATTTGGAAGGGAAGGCTAAATTAGCCTCCAAAAGCTTGGTGTGCTCAGCAAGGCGAGACGGTACTTCACTCCGGGCCACCGCTTGCAACTCTATAAAGCGCAAATACGGCCCCACATGGAATACTATTCTCACCTCTGGCCGGGAGCTCCCCAGTACCAGCTCCTTCCACTTGACCGTATTCAACGAAGAGCGGTTCGAATCGTCGACGACCAATCACTTTCCGTGCGGCTTGATCCCTTGGCGTTGCGTAGAGATGTTGGGTCCCTCTGCATCTTCTACCGCATTTACCATGGGGAGAGTTCAGAAGAGTTGTTCGGTCTAATACCCGCAGCTGAGTTTCATTATCGGATGTCAAGGCAAAATACAAAATACCATCCGTATCACCTCGACGTCCGTCGTTCCACAACTGAGCGTTTTCTAAGGGAGTTTTTGCCGCGCACCACCACTATGTGGAACCAGCTGCCCACTGAAGTATTTCCGAACCAATTCGACTTAGGGTCCTTCAAGAAAAGAGCGTACCAATTCTTGAAAGGCCGGCAACGCACTTGCGAGCTTTCTGGCAAAGTGAGTGTCCATGGGCGGCGGTATCGCTTCACATCAGGTGAGCCTCTTGCCCGTTTGCCTGCTATTACATTTAAAAAAAAAGGATTAATACGCTTATGGGGGTGTAGGGTTGGTGGAAATGAAACCCCATATACTTAAACACACATGTATATTTACTCTAAAATAAATCAATACAATGTATCGTTTAAAACAGTCTACCGGTAGCTTGTGTCGCGATACGTGGCGTAGGTACGATCGTACGACCTGCCGGCGACGAAGCTCGGTAAAGACTAGCGTCTCCCGCGCAGTGTTGCCAGTCCCCACATCAGCCCCCCCGGAGACCTATAGGTCGTACAAGTGGCGCGGAAATCGAACTCTTCTGCCTGAACGAGTTACATAATCAGGCTTCTTCGCAGGGGGCATACTGGGAACTGCAATGGTGTTATTGATAGGCTCCTCCTCAGTCAATATGTGTGCCGGTTTCACTCGATCTATAGACACCGTTGTTGTCTTGCCGTCCATTTCTATTCTCATGGTCTTGTCTGTCCGGTCAAGGACTTTGTACGGACCAGAGTATGGTGGTTTTAAAGATTTACGTACGGCATCCTGCCTTAAGAATACCGACGTTGCCTGTTTTAGATCCTTATGCACGAATGTTTTGGCCTTACCATGTCGCATAACAGGCGTTGGCTTTAACTGGCTGATATGCTGCCGTAGACGCGACAAGAAATCACTGTGGTCGGTGATTTCAGTACCCGACGATATGAATAAGTCTCCAGGTAATCTAAGACCTTCACCGTATAACAGCTCAGCAGAGCTGGACGATATATCCTCCTTCCATGCGCTACGTATGCCTAAAAGAACTAAAGGAAGCACCTCATGCCAATTCTCGTTATCATGACACATTATAGCCGCTTTTAATTGTCGATGGAATCTCTCCACCAGGCCGTTAGCTGCAGGATGATATGCAGTAGTTGAGATATGCTCGGAACCAGTATGCCTTGCAAGTTCTTTAAAGAGATGCGATTCGAACTGCCTTCCTCTATCAGTTGTAATTTTAAGCGGACAACCAAATCGTGCGATCCACTCGTTAACAAAACCATAAGCCACACTTTCAGCCGTTATATCTGTTAACGGAATAACTTCAGGCCATCTCGTGAATCGGTCGACAGCAGTTAAGCAATAACGGTAGCCGTGTGAAATAGTCAGCGGTCCAATAAGATCTACATGAACATGGGCGAAACGTGAAGATGGTTGTGAAAAAACGTGTATAGGGGCTCGAGTATGTCTTCCAACTTTTGAGCGTTGGCACGCTATACAGGCTTTCGTCCATGCCCTACAATCTTTTTTTATATTCGGCCAAACATACCTCTCTGTCATAAGTCGAATCGTAGGCTTAGCACCAGGATGACTCAACCCGTGGATGGAGTTGAACGCTTGTTTCCGAAAATCAGGTGTGAGGTACAGACGTGGCGAAGGGCTGGAGATGTCGCAATACACTTTGCTGGAATTAGAGATGTAAATTTTCTTTAAATTTAACGAAGAATTACTGTTTAATATATCGTTCAATTCCGCGTCTCTATCTTGTGCTGCAGCCAGCTGGTCTAAGTCTATGTCCGATATAGCTTCGATTCTTGACAGTGCGTCCGCTACGACATTATCATCACCGGAGATATATCTCACGTCAGTCGTAAATTGCGAGACAAAATCATAATACCGGAATTGCCGTGGCGAACATTTGTCCGATGCCTTGCGAAATCCTGCGACAATAGGTTTATGGTCGGTCCAAATCGTGAAAGGTCTTAACTCAACCATAAACCGGAAGTATTTCACTGCCTCGTAGATTGCAAGCAATTCTCTGTCAAATGGGCTATATTTCCGCTGAGCTGATGTTAACTTTTTCGAAAAGAATGCAAGCGGTTGACATACGTCATTAATCTTTTGTTGTAGTACTGCACCTATCGCTATATCCGATGCATCTGTTACTAACATTAAATTCGCCGTTGGATTTGGGTGAGCTAGGAGAGTGGCACCCACAAGGTTCTCTTTGCACAACTTGAAGGCCTCCTCGAGCTCATGCGTCCAACATATGGGCGTCGTTGCTTTATTGTCATTACCAGAAAGAAGATCATGGAGTGGTGCTTGCATCTGAGCAGCATTTGGTAAATAACGTCTGTAAAAGTTTATCATGCCAAGGAATCGTCTGAGTTCTCTTAAATTCTTCGGCTGCGTAAAGTTCTGGATTGCGATGACTTTCTCTGGAGTAGGACGTGTGCCTTCTGCAGTGATAAGATATCCAAGAAACTCGATCTCTGAAACACCGAATATGCTCTTAGAAGTGTTCAAAACAGCTCCGTGATCTCGTAGACGTCCAAGTGCTTGACGTAGGTGTATCTCATGCTCATCATGGCTTCGTGAGGCAATGAGAACATCATCAATATAAGGAAAAGCAAAATCCAGATCTCTTAATATTTCGTCCATGAATCTTTGAAATGACTGGGCGGCATTCCGCAGACCAAATCCCATGTAAGGAAATTCGAATAAACCGAACGGTGTTGTAATCGCAGTCTTAGGTATGTCACTGGGATTGACAGGTATTAAATTGTATGCGCGCACCAAATCAATTTTGCTAAACACTATGCAATTATTTAAATTATGTGAAAAATCGGCGATGTGGCGAACCGGATATCGATCAGGTATTGTACGGCTGTTTATACCTCTATAATCACCGCATGGGCGGTCTGTGCCATCTTTCTTAGGCACCAACTGTAGCGGTGCTGCCCACGGGCTATCTGAACGGCGTACAATACCTGTTCTTACCATGTCTTCGAACTCACGCTTCGCTCTGCGGAGTCGATCCGGTGCCAATCTGCGCGGTCGGCTAAACACAGGTGGACCAGGCGTAGTCCGTATGTAGTGTAGCGTCTTGTGTTTGATCTCACGTACCTCTGGCTCACCCGATGGTTTCGTAACCTCCGGAAACTCAGTGAGAAGAATGTGATACCGTGAGGTGCCTGAAACAGTTTTGATTTGGTATACAGTAGCTGAAGCTGGCTTAGCACTTGCTTTAAGAGTTGTTGTTACATCCACTAGCTTGTGATTACGCACATCAACTAATAGATTATAATAAGCTAAAAAGTCTATCCCTATTATAGGTTTCGTCACATCTGCTATTACAAAACGCCAATGAAAGTCTCGGCGTAAACCGAGGTTTAAATTTAAATTGATTGTTCCATACGTATTAATCACTGAGCCATTGGCTGCATAAAGTTTGTACTCACAGTTTTTTAACTGCTTATTATTTACATATTTACAAGGATACACACACAAATCCGAACCAGTGTCCATTAAAAAATCCAGTCTTGTGTTTTTATCTACAACAAAAATACGACGCACGTGGTTGTGGCAGCCATTGTTCGTCGCCATTAATGACTGCTGTTGTCGTTTCCCTTATATGAACATGGCGCACGACACTTTGTCGCGTTTTCTTTGAATGTGCGGTGATACCAACACACGCCACTCGTTGAAACATCTCGTGAACGTATGCACGCTGTCCCGATCGCGAGCGTGGACGCCGAGATGTAGATGTAGAAAGGGCTGCGACTTGCTTGGTTAGCTCGGCAACGCAATTCCTTAGTTCTTTTATCTCGTCGTGCGGGAACGCCACGTGGTTAATTTGTGGTTGACACATGACGTCAGTAACTGCGTCCGCTAGCGACGCCAAGGAGTCTAGCGAGCTCTTTGGTTGTGACGCAATTATGACTCGAATATTTGTTGGTAATCGGCTCGACCATATGGACCTAATGAAGTCATCTGGAATTTCTGGACCTGCGAGATTTTGTAAGTGTCTTAAAACTTGGGATGGCTTCCGGTCTCCAATGTCTTCGTGTGTTAAAAGTTGTCGCACCCGTTGTTCTTGGGATGATGACAATCTCGATATTAATTCGGTCTTCAAAGATATATACTTGTCCGTAGTGGGCGGGTTTTTTATTATGTCTTTAATTTCCGAAACATACTTGTAATCCAAATTTGACACTACATAGTTATACTTAGTAGTGTCCGCCGTGATATTCGCCAACGTAAACTGGCTTTCGATCTGTGCGAACCATAGCACAGGTTCGTCGGGCCAAAATGGCGGCACTTTAACACTGACGCTATTGATCACGGGAGCGTCATGCGCGTCTTGATTGTCCATCACGTCGGTGTCACCAATATATGGGGGTGTAGGGTTGGTGGAAATGAAACCCTATATACTTAAACACACATGTATATTTACTCTAAAATAAATCAATACAATGTATCGTTTAAAACAGTCTACCGGTAGCTTGTGTCGCGATACGTGGCGTAGGTACGATCGTACGACCTGCCGGCGACGAAGCTCGGTAAAGACTAGCGTCTCCCGCGCAGTGTTGCCAGTCCCCACACGCTTTTAGAATACATTGGTATCATCCATAAAGTGCCTGTAATGGAAATACTAATTAAAACCACAAGCGCTCTTATAAATAAATACCAACAAGATATTGTTTATGGTAAGAATGAGTTTGATGAAATATTATTCGGTTATTTAAAATGTATAAGGCTACTAAATACTTCACTTCACACGAAAAATGCAACAATCAGTGGTATAAAATAAAAAATAAATCAGTGACGCTACAACCTTTTTAGGTCTGGGTCCAGTAGCGGATCAAGCTAGCGCCTAAGCTAGGGGCCTGTAGCAAATTCTATCAAGGGACCTTTGGTTTGCTTTAGATTCTCAAGTTTAGGATATTGAATAAAACAAAACCGTTACGAATAAATATTTCTGGATCTAGATTGGCAAATTAAGAGATAGTAACACAATATGGACTATATATTCTTTAAGCAAATCATGCTCTATATTCAACAAAGTAATATGATAAAGACGTTCTTATAAAAAAATATTTCCACTTGAAATGTAGATGTGGTATAGATGCTAGTCTAAAGATATCGATTATAATTAAACATTAGAACATTACGGTAAAAAGTTTGTAATATACCTACTTATCTTCAACGATTTGACGTGATGAATTCGAGTTTTAGATTTTTAAGTGGAAGTGAAGCAAGATATATTACGCTCCTATGTAATATTTTTTTTTATTACGGTAAGGTTAGGTTAGCATGTTGGAAGGCGGGGCCCCCAAATTCGCGAGCCCGTAGAATTTGCTACTCTTGCTATATGGCTAATCCGGCACTGTGCGTAGTTACGGTAACAAATCATCGTGATGAATCCAGCATCTCACAATCTATGACTTATATTATTGATAAGGTCGTTGTAATTCTGTATTTTATATAAAGTAGCTGATTAGGTAGTGATAAGTAATTAGCCAGGGTTTTGAGAAAGCCATCTCCGGAACGATTAGAGATATCGCTGCTGCAGTACTGCTTTCCAAACTTTTTATTTAGTTTTGTTCAGTCATGCGCTCATAGCGGCCAAGAGCAAGTTAGGTTGCGGAACTTTGAAGTGAGCCATAACACGGGAATCCCTACTACTCATAATGCAAATATCACAACTGGGGCGAAACGTAGATTCAGTAGATTTTAGATAACAAGTAGTATTCATTCGAAATTAAAAAAAAAACATCAAAGCACTAATGAAAATGATTCGAAATTCAAATCCACACAGCAAAGTACTTTTTAATATCATTCGAAATACGAAAATTACACCAAAGAACAAATGGAAATGATTCGATTTTCAAAATAAATTTGAAATTCGAAAAATACACTACAGCACAATTGGAAATGATTCGATATTTATAATAAACTAGCGGACCCCACAGACTTCGTTCTGTCAAAAAGATTTGAAATGTGGCAGTTTTTTATATCCAATTTTATAGTCGACGCAAAAAATTCTCATGAACTTAGGGTTCAAACCTGATTGGAAAATAATGTAAAAGAATAGTGGGAACCTAAAAGTAACAAATATTTAAAAATTGTGTGCCTCATTGATATATTTTCCTATAATTATGTATTCAAATAATTTTGCTCAGATAGGGATACTAAATTAATAATTCAAAAATGAAATCCTATTTTTAACGCGATTTGTTTGACAGATGTAATGACGTGAAGACATATGCATTTTATGTCACATGCCGAAACTAAAATAAAAGAAATAATATCGCGAAGCCAACCAAACTAAAAATCAGTAATGATCTATAGCTCTCACATTTTTTGACTTATCGATTTGGTCGGGATCGCGATATTATCTCTTGTTGTGTTTCGGAACGCAACATTGATTAGACATCAGTGAGTGCTTGTAATTTAATATGAACTTTGTTGAATAGCAATAAAGTTCAAATTGACTCTACATTTGATTTACAAAACGTTTGTATGGGAAAATGAATGGCTGTTTTAGGGTTTTCCCGTACATTATTCGAATTTTTCTCGGCGTAAAAACCATCCTTAGACTTCAACGAACATTTAAAAAAAGAATTGGTACAATTGGTCCAGGCGTTGTAGAGTTATGCGCTTACCAACACATTTTGCGATTCATTTTTATATTATAGAAGATTGAAATTCGAAAAATACATCAAAGCACTAATTGACATAATTCGAAATTCAAACCGATACTCCAGATCACTACTCGACATGATCCGAAAAAGGAAAACGCGTGATTGACGTTTAGAAATCATTTTATTGATATTTTTATAATTTATTTTCTAATCATATAACCTATTTATATCGGAACGCTTGTTGTTGTGACAGCATCATTGAGACTGACCCACCTATAAAAAGGACTTATTATTGAAACAGGTGCATTTCTTTTCATATGCAATAAATATCAGGAGTATCTGTATAGTGTATGTATATGTATTACCAAGCTGCACTAGTTTACTAAATATATGAGAAAGGAAGAACAACAACTAACAACACTACGGATAGGTAGTAGCAGACATATGTACATATATAAATGTCTGCACCAAGAGACGAGAAGCGGTTTAGGTATTTAATATTAAAATATAGGATGGACACTCCACCCTCGGACATGCACCAGAGCAGATAAAAATATAAATATATCTTTCCTCCAAATTCGATTTTGTGCCCTTTGGAATAGGCTTGGGGCTTGGTTCAAATGCTATCCTCGTGTAATGATATTGCAAGGGAAATGCCAGCATTAAAAGTCTAGCACAAGGCGTTATTAAAAACCATTATCCACTCACCTTTGGTTACACATCAAGTAATAATTAACCACTGTGGGTGAGTTTAAAGTATGCTGATCTTATTGTATATTTACGCATATTATAAACGCATTAAGTTTCGTTTAAATCGAATTAAGTCTGGGGTCTTATAAGTACTTGAATAAATGTTAGGCTCAAGTAGGCAGAATACAACATACCATCCGTATCACCTTGACGTCCGTCGTTCCACAACTTGTGCAGATCTATATAATGATGTAGAGGTATAAATAAGTGATAACAATCAGAAAAAATATATTATATTTTAAGGAATAATGTTTCATTGTTTTTCTTTGTTATATGCTCTTCATACCTAATTAATTAATTGAATATTATTAAACATAGTTGGTGCAATTGTTTGTATGTGTGATCTTTATTTAATCAGCACATTTTGTTTGGTTTATAAAATCTGTGTAAATGCGAATTTATGACTAAATGCGGTTTTACCTCTTCCACATATAAATAAATGAATAAGATCTTAAGTATCTAAATTAATTTTAATTGAAAATATTTCATAGCCTCGCAGTGAGCGTGATAGGCCAGTTTCACCATAACCTCTAAGAACAAGTCGAATTGTATTAAGATTGTTTGCATTGTATTAATAAAATCGTAATTATATGAAATAATCTTTTAGCCCAATTGTTGATGCTACATTTTTATGTGAGTTACTGCCAACAGCAAAATTTCTGAATTCGAGCTCTGGCTCGAAGTCCGCTCTATGTTTCTTAATTGTGACCTTGAGGTTAGTGTTTAATTTAAAACCCGAAAAGATTCGTTTAACTGGCGTTTACATCTAAGTATGTAGACCTTAGGCAAAGGTAATACATATATGTAGCAGGACAGCTACCACAAAGAAAAAACTATGATAAGAGTACAAAGTGACGTCAAACGACTGGGATATGTGAGCATTTTCATACGATGGAATTTATCCGGTCATGTTTTCGCGTTATCGCGTACCGCGTTTATATATTTATAGTATCGAGTTTAGGATACCTTTAACTGGGGCTGCAGTATCTCTAAATCTATAATGCTTAAAATTTATGAAAAATAGTCATAATAATTTTATGTTAATTATGATTCTCCATCTACACGGTGTCTAATCTTCATTTAGACTGTTTTGATAATTGAACACAAAGGTTAGGAAACTGATTTTTGTCAATATAACGTATCTTGTTAATTACCTATAGACAATATTTTTTTCACTGATTGATTGTGATTCCTGGTGCCGTATCCAGCACAACACGACAAATATTTTTTTTTGCTATAATATAGAAACCACAACAAAGCCACCGGCTTCTACCCACGGTGTAAATTTGTAAATTTTATAGAATAATTATTATACTCGAGCTTTGTCCTCAAGATCAGCATAGATTACATGTAGTACATATCGTGATGCCATTCCGCACTGTGGTTGAGGGTAGATAAAACACATATTTTAACATTTTCACTCATTTTTTAAATTGAAGGTAATGTTGAAAAGATTCTGTTCTCTGCCTAACGACGATCGTCATTTACTTTTTAGTGCTCCGCCACTTGGCACATTTATGTCGTTGGGCAGCACAGCGCATTTTTTTCTTAAAAGTTTTCTAGATTAGTAAGCGTAAACTCGAGTGTAACGATTTCGAGTATTTATAGAAAAAACTCAAGAAATTAAAAATTAAATTATATGCACAAGCACAACGTCCTCGACATCGACAACATTGAGGTGATTCAAGATTGGATGTCCCGCCACTGATGCCATCACGAAGCAGATCACCGTCACGTCCCGCTCCAGCTGCGTCGCGTTGTCCTAGGCCTCGTGCTTCTGCTGGAGCCGCTCGCAGCTTTGTCGCTGCCCCTTACACCGTTGCAGGAGCTGTCAAGATACGAAGGTTGGTTTTGTTCTGCATCGACGTTTCTACGTGTTCTTTATAAATCAAATTTGCGGGTAACCTCTGGGGTTATCACTTTATTGAAGAACATGTTATTAACCTTATAACCCTATAACCTTATGTAGGTACTTTTCACGTAAATATTTAGTGCTGCGGGTCGTCTTTGGGATTACCACTTCACTAATTACGTGATTTTAGGTATGGTAGATGTTTTGTGGGCCGTCTCTGGGATTGCCACTCACAATAAATTAGTAATGCGGGTCGCCTTTGGGGTTATCACTTTACTAATACGGTAAGTAATAGTACCTACATACTACCGGTACTGACGTGTGCAAATTGCCACAACTTTTGGAGATATCACTTTACCTATGGGTACCTACGTATCTAGTATAGTTGATAACTTGTGCAGACGTGTGCAAATTGCTACACGATAAATGTAGTAATGCGGGTCGCCTCTGAGGTTATCACTTTACTAAATATTAGGTATATTATACCTACCGTCGGTAGTTACCTACCTGTGCAGACCTGTACACGTGTGTAAATCCAGTTGTAATGTAGCATTTACCTTACTATTCCAGATGTACCCTCGAACGAAGGCGTACATAACCAAAAGCGTTACGCACGGCCGTCGCCCGCGCCGCCGGTATCGGGCCCTAACAACCACTTGTCGCTGGATGAGACGATGAACTGCTGCAGGTATTGGGAGAAGATCCATCAAAGTCTAATACTCCAGGTAAAGACATACAGTCTGATCTTGCAGTACGCCTACAATACATAGCTACAACTGGGTTGTCTAAAGAAACAAGAAAGGAACTTTTATCTAAGTACCTACTGCCAGGGAATTGTACCCCAATCAATGCACCTGCACGATTTATATAGAGACCAAGGTTTCAAATGAAACCAAATGCTACAGCTACTTCTTGTTTAGCAGAGGTACTCACAATGTTCTTGTCTGCGGAAACAAGAAATATGACCCTTATAAAATTACTTATGGATGCGAGTAAGTTGTTGTGACACCCAATACCAAGACTCAGTCAGTCAGTCACACGACAAAACTTCATTCTATATGACCTTAAAAGATCTAAAAGAACAACTTCAAGCAACATAGGTATACAAGTACCTATTTAGTAAGTGATTAGTTGACACTTTGAAAGCGGTGGAAGCCATATTTACATCTGCCGCAGATTAGAAACAACCTACAAGCACGCATCAAACTCAGAAAAGGACAAATAAGGGCAAAAGAATTTAAACTGGTGAGCTCCTCTCCGGAATCATAGGTAAAAGGGGCATCGAGGATGAAGGAGCTTGCTCACAGCCTACTATAGGCATTCGCGTTCAGCGCCGCCGGCAGCTCCGCGCGCGCCACCTCGAGCTCACTCGTAGTTTATCCAACTCTAATAAACAATGCTCACTTATTACTTGTGATACAACTCTATTATCGTGGATAAAAGGTTATAAAATACCATTTTCTTGACTAGTTAATTATATCCTCAAAGTTAATTATATTCAGAGTTCAGTCTCTGAAAGCCAATTCGAACAATCTATAAATGACCATCTCTCTATTGGCGCCATCTCGGAATGTCAGCCTTACGAAGGACAGTTTATATCTCCAGTATTTTTGATTCCGAAACCAAGCGGCAAGAATAAATTTATAAATACATACAAAGCATTATTTCAATAAGAGGATTTAAAAACGGCTTAAAACTTATATCTAATGATTGTTTGATGAGCCCTTTACACCTCCAAGACGCATAATTGATATAATATCTGCGTTTTAGTTTCTCTGCAATACTATACGAATGTAACGTCTTGCCGTTTGGTCTCAACACTGCTCCATTGGTGTTAACAAAAAATATTAAGCCTGTGGACAGTTTACTGAGATCTTGTGGCTATCTACTAGATATTTGGACGATAGTGTTCTCAGTTGATGGGGACTTACAATGGTATTGTGCGTTAGACCAACCTATAAATTAAATTAAATTAAACAAGATGACTTTTTGTTTAGAAATTTATAGTGATTCCTCAACTATGGGGTGTTGCGTAGCATGTGGGGAGGAACGAGCGAGTGCAATGTGGTCTCATTGAGAATGCTCATATCACATTCACCATCTAGAATTACTTGCTGCATAATATTCTGGACAGAACATTTTTGCTAAATAATATTGAAATTGTCAAATACTCCTGCGAATTGATATTGAATTTCGTATATCAATCGCATGGGTGGTGTCCAATTTCGCCATCTTACTAAAATTGCTAAAGAACTTTGGCAATGGTCCGAAGTCCTCAATATTGTGGTTTCCGCATTATACATTAGATTGGCTGACAACAGTGTAGCAGACGCTGTGTTACAAAGAGTTCACATAGACATAGAATGGAAATTGTCAAACTATGCCTTTCATTATTTAAGATTGTACATCACTTTGGTTAACCACAGGTCGACATTTTTGCCAGTAGATTAAATTGCAAATGTACTGTAGTGACGAGTGATAGAGGTGAGGTGAGGTTTCCTGGTCAATTTTTTTATGGCCTTCCACCGTTTGCTATCATATTAAAAACATTAGGGAAAATTATTAACGACAATGAGTTTGGCATCATCGTTGTTTTCCTATGGGCTACTCAACCGTGGTATCCAACTTTCAAAAGGCTCTTAGTTTCAGGACCCATAATTTTCTAACCTAATAAAACCTTATTATCTCTCATTTCAGCAACCGAGATGTACATCAAAGGATTATCCTGGTTGCCGGAGTATCATCGAAATGTCCCTTCTAAGAAGTGTGCCCTTATCATCAGTCTCCACCATGATGTTTGTACCATATGTTTGTTTCTGTGCAACATAACATAATAAGGACATTACTAAAATATAAGATATAAAATTTTGAGCCTCTTAAATAAAGGTACCCAACTAAAATACCTTATTTACTTCGATTGAACCACCCCAAACTATAATTCCATGTCTAGTAATAGATAAAACATATGCATGATAAGCAGGCAATACCGTATCATGGTTAACAGTTTCTCTTAGTCGTTTTAACACAAAAACGAAACTCTATTTTACATAATATGGGAATTAAAGTTATTGGTCTAGAATTAGTCATTGGTGTTATTGCTTCTTTTTTATGTAATGGATAATTGATATTTAAAATATGTATGTCAGTGGATCAAGTAGGTATAAGCGCATGATTTAATTGTTTTGCTATCAAAATTATCGTATCCTGTAGATTTTGTATTTTTTAAAGACGTAATATTTTTTTAATATATCCGTTCTGTTTATGGGGGAGAGAAAAATACTTTTATGATATAGAGCGATTTTGGCTTCTGGCAAATTGTTTGTTTTACTTTTAGTAGGCAGTGAGGTAAAATAGTCATTAAATAAGTTTTATATTTCATGTGGTGATTCATATGTTTTGTTATCGATGTTAATTGCTTCTATCTTCTATAATATAAAAATGAATCGCAAAATGTGTTGGTAAGCGCATAGCTCTACAATACTCTAACGCCTGGACCAATTGTACTATTTTTTTAATGTTCGTTGAAGTCTAAGGATGGTTTTTACAGCGAGAAAAATTCGAATAATTTCTGGGAAAACTCTAAAACAGCCCTTTTCTTTTTCCCATAAAAAGTTTTTTATAAATAAAATGTAAATTAAATTTGAACTTTATTGCTATTCAATAAAGTTCATATTAAATTACAAGCACTCACTGTTGTCACAAACAATGCACGACACAAGCAATGTCGCGTTCGAAACACAGCAAGTGATAATATCGCGAACCCGACCAAATTGAATAGTCAAAAAATGTGAGAGCTATAGATCATTATTACTGATTTTTAATTTGGTTGGCTTCGCGATTTTATTTCTCTAATTTTAGTTACGGCATGCGACATAAAATGCATATGTTTTCATGTCATTACATCTGTCAAACAAATCGCGTTAAAAAAAGGATTTACTTTTTGAATTATTAATTTAATATTACTTCCTATTACTAATAGGAAAATATATCAATGAGGCACACAATTTTTAAATATTTGTCACTTTTAGGTTCCCACTATCCTTTTAGATTATTTTCCAATCGGGTTTGAACTCGCCTCTTAGTTTGAAGCCCTCTAGCAGAGATCCCAGTCGGGGTTTTTAGTGGGTCACAGAAGAGTGGCCAAAGTTTGTGGAAGCGAAGATACTTTGGTCACCCGAGCTGAACCTCACACATCGGTTTATCATCAGGGTGATGGCAGAACCAAGGGAACAAAAAACTGCCACATTTCAAATCTTTTTGACAGAACGAAGTATGTGGGGTCCGCTAGTTTCTGAATAAAATGTCATGTCTCGTGTTTTTGTTTTAATTACATTCCAGGCTGCTCTAGTTTTATTTTTTTGCGCAATTTATGTACTCTGCATTAGCAAGTTGATGGGATTTTTGAATACATTTTTTTAAAAATAGATGCTTTTTTATTATATGCTGATTTATTTTGATTTTTATTGTGCTTATTTAAACAATATTTTAGGTGTAACGTTCTTTTTCTTATACATTTCTTTAGCTAAGGTGCTAAATTAGAGTGATAGTATAGTATTTTTGATAGGTTTGAATGTAGTTTTAGTTTTTAAGATCGAAAACAAAAATTGTAAAATAATGTTATAGTGTCATGGAAGTTGTCCAATGCTTCATTTCCCTATTGAGTTCTCGTCTATGTATAATAAACCAGTACTTTGAAGTACCTTTAAAATTTACGTTTTCTTTGAGTGAAAAACAGCGATTGTGCGGTCTCATGGTCGGAAATGCCAAGTAGTGGAGGGCCGATTGTGTGTCATTTATGTTGCTTGCTATAAAGTCGAAGCAGGAGTTTTTACGTGTTGGGCGCTTTACATGATTTTGTGAATTATTATTTTGAAGAGTAGAGAGTAAGTTCGCGGAAACTTTTATTATTTCTTAAAATATCTACGTTCCAGTCTCCAAATAGTAAAAGGTTTTCTTGCGTTTACTGCATAGCTTACCTAGAAGTTGGTCTAAATTATATAAAAAAGTTGTTACATCTAAAGTAGGAGTCCGGTAAATAAATATTATTATTAAGTTGTATTTACTTTTTTCAACGCGACAATATTCGAATGGAAGAGGTATTGGAGGTCTAGAGTAACAAATTTCCTTGTATTTTAAATTATTTTTTATTAAGACGCACAAACCTCCTCGGCGGTGATTAGGCCGAAAATATCAAGAGATTAATCTATAATTATTTATCTTAACGTTGGATTCGCTTCCCCGTTTAATAAAAGTTTATGTCAAACATAACATGATGTTTACATTTCCTAAATGTCTTTGCAGGTCTGTTAATTAATTATTAGTTAATACAGTTAATTAATTTTACATTTATGTGAGTATTATACTGTATATTCGTTAGTTACCTATTGCTGTCGCAATAGATATAACGCATTACACAATTGTGAGATGAAGGTATAAGGACGTTTCGTCGTTTGCACCAATTATTAATACTATAATGTCTTTTGAGTTGACTTAAAATTTGTGCACTCGTTACATGGGGCTTAATAAACGAAGTAATATTGTAACTGTTATTTTTCATGTTAAGTCTTGATTTTATGAATTTATGTGTCAAGCAACAAGCTTGCTGATCCAAATATTATTATTTTGGGTGGATTTTCTATTGCTTGAGCATTTAAAGTCATGACATTATCGTTTTGAATAACAGATTCTGTTGTTCTTATAGGGACATCTATTGGCAGCTCCTTAATTATCTGAGTGTGAATCTCACATCAGATCCACGGCTATTAAATGAGCTAGTTCGAGATTTAATAGCTATTGTTATAAGAAGTGATTGATTACCAAGAGTAAATCTTCAGAAATGGTTAAAATACGAATGCGACTGATTCTATGACTAAGTGTGAAGATTTTTACTCGAAAGAGTTTGAATGTCGCGCCATTTTTACCATAAGGAACATGGATTATCACATTGGAATGATCTTTATTTCTATATCCGGAATAATCATCATCAGCATCATCATCATCTATTCTTAAAATAGAGAAGTACTAGCAAATAACAGAAAACAATCTTTTTATATAAAATTAAAACAGGTATTCCAATATTCTACACTAAAACTTTTTCTTAAGTTGTCACGAGTGTTGCCTGCCATTATTTTAATATTCAAACTCCAACATATACTGTGCGGCATAACACAAGTTTTATATCAGGCGCATTTTAAATTATAATTGTAAGGTGGGGCGACATGCGCCATCACTTCTAATTGTATTTGACCAGCCAAAGGCCTTGTAAAGAAATAATACAAATTTTACAAGAAGTCTAAAGAGTTTCATTTACCGGCCCAGTCATTCCCTAAAGAATGAACATGGAGGCCCATGAGGGGAACAAAGAAGAAATAGAATTTTAATTAAGAATTAATCAACCGAGCAGTAGTACAGCTAAAGTGCCACATCGAGAGATTTAACCAAAAGTTAAGTGTCCTCAATTTAATTATTTGTGCAAATAAGTATTTTATTTTCTAATATTTTAAAGTAGTGAGATTAAGTAATTGGTTAAAATTATTTGTAAATTTTCATAGCGGGTACCTACAAGTAGGAAAAAAATGGTATTATTTATAGTGTAGTTTTCATCTTTTGATTTTGTTATTTAACATTTAATTAGATACCAAAGACACGGAGATATTATTGTTTTTTATATATTTTCGCATATATATATCTTTAAGTATTTCGTCTAATACTGCGTAAGCACTAAATAGGTATCTAATTCCGTACTTAGGTAGTTAAATTCAAGCGCATTTGCCGACTTTTCCAGGTTTTTCGCGTCGACACGGAAGTTGCATTGCACCGGCCGGGAGCCGTGAGTAAGCAACGAAAGCATTGTGTGGCAGGTACCACTGAAACGAGGAACGTGAGTCTATGTAATTTAATTGAAATATTAAATTTTTTTGTTATTGTTTTCATTGTGGCTTATCATGTCTGTGGAAGCAAAATTAAGACTGAAAGAATTAGATATTAAAAGGTCGTCTACAAAAGGACAAAAAACTAACTTTAAAAATTATTGAAGTAGTATTCATGATAAGTTGGAATTCAATAATATCGAGTTTTATAGAGTTAAAGTTAAAACTAGCTACATTTGAAGCTATGTCGGTTAGGGTTGACGATTTGCTAGGTGAAATAGACGTTTTAAGTCCTGAAAATATAAATATATGTCGGAGAATGAATATTTTAAAATTCCCGCCACTCTGAAGTTAGTCGTAGAATGCGGTGTGTTTAGGTAAGGTAGGCTGTCAACGTTGACAATTGACAATTGACAATGCCTAGTCTGTGTGATCTACCAAATGTCAGTGGCGCGACTGTTTCGTGGCAGTAAGTGAATTCTTTAGTCACTTGAGTTTCGAACGTCGCCTGCGCCGGACGTACGCACTGACTGTATTATAATGTCGGACGACGGTAGTAACACCAATTTTGCAAATATTAATCGCGTTGAATCTGCGACATCAGAAGTGGGATCGCTCCTATCCGTGACAGCAGCAATGGCCAGTACGTTGAGTAATGGATGTTTCACGCCTAATGCAACTCCGGACCAAGTGGCTAACGATCCGTCCACGTCAAGCCGCAATGAACGTGGCACGCTATCATCACCCGAGGCGTGGTCATTATTCCTCAAGAATATGATGACCAGCTTCCAGGATCCTATCCCGCAGCCATCTACATCTCCCGCAGCTGCTAGGAAACTGTGATCGAGTGAAATATTTCTGTCATATTTTGATCCGGATGAGTGTCAATTCACTGAGTCACAATGGTGTGAAAAGATTGAACATCACATGAAAAATAATTCCTGGAGCGACTACGAAACAAGAAACGCAGCGTTCACGCACCTACAAGGCCGTGACGTACGTCGAGTATTCTACAACAAATTGGCGCTTAAAGACCGACTAGATACTGGATGGGGTGAGTCCAACAAAATTGAAGTTGTGATCTATGGCATTACTGATGTCCAGGTAGAGAAATATTTAAGACGCCAGGTTTGATTTTTGCTCTTGGTAGTCAAGGTGCTGGAATTACTCGCGATGTTTACGTTTGCCTGACTATAACTCAGTGTTGGACCAAATTGGTACCGATTTAACTAACGAAGAAGATATTGATAGGTTAAGATTGATACTGGAAAGATGTAAAACTAATTTTACTACTAACGATTCTAGCACTACTGTTAAAACTGGTGAAATGCAAATAGGGCTAGGGAACCCCGATAAAATTGTGCAGCGACGGCCGTGTAGGCTGGCCCCTTCTGAGCGCGCCGTGATGCGTGAAATAATAGCTGATTTAGAACGTGAAGGTATAATTCGTGAGAGTTCCTCACCTTTTTCTGGTCCGGCTTTGTTCGTCAAGAAGAAGGATGGGTCTGACCGTCTTTGCGTGGACTTTAGAGAACTCAATTCTAACACTGTGCGCGATAGTTACCCTTTACTACTAATATTCGAACAGATGGACACCCGAACATATCAAAGCTCATTCTACTATAATAGGTTACCTCACTTCTGCACCTGTTTTAACCATATTTCATCCCAGTAAACCAATTGAATTGCACACAGATGCAAGTTCAATCGGATATGGTGCAATTTTGTTTCAAAAATTTGATAATCAGCTAAAGATTATTGGATACTTTAGTCAGAGAACAGCTGGTGTAGAAAGTAGGTATCATAGTTACGAGCTCGAAACTTTAGCGTTTTTCAAGGCCCTTAAACATTTTCGCCATTACCTTCTTGGTAGAGAATTCAAAGTTGTCAACGACTGTAATGCTCTTAAGGCATCCCGTCACAAACGCGAACTTTTACCCCGTGTTCACAGATCGTGGGCATATATGCAAACATTCGACTTTGAAATTGAATATCGTAAGGGAGACAGAATTCCACTTGTAGACTACTTAAGTCTTAATCCAATCGACTCCAAACAAGTAAATGTATCCTGTAAACATGACGAATAGTTAAGAGTCGAACAAAGACTAGATCCCGATCTCAAAAACATAGAGTCCATAGAAAATGATACCATCGATGCCAGCCTCAGATCGTCATATTCACTGGAGGACAATTTATTATTTAAAAATTTCCAAATTGATGGCAGGACTTTAAGCCGCGTGATAGTTCCAAAAAAGTTTTCGTTGGCAAATAATTCAGAGATTTCACGACGAATTAAAACACCTCGGTTGGGATAAAACACTGAGTAAAATTAGGGAGTATTTTTGGTTTCCAAATATGACTTCAAATGTTAGAACTTACGTTAATCATTGTTTGCCTTGTAAGATAAATAAAAATCTAACTGGTAAGAAGCAATCCCTTTTACACCCTATTGATAAGGTCGCGGAGCCATTTCATACTGTCCATATAGACACCAGTGGTAAATTAACCGACGGAAGGGTTTCTAAAGAGTACGTTATCGTTATCGTTGACGGTTGAGTTTCGACCGTCGCCTGCGCCGGACGTGCGCACTGACTGTATTATAATGTCGGACGACGGTAGTAACACCAATTTTGCAAATATTAATCGCGTTGAATCTGCGACATATATGTTTAAGTATTTCGTCTAATACTTCGTAAGGTATCTAATCCCGTACTTACGTAGTTAAATTCAAGCGCATTTGCCGACTTTTCCAGATTTTTCGCGTCGACACGACAGTTGCATTGCACCGGCCGGGAGCCGTGAGTAAGCAACGAAAGCATTGTGTGGCAGGTACCACTGAAACGAGGAATGTGAGTCTATGTAATTTAAATGAAATATTAATTTTTTTGTTATTGTTTTAATCGTGGCTTATCATGTCTGTGGAAGCAAAATTAAGATTGAAACAATTAGTTATTAAAAGGCCGTCTACAAAAGGACAAAAAACTAACTTTAAAAATTATTGAAGTAGTATTCATGATAAGTTAGAATTAAATAATATCGAGTTTACAGAGTTATAGTTAAAACTAGCTAAATTTAAAAATAGCGAAATTTATAAGCGTGATAAATACAGCTAATTAAAGATCGACATTCAATCAAGCATTTTGATTCAAATAAAGCAGCGACGAAAACGTTTAATTATCTGTCTAAAACAAGATGGCAAAACAGGACTACGCCATGATTATTTCATTTGTTATTATTTCGGTGTGATCGTAAAGAACTGAGAGCTTGGAAATTCCGTGTTTTGTTTTATTGTAAATGGTTAGGTCTTGTCTTGTTGCCTAGGAACGTTTAGGAAACTTGTTAAACGTTTTCTTTTTTTTTATAAAATAGAGAATAGAAATATATAAAAATGAATTGCTGTTCGTTAGTCTCACTAAAGCTCGAGAACGGATTTATCTTATTTTAGTCTTGAAATGTTCGTGGAGGTCTAGGGAGCGTACCAATTATTACTAGGCCGGCAACGCACTCGCGAGCCCTCTGGCATTGAGTGTCCATGGGCGGTCACTTAACATCAGGTGAGCCTCCTGCCCGTTTGCTATTTTATAAAAAACTAGCGGACTTCGTTCTGTCAAAAAGATTTGAAATGTGGCAGTTTTTTGTTCCTACCAATTTTATAGTCGGCGCAAAAAATTCTCATGGCAGAACCATCACCATGATGATAGGCCGATGTGTGAGGTTCAGCTCGGGTGACCAAAGTATCTTTGCTCCACGAACTTTGGCCACTCTTCTGCGATCCACTAAAAACCCCGACTGGGATGTCTGCTAGAGGGCTTCTAACTAAGAGGCGAACTTAGGGTTCAAACCTGATTGGAAAATAATTTAAAAGGATAGTGGAAACCTAAAAGTGACAAATATTTAAAAATTGTGTGCCTCATTGATATATTTTCCTATTAGTATGTATTTAAATAATTTTGCTCAGATAGGGATATTAAATTAATAATTCAAAATTTAAATCCTTTTTTTAACGCGATGTGCTTGACAGATGTAATGAAAACAAGCATTTTATGTCACATACCGAAACTAAAATAAAAGAAATAATATCGCGAAGCCAACCAAATTAAAAATCAGTAATTATCTATAGCTCTCACATTTTTTGACTATTCAATTTGGTCGGGTTCGCGTTATTGTCACTTGTTGTGTTTCGGAACGTGACAGTGCTTAGACATCAGTCCAGTGCTTGTAATTTAATATGAACTTTATTGAATAGCAATAAGGTTCAAATTGAGTCTACATTTGATTTACAAAACGTTTTGTATGGGAAAAAGAAAAAGGCTGTTTTAGGGTTTTCTGTGAATTATTTGAATTTTTTTCGCCATAAAAAAACCGTATCCGTCGTAAAAACCATACTTAGACTTCAACGAACATTTAAAAAAAAGAATTGGTACAATTGTTCCAGGCGTTAGAGTATTGTAGAGCTATGCGCTTACCAACACATTTTGCGATTCATTTTTATATTCATGAGTAGTAGGGATTCCCGTGTTATGGCTCACTTCAAAGTTCCGCAACCTAACTTGCTCATGGCTGACCAAAAAACTTTGGAAAGCAGCACAACAACAGCGATATCTGTAACCGTACCGGAGATAGCTTTCTCAAAACCCTGGCTAATTACTCATCACATACCGAATAACAAAGATCTTATCAATGTTAATTTTAATTATTAACAGTTATTTATTTTATTTTAATTGAATTATTACACTTAATTCTTAAACCTTTAACCTTATTAAAAGCTTGTGACTGTTT
The DNA here is from genome assembly GCF_905147105.1 of Pieris brassicae. Classification (NCBI taxonomy): domain Eukaryota; kingdom Metazoa; phylum Arthropoda; class Insecta; order Lepidoptera; family Pieridae; genus Pieris; species Pieris brassicae. The sequence continues at coordinate 2,549,620 of NC_059679.1, read as the reverse complement.
ATATTTAACGCGTATCGAATCATCCCTAGTAGCTGTCTAATATACGTCATGTGAGATGCTGGATTCATCACGATGATTTGTTATCGTAACTACGCACAGTGCCGGATTAGCCATATAGCAAGAGTAGCAAATGCTACGGGGTCAATTTGGGGGCCCAACCCTCCAACGTGCTAACCTAACCTTACCGTTATAAAAAATATTACATAGGAGCGTAATATATCTTGCTTCACTTCCACTTAAAAATCTAAAACCCGATTTCGTCACGTCAATTCGTTGAAGATAAGTAGGTATTTTACAAACTCTTTACCGTAATGTTTAATTATAATCGATATCTTCAGACTAACATCTATGCCACATCAACCTTTGAAGTGGCAAGTTTTTTTTTTATAAGAACGTCTTTATCATCTCACTTTGTTGAATATAGAGTATGATTTGCTGAAAGAATATATAGTCTACTAGCTGCCCCCGCGAACTTCGTTTCTCCTTAATGTGGTTTTAGTTAGCCTTAATACCGTGACACGAAATAATAATTTCACTGTATTATCGTCACTATAATTTGAATTTGATTTACACTTCGGTCTAAGTAACACGTGGTTGGCTACGCTATTATGAATACCTACAATTACGATACCACCTCGTTCGAATACTAAACTAAAATATATGTTTACTAAATTAACGTGTTTTATTAAAATATTTTCAAGACTCGGCATTCGAGGTTGGATGAGAATGTTGCAGATACCATGGACTGCAAAATCAATAAATCCATTTTCAACCATCTCAAAATCACCACTAGACTGTCAACTATCATTTACAAATGCTTAGGCCATATTGCCAGGAGAAAACCGAATAGTCTCGAACTGTTAATGGTAGGGAAGGGTGATGGCAGAAGTCGGGGTCTCACCAAATTAGGGCAATTATGATGCCCTCATGCCAGAGCTGAGGATGGAGTTGTGTGGAGGCAGTCGAGGTACGAGATAAGGGCTTTTCAGGCACGTCCGTAATAATTAAGATTTCAATTATAAAATTACAATAACTCGTACAAAACACGAATTAATCATTTAATAACTTGGAATTAATATGATTCTACGAATATGTAAAATACTAGCTGCCCCCGCGAACTTTGGTTCTCCTTAATGTGGTTTTAGTTAACCTTAATACCGTGACACAAAATAATAATTTCACTGTATTATCGTAACTATAATTTGAATTTGATTTACACTTCGGTCTAAGTAACACATGGTTGGCTATGTTAAAACCAAAAATTAATTAGAAATAATTGAATTTCACGGTATTTCGTTTACTACAAAATAAATTTAATTTATACTTTAGACTCAATAACACGTGGTAATCATGATATTGAATTGTAGCTTATATGACACGTTTGTCGGTTTACCATAGCAGTGCCATCTATTGATTACTTACTCAATCCAGTCGATAAGTATCGACATCCGTTAGAATCTTTTGGAGTTAACAGATAACTGTCAATGATAGACAAATAATTTGCAATAAAATAAAATTGCGACTATAATTCAAGATCTAAGCTATCCTATCTCTTTAGTTCAGACTGCTCACGGTGTGCTAATTTAATTTAAAATCGGTTAAGTAGTTTAGGAATCCATCGCGGACTAACATTAAGCATTAAGCTTGTTATTGAGATTATTCACTCAATTCAAAATACAATTTAAAAAAAGCTTAAAATTAATATTGTAAGGTATAACAAATTGACATCACTTATTATTATTTTTTATTAATTATTATTCATGATATAGACATATTAAGGCCGACAGGGGTCAAGTGCAATCTTGTCTTCATAAAAAATGTAATTTTTTTATTATATCAATCAATATAAATAAATAATCTGTTAAAATATTGTGGCAACATTCAGCATGGGATTAACCAGAAAATCTAAAAAAATATTTAAACCTGATCCAAAATATGAAGCAGCTGACATTTTATTCGAGATTTCAAGTATGCATAACTTAAAGTATGATTCTGACCCAACCTATATAACAAACACGACATAACCTAAAAATATAGCACCGGCAACTTACATTTCCTTGTGTGAGGTTGTATTGTTCCTTATATTTGGTCCAGGACATAATCCTCGAAGATTCTGACAGTTTGTATCTTATTTTCTTTCAAAAATTCAGTGAAAAACTAACAAAAACGCAGCTCTGACGTTACCGGCTCGGGTCGAAAACTGTAACTTGTAACTTGTTGTAACTAAAGAATATGGCGGAACATCGAGAGATGACGTCACGAGCGAGCGTGCCTGTGATTGGTTCATTTTCGGATATACGGCAAAGAAGCACGCGCTGCGAATTTCGATACTGGATGTTGGTCACTTGTTGGTGGTAAGCCATACAAGCGCGCAGAGTAAAGTTCATAAAGTGGATATTGATTTTTTAAACCGTGTATTGCTCATTTATTTGTATAGTTACATGAGTCGTTCATCTAAACTGTGTAGAATTTGGTTCTTAAGCATACTACATTCAAAGGTCATTTTCGTCAAAATTGGTCTGTTGGCCAAACAAGCACTGAGGCGACGATTTCTATATAATTTGGACATCGTAATTTTAATCGAAGAAAGAGGGAGTTGCGCACTGAGAACACTAGAGCGTAGGTCCATGCAAAAAGCATCATTATAAGATGCCTTCTTACGGCGTTTAACCAGATTTTCGTATTTTTATTTTAATAATCTCAATATATTCAATATAATAATATATATATATATCAATATAATTTCAATATTTGTAACTCCCTATAGCATCAGTGACTTCAGGATTCGTAGCCAGCCCAAGGTTCCTATATATTGAGGTTGTGGAGGAATGAAGGCCATGGCGAGTCAAACCGGTGACTGGCTTCAAGGCCTAAGTGGCTGAGATTAAGAAGTTGTTTATAACCATAGCAGTGTTGGCCTTGTGGCTCCAGTGTGCGACGCTCATCCCTATGGTCGTAGGTTCGATCCCCGGCTGTGCACCAACGGATTTTCTTTTTATGTGCGCATTTAACATTAGCTCGAACCGTGAAGGAAAACATCGTGAGGAAAACGACTTGCCTTGGACCCAAAAAGTCAAAGGCGTGCCTCAGGCACAGAGGGCTGATCACCTACTTACCTTTTCAATTTACTAATTATCATGAAAGAGATACAGAAATCGCTATATGCTATTTGAAGTATCACCTGTGGTATAATAAAATACGGTCACGAGTTTTATATATTTTATTGGGTTTACAAAACTAATAAGTCATCTATCGAAAATTTTGTGATTTATAAAATTTGTACGCGTTAACGCAGGCTCTGATTGGCACACACACAACGACACAAATAAGTGGCGTCAGAGCAAGATACGTGAAGATCTGTGTTCTCCGCTAAAGTTAATGCCGTGACGAACACCACCTGAAAATATATTATTATGTAAATACCAAAATCTGAGGCCAACGGTAGAAGCTCCAACGTTGTTTTTCGGGTATTTTTTTTGTAATCCCCCTGTAATGAATTGTCGTTTCAAAGAAGAAATAGCTCCAGCATCCTACGCCTGAACATATGGAGACTGTCATGTTTACTACTGATAGAGATCTGTTTAGAGGAGCATTACAATTCATGGTAGTTCCACCCGAGCATTACAATGGTGGTGGTTCCACCCGAAAGTAAAAAATGTCTGAGTAATTAATGATATAATCTGCCATTGGGCATCGATTCTGTTGAAACACACGTTCTCTTCAGTTGCAATATTTACATCCGAAGTAAAATAATGGCTCCGATACACATAAAGCATTGCAACTTACTCGAATAAACATCAGTGGCATCGTTAATCCAGTCATAATCGAATCCACGCTTTCTAGCAGCGCTATCCCACCCTCGAAATAATGAATTAATTAATAGCCAGAAAGCAAAAACAGTCCAGATAGACTTCGGGATCGAGAGAAATTGTTTTATAAAAAGAAGTCGTCAATTCCTTACAACACAATAATCTATAGCAAAAGATTTTGAGAAAATAATGTATTTTATATGAGTTAAGAACTTGTGAGTTTGTAAGATATTGAAATAGAATTAAATGAAGAAGGAATAACATCCTTAATGCTTAGGAAACAAGATCGATTTAAACTTGTTTCAGAATCATAGAAAAAATTGAAAAAAAAAAAACTTAATAACAGAGCACACTCATTTCAGCGTTTCAATGTTTATGAATTGAAACTAAAATGTTCATTTGTTTGTTACAATTCAATTCATTTACCTGAAAAACAAATACTCAGTAATGCAATATATTGAATGAAAAGTGAAGTAAATACTTCAAATCTGTAAAATTTATTAAATTAATTATTAAAGTAATCATTAAAACCAAATTTTATTAAAGTGAAACTTCTTTATTTTTTGGTTACGCGTCACATTTGTACTAGTGTACACACGTAACGGAACTACTTTGTGACCTTATTTTTTGAAAAATTATCTGCAGAATTATTTACAGAAAATGGGTAAATAAAGTTAAATTAGATAAAGTTTAACAAAAGGCTTTTATTATCATAGACATGAATACAAATAATACAATTATTTCATTTTACCTTATTACATTAAGATTAATTAAGAAGAAAGAGAGAAAGAAGAAGAATTTCATTGTAAATTGTAATATAATTATTACTATCATTGTTATCGTTATTATATATTTTTGTTATTAATGGCTTCGAATTATTATATACCTAATCTTTTAAGAAAGAGTACTTACACAAATTTCACTTTATATTCAAATATGTATGGAGAGCCGTTTTAAGTCATAAGTAGGCAACGGTCATATTATATGAAATTGCAAGACTACTAAATACCACCGTTGACATAAAAATCAGTTTGTAAGCTTCTAATAGTTATACAATACCTATGTGAAATTGTGTGGTGTGTGGCGCACAATTCTTTTAAATGCATTAAAAGAATTGTGCGCTATGGCCAGGACATAGCGCACATAGAATTGTGCGCTATCTACTTATTATAATATTTTTTACATAATAATAATAAATCATTTATTTGCAAATGTGCTACATTCAGATTAAAAAAACCAGAGTAATATAAGAAAAGCAGGAAATACAGGAAAAATTGGTAAGACAGGAAATACAGGAGTTACTGGAAATACAGAAAAAGCAGGAAAGGCAAAAAAAGATGAAAAGACTGGAAAAGCAGGAAATAAAGGCCAGGGGCGCTGACTCTGAAGAAAATAGTGGAGGGGACCTACTACTACCTCAACTACCGCAAAAGTATTATAAAAGTGAATTATGTAACAATAAGCATTCAACGTAAACCTAACATGTGAGCAAAGTACCTACCTCATTTTCTTTTTAAATAAAAAATTTAAGATTAAAATATTTCGTTTTTTAATAGTAACATATTCAGGTACCTATCATATTGCGTCAGCAAATTCATTTTGGAAATAAATTAAATTAATTGATAAATAAAAAAAAATATTATGACGAGTAGCTAATTTTAGTTAATTTAAATTTGTAAATTTTATTTTATTATATTTCATGCCACAAATATTTTTTATTCAGGCCTGTCAAAATTAATTTCTAAAGATTCTTGAAAATTTATAATAGTAGTAGTTTTAATTTCAAACCCTGTATTGTGAAAATAGACTATAGGGCAAACAAGCACAAATTACCTTTGGTTGCTGTTTAGCTAACATCCCAAGGCCTATGGTCTATATCCAATAGCATAATTATATTTTCACTTCGTTGTCCAATATCCATTTTGAAACCGGTTTTTCGCATGTAAAATCGAAAGTTTTTTTTAATGTTTATAGATATTACAAGTCTGTATGTACAATATTTTTGGAAACTACCGTAATATTACTGCTTTGTTTGCGCATAACATGGAAAAACAAAAAACATTTCTCCTGTAAAATTACCCAAATGGTCTGTTGGCCAAACAAGCATTGGGGCGACGAAATAGCTAACTGGATATAGACATCTATAATATTTTTGAAACTCGTTCGAGATGGACTTAAAAGTTTAACAATAAATAGACGCAGAATGATATATTGGTAAATAGTTACGTACCTTTGCTTAAGAAGCTCAAAGTATCTATTCCCTGTCTATATAAATATATATATTACTAAAAATAGTAATGTCCCTATTCGTTCGTAAAAACATAAATATTTCTAAGTCCATTGTCGAGTAGAGATGGAGAGATGTAGACATTCAAAGATCTTACTACTAGTGTTTTTAAAAATCGACATAATGCACTCACTTTTGAAAAAAAAACCATATTCGATTAATCGTTATTTGCGAGAAACATTATAATTAATGTAATTTTAATAATGTGACGATTGTAGTTATAATAATATCTGCTACTTTGAATGGTCCAGTGAATAGGCTATCTCGCTCTTACAACTTGATTACAAACATCGATGATGATTGATGGGTTTTACAACAGTCTGCCAAGTTACCGTAACCTTGTTTATGTTTATCGTGCTCTTAATGAGGTTTAAGATTTCATTTAGTTGAGGTTATTATTGTTATTTTGTTGTTTTATGTTTTTATTTTTATTATTATATTGTCTTTGTTTGTTTTAATTTCCTCCATTGACAGATTACTTATATTATAATATAATTGATGTGTTTTTTATGTGTGTCAAATTTATGATGTCATATTTTCTTGTATTTTTTAAGGCATGCACATTGCACATTGTTTTAGAACGTGTAAATAAATAAATAAATAATATGAGAATTCACTTGATATGACTCACGATGTAATTGTAACTTCTAGTCGTCGTCTTACTGATAGCAACTTCTTCCTTCAAAATTATTGTAGTAAAACAAAATGCTTGTAGGAGATTTATTTGGAGAATAAAGCTATTTTTTTTAATAAGTCTTTACTCTTCTGTATTTGTGTTAAGACATAAGCAGTGTCGTCTTGTTCGGAATCGTGGAGTATTTGCTGTTTCAACTTGTTCCTGGTGATGTCATTGAGGAGTGGTTGAATGATCTTAGACTTAACTTTACAATTAACGTTTTCATTTTTGTTTATGTAATAGAAGGCAAATGGGCAGACGGCTCACCTGACGTTATGTGATACCGGCGCCCATGGACACTCACCTTGCCAGAAGGCTCCCATGCGTGATGATTCTGGGGTGTTCTGACGTGAAGGCTCCCATTCAATTGTGTTTCGTTAAAGAAACGGGCAGGCTTGCCGTGTAAGTATGGGAGTTTGAGACGATTGTAAACACCGGAGTTCTGGTTAAGAACCGCTTTATTTTCGAATAATATGACGTGACAAATATAGGTCTTAATTATATACTTAATTGCCATTTAATTCTGCTTCTTTCTAATAGCAATACGATTACAATATTGTGTACTTGTACCACAAAATACGAAAATGAATTTCGTCAGTGGCGGATTTACTTAAAGGTTTTTTGAGCTGCAGCCGAGGGCCCAGTGGATACAAAGGGCACTCATTCCTCACTGAAAACAATAGGAGATATTTTTAATTAAAAAAATATATCTCGAATTCTATAAAATCAAATTATAACGTTGGAATCCCTGAGATCTATCACCTCATGTGCGATGCGCGTCTATCGAACGGATCGGGGAATCACCCGTCGCTTGTTTAAGATAAATACGGCTGATTGTGCGGTTTTTTTTAAATTAATAAATCTGAATGTAGTACATCCTTTGCAAATAAATGATTTATAATTATTATCTATAAAATATTATATTAAGTAGATCCCCCTCTGGCCGTGGCGCACAATTCTTTTAAATGCATCGTAGTGCATCACGTGCCCACACACACCACACAACTTCACATAGGTATTGTATAACTGTTTGAAGCTTATATAATTGATTTTTTTTATGTCAAAGGTGGCATTTAGTAGTCTTGCAATTTCATATAATATGACCTTTGCTTATTACTTAAATCGGCTCTGCATACAATCTTTGAATATAAAGTGACATTGGTGAAGCCATTAACAACAAAAATATATAATAACGATAACAATGATATTAATAATTATTTTACTATGAAATTCTGTAATAATCTTAGTAGTAATAAGGTAAAATGAAATAATTGTATTATTTGTATTCATGTGATAATAATAGCCTTTTGTTAAACTTTATCTAATTTAACATTATATAACCAATTTCTATAGAGTTAGTTGCAAATAGTAGATCATTTTTCGAAAAATAAGGTCATAAAGAAGTTTCACCCAGTACACCCACGTAACAAGCACTAGTAAACGCAAACATTTTTTTAAATTAATAGTTTTGTACTGTATTAGTATTAAGATACTGTAAAAATAAATAAACCTTTTGCTTCAACACATGTCATTTACACGTTATATACAGAAATAGGCCCAGGCTATATGGTGTGTTAGCATAGTAAAATTCCATATGTAGGTATTAAAAAAAAACATATTACAGTTACGGAGTTCGCGGGACCGCTAATTGTTAAAGTAAAAATAAAATTTCTTCGTTTAGTTTAATCGTAATCTTGAAATAACTTCCTTGGAAATTCTTATTTTTTATATTGATTAAATATATTAAAAATATTGTAAAGTAAAGACCCAACTTAAATATAAGAACGTATTTATATTAATAAATTAAAAATAAAATGCCTTTCCCGCCATTTACATGAGTCAATGTTGAGATTAATTTTCAGTCTCTTTATCAGTTCATATAGCAAGTATTTGTCTAATAAAGTATACATTATTCAATAATTTTCTCTAATCTAATCTAGGCAAAACAATTAAACTCTAGACCCAAAAGTGCGTGTGCTCACGGACTTTAAACAAGGCGGAATGCAATTATAGTTTTACCGAAAAATAATGCTTAGCCATAGTATTTGGCACCACACCGTAAAGTTTGGGTTACATTTATGGTCGTCGGTTCACCATAGTTACAATTTCAATTCAATTGTGAAGATCCGGGATCCAGACTAAAGTTGATTACGAAATAGTTTATAAAAAAGGAAAAATTAGCACAAATGCTTAAACTAAATCCAAATTCTCATTTACCAAATATCGATGACAATTCAAACAATTCTTTGGACGATCAGTTTTCTCAATTATCATTTCCTAAACCACTTTTTTTCAATGATAAAGAAAAACTTTAAACAAAATCCTATTCAGAATGCTTTACTTAATCCTATACTAATCTCTACACTCACATTTCATTGCCAATTAGATTTAGATATTACAAAAGACGACATTAATTTAGATTTTGACTCACTCCAAATTGCGTCACCTAATGAATCCAACTCCGATAATCCTTCCAATACCCATGATGATTATTTACAGTTTATAAAATCAAATTCTAAAACAGACATTACTTATAATACTACATTATAATAACACAACGAATACCAGTTGAAAACAGCAAATAAGAAAAAAACTTTTTGAACGGATTAAAGCTATGTATTATTTTTAAAACTTATAGTTATTTTTAAAACATGTAACACATCATTTCGACCAAATTGAAAGCGGCGCTAGCACCTAAATCAAATTCAAAGTATAATTCGTAGTATAATATATTATACCCAATAATTTCATAAATAAAATTAGCATCTCACATAACATCTTATTCAAGTTATAATTCCATAGGTTAAAATAAACTAAGACGATAAGCAACGAACATTTATTTATGTAGTCACTCAAACATATAAATAAAGTTTATATAATTAATCATCTATTATTCAAATTTAAGTAAGGACTATATATATTTTACACGAATTAATTATATTATTCCATTTCAGCGCACTAGGTGAGGTGGACACATCCTCTGGCTATTTTCGTAAAACCAAGGAGAAACACGTAAACGGTGGCTATTTATTAACAGTTTATCTAATCCAAGGCCAAAACAGTTAACAAAAAGTAGTTACTACTTTCGTCCAGTATTCGTCCATCTGTAAGGCGTCCACTTCCACTTCAGTTTTTGGCGTGGCTTAGAGCATCCATTGCTTTGGTCTCTGATCTTATTCATATGTGTATTATCTTGTCTACCTCTTTAATGTTTAGCATGCTCCTTTCCATGCCTCGTTGACATGTATTTATATTGTTTTTTGTTTTATTTGTAAATCTCCATGTTTGAAATGCATATGTTAGCCATGCAATAAGGTATGAGTCCAGAACTCTCTTCTTAAGCATTATAGATCACTCTTAAATATTTCTACTCTCTATCGGTAGTTCGCGCTAAATCTCGTTTCTGTATCTTACCTCAGGGCCAGCCATTCTGGTCGAGAACCATCTTTAGGCTTTAGAAAGAGTCCAACGTTCTTCCTCCACTTTAAACTAAAATCAAGATTTCTAAATCCGCCTTTGTGATACTGCGCAGGATTTTAACAAAGATTTTAATCATTTTAGAGAAATGGAACTCTGATCGAGAGTGATAAAAGCAAAGGCGACCTGGGATCACACAAATGGATACAATTGAAGATTTGAGGTAATTATTTTTTTTTTAAATACAGCTGACTGTTTAATCTTAGAAATTTATGTGTCTGTCTCTTTTACTGTCGCTTTTTCGTTTCATCGACTTTCAAATCACAATGATGCTAAAGAAATTTTCACTTCTATACTTCTTTTATATATAACCAACGGGATAAACAAGGCGGAATGCAATTATAGTGTGACCGAAAGATAATGTGTGTGTCTCTGTGGTAAAAACCTGCTTTTGAACTTAATTTGGGGATAAAGTCAGGACCTAACCCAAAAAACGTCAAATCCAATAAATTTTTAACGTATGGGAGCCATACATAGAGTGGCCATGGGCGGAGCTGTCTCTGCACCTCCTACTTCTTGTCCACTCTTGCATTAACGTTTGCATGAACGTTTTTGCTGATGAAAATATTTCATACATATATATTACTATAACATACTTCTTGTTACAGATATTGATACGAATCGCGCATTATTTGCATTATGCAAAATCACAACTGAGACGTGCGAGGCGTGGATCGAGTAGATTTTCGACAACAAGTAGAACACATTTAAAATTCGAAAAATACATCAAAGGACGTGATTCGAAATTCAAATTACCGCACCACAGTTCTGTTCATATTTCGAAATTCAAAACACGCTACAAAGATAAAATTTGAGTATTTGTGTTATTATTGGGAGAAAATAAATAAAAATTATGTTGTATTCCATTTTTTTATAATGTATATACATGTATATAATTTAATTGCAAACTATATATCAATTATTTTTCTACGATTCTCCAATGACAACATCTAAAATCATCATTATCATCATCATCATCATCATCCTGGTTGTCGTTTTTAGGACTTATAAACGTCATACCAAGGATGTTAATTTTCTACCAGTTCAATCAAGAGGAAAAGAACTGGCAAGTCCGTGTCATTCTTTTTACTCGCTAAGTTTTGTTCAAGGCAAATGCACTACAACCATGACGCCTCGCTCCACTTGAGATATTGATACATATCTTAACTTGAATTAAATTCAAAAATAGGTTCGAATTTGAGGGAAATTTCAGGATAAAATCATTCAGAACTGAAAACATCCTTCCTTATTAAGACGGGTAGAAATGTAGACAAAAGATGTACAGGCAGTCTTTCTGGCCAGAAATAATAGATCACTGCCGTGTACTGGAAAGTGATTACATTTTTAAAGACAAGGTGTCTACGACCTTCAGGTTGAGAGTCTAATTTTGATTAATGCGCTCAATTACAATATAATATCTTACAATAGATTGATCCATTGCTCAACACTAAATCAATCTGCACTCTTTTAATTTAGAGTTACGGTTCTTGAATGAATGTAGCCTATATTTAAAACCTGTTTAAATAATATAAAAAAAACATGTTGGCAATTTAAACATGGTAGAAGTGAAAGCTTCAAAATTTTTGGTTTCAAAATAATGAGATGAATGTAAATTTAATTTTAAGTTTAATACCGATTATTTGTTTTGATAAAAACTACAAAAATTAAAAAAGTTTTTATAAATAATTATAGTATGTAAATTAGAATATTTTTCACTATCTCAATGTAGTTTGTAGACTTTTCTTAAAATTATTGAAACGAAACTTCTCTATCGACGTTGGAAAAACATTTACCGTCATATATTTCCGTTACGCGCAATCTTTTTCTTGTCATTACCATGGTTGATTCGAATATATTCGAAGCCAATAATACCAAAATTATATAATAACGATAACAATGATAGTAATAATTATATTACAATTAATGAAATTCTGTAATAATCTTAGTAGTATTAAGGTGAAATGAAATAATTGTATTATTCGTATTCATGTCTATGATAATAAAAGCCTTTTGTTAAACTTTATCTATTTTAACCTTATTTAACCAATTTCTGTAAAGTTGCATATAGTAGATCATTTTTCAGAAGTTTATATCATTAATTATATGTAATAAATTTAATAAGTTTCTTTTAAAAATTTTATTATCTCTTATAAAATCATTTATTGATATATGTAGCATAATATACACTTATGAACGTCAAATAAAAGTGTATCGAAGATCAGAAACGATCCGGGCGGTCATGCGTTATTAGAACTAAAAGATTGTTCATGCTGTTAAAGCCAGAATTCGTCGAAATCCCATTAGGAAGCAAAAATCTTCTCGCGAGAAATGAAGATTAGGACACTGTCGAGTATTATAAAATTTGTAAGGAGCTGCAACCATTACATCATTTTCCACGAGATATCTTAAGTAATAAATAATAATAAAATAAATTAAAAACAAAGATTGGTCTCAGATTCAAGATTTTGTCAAAAATCCTTTATCATGCAGTTTCCATACTAAATTCATATCCGCAATACGCGCTCGAGCAGTTCCTGAGCGGTCGGAGTAGACGCTCTACGGTCGACTTTCGCTGTGCGGTCGGCTGCTTAGAGCTGCCGGACCCACCATACACGAAGCGCTACAAGCGGTTGCTGCCGCCCACGTCCCACTCCGGCTCTCGGCTTAAAATACCAATTCATCAAATTAAACCATGGACATTCTAAAATAGTTGAAAAACTCTTCAGTGTCTTCTCTGAGCTGGGGATACAAGGTATGAAATATTCCATACTGTTCTCTGGATTGTAGTATTGGACGCACCGACATAATACGGTGTCTTCAACGCCTACGCTTGCGCAATAGTAGTACAAGAAGCAGTGTTTCAGTCAAGTTCATTGACAAGATGGATTTCGATGACGAAACTTGTATTGACGGTATTATTTTCCGGTCGAACACAACTGCTCCAAGCAGTCGTGTGGTCGCGTTGAAGTCATACACGGCTCTACAGCAGTCCGTCTCGACTGCAATATGCCCAGCATAAGGCGTTGATATAAAAAATTTAAAAAATGGCCGCTTGAAAGGAAGACGTGGTATAGATGTTAGTCAAAATATGTCTGTCGATTATAATTAACCATTACGGTAAAAAGTATGTAAAATACCGACTTATTTCGAATGTAACGTGACTTAATCCACTTTAAGTGCAAAGGATGTTTTGTTACGGTTACAGCTACGTTGGAGTGCGGGGTCCGAAGCAGTTGCTACTCTTGCTATGTAGCTAATCCGGCACTGCTTGCGAGTAGACATTACCTTCAGTATAGATATCGGTAAACATTTTGTACAAATGTGCTGGTCTGCGCAGAAGCGATTTTTAGGTATCACTTCGGCGGGCGGTAGTGCGCGACGGCGCGAGAGTGACGTGTCGATCGCGTGATTGGTAAATCAGTTGACGATTGTGTCCCGCGCTGTATACGATGCGCTAACTTTCCCCCACTCCCTTGTTTAATGCTCAAGAAGTTTGCCGGTATCTGTAATTTGAATTCTTATTAGTCGAGTGGGAAATGAATTTAAAACTAATAAATTAACTTTATTTAATGTCTGAAATAGATGTTTAGCAGCTGGTTTTTCTCCTCATGAAGGAAGAAGACGCGTGCGGTCGGCATGCTGTCCCGATGATGTGACAATTGTTTTTTTGATGAGTTTCTTAGAATAGATCACATTTTTGTTACCATAGTAACGATGTTATGTCAAATATACGGTAACCATGGTAACAGACACGGTTAAGCCTTTTATATTTTATTTATTAATTAGGCTCTCCGAGCATAGTTCACGAGAGAGATTAGGAATTGAAAATGTCATCAATTCATGGTCAAAATCAATTGTTATTAACTAAACAATTTATTTTGGGGTTAGTGAATTGCAAAAACATATAATTATAGTTCATTAATGATTCATGATTGTTTGTAAGCAAGATATATTGTTTGCTTCCATTTTTGTAAGCAGTGTTGGCCTAGTGGCTTCAGCGTGCTGTGGAGTTCCCCAGGGGTCGGTTCTTGGGCCCCTTTTGTGGAACATTGGATTTGATGCAGTCCTTCGAGGTAGACTGATGCCAGGAGTAGGCTTAATATGTTATGCTGACGATAACCTTGTGACGGCCAAGGGATGTAATTATCAAGAGGCGAGTTTGTTAGCTGCTGCTGGAGTAGAACAAGTAGTGACTCGTATAAGGCGACTTGGTCTTCGAGTGGCTTTACAAAAATCTGAAGTCATTTGTTTTGCTAGGAGGTCTCCACCTAGAGGCGCTGAAATAATTGTAGATGGCGTTCATATGGCAGTAAAGTCGACTTTGAAATACCTCGGGTTGGTTCTCGATGCCCGTTGGACTTTCAAAGCTCATTTTGCAGCACTGGCATCCAAGCCAATGACCAAGAGTCAACTGCAATGGCTTTGGGTCGTATAATGCCAAATATCGGTGGGCCAGGCGAGGGCTGTAGGCTTCTTTATGCTGGTGTAGTACGTGCGAAAGCTCTTTATGGTTGTCCGATATGGGCGGATAAGTTGACATTTTACAACAAAGGTATACCGAGGCGGTCACAGCGTAAAGTTGCCATTAGAATTGCGAGGGCATACCGTACAGTATCATGTGATGCAGCATGTGTCATAGCCGCTACTCCACCTTGGCACTTGGAAGCTCTGGCTTTGGGAGACATTTTTTGGAGAAGAGCTGAAGCCAGGAGTGATGGTTTTGACCCACCTCTGGAGGTAGTCAAGGTGTGGAAGGAGGAGTATCGCCGCTTAATTTTGCAAGAATGGAGGGAAGAGTTAAGTGAATGTCGGTTTGGTTTACATACCGTTGATCTTATTCGTCCCTTTTTGAAACACTGGGTGGACCGACGGTGGGTATCGCTTTCCTATCGGCTCGTGCAGGTTCTCTCTGGCCATGGATGCTTCGGAAGTTATCTGCATCGAATCGTTGGAAGAACGGCGACACCCGCTTGTCATCATTGTGACTGTATAGATGATACGGTGAGGCATACAGTGGAGGAGTGTCCGGCTTGGGACTACTTTCACTCGGTGCTCGCTGATAGCATTGATGGCAATCTATCGCTTCCACTAATTATTCAAAGAATGGTGGAAGCTGACAATGACGGTCCTTGGAATGCCTTCAAGGCTTTTTGTGAGGCCGTCATGAGTCAGAAAGAGAATGCGTCAGCGTGAAAATGATTCAGATGCTCCGCCAGTAAGGAAACGACGACCGGGGCAGCGACGCCGTGTTTTCGCACGTCTGCCCTAAGTTAAGATTTGGAAGATTTGTGTGGGAGAGGAGTCATGTGGCATTGTGGCATTCGCGTTTGGCGGGGCTAAGGATAGGGCTCAGCTGTTACCTGCCGTCACCTTTTGGCGAGCTGAAGTCATCCGTCAGGTTTTAGTGGGTAGGGTTTATTAACTCTGAGTCTCACATAATCCCTGCTGGTGTAAAATACCGTAGGGATATGCGTAAAAGCATTTCCTGACGAAAAAAAAAAAATGGCTTCAGCGTGCGACTCTCATCCCTGAGGTCGTAGGTTCGTTCCCATGCTGTGCACCAATGGACTTCCTATGTCCCCATTTAATTCACATTCGCTAAAACGTCGAAAGAAAACATCGTGAGGGAACCGGCTTGCCTTAGACCCAAAAAGTCGACGGCGTGCGTCAGGCACAGAAGACTGATCACCTACTTGCCTATTAGATTAACAAATGATCATGAAACAGATACAGAAATCTAAGGCCCCGACCTAAAAAGGTTGTAGCGCAATTGATTTATTTTGTTTTATACATTTTTGTATTGAAGTGTCTCCAATTCATTGATATTAGGTACTACATTGATATACTAAACAGTTAACTGTTTCGTATATCAAACCACGCCCTATAAGTTAATACCAACATAAGTTGTCTAGTGAACACATCAATATTAAAAGTCTTTAATGTTGTAAATAATAACTACCTAACGATCGCACTAAACAACCTAATTTACTGCAATGCCAATATCAATGACAATAAACTAGCTGCTGTGATCTCTGGGAGAATGACCAGCGCTGTGGAACTTTCTGCTCCTAAGCAAATTACCACCTCAACACACACGCATTACACACTTGAAACGTACAGTGTTCTTAAAAAGAAAAAAAATGTGATAACAATTTTGAACAAAAAAAACTTCTTTTCTTTGATTATTGTTATTTTGTGTGTTATGTTACTGATAAATGTTATAGCTTTGTCTTATGTATACAATAGACAAAACCATGGTTCATGGTTACTAAAGGCTTGTGTTGGTATAATTCTGCCATGTGTTGGCTTAATGGGAATGGATTATGTACTAAAGATACCACGAAAGCTGGATCAGTAATATGAAGGTTCTTTGAGAGGCCGACCTGTGGTTTATGATAAGGAGGGGTGGTCTGTTCATCCAGACACCAAAAAGAGAACAGTACGTCTTGTGAGCAAGTATGTATTTAAACAGAGTTGTAACACTTATTTTTAGCCTTATGATTTCTATTTACGTTTATATTTTTATTTTTTCTCCTTGGCTACATTTTAATAAAACCTAGTATAATGGTAATACTGTTTCTTGAACTGAAACTTCTTTATTTAATATATATAAATTACGCGTCACACTTTACCGTTATGTGCCATCTTTTCCTGTCCCTGCTACGGTTAAGATTCGAAGCGTTTAATAACAAAATATATACAATAACGAAAAAATGATAGTAATAATTATATTACAATTAATGAAATTCTGTAATAATCTTAGTAGTAATAAGGTAAAATGAAATAATTGTATTATTTGTATTCATGTCTATGATAATAAAAGCCTTTTGTTAAACTTTATCTAATTCAACTGTTTTAAACCAATTTATATAACATAGTAAAAGTTATATAACATAGTAGATAATTTTTCGAAAATGAAGGTCGTAAAGAAGTTTCACTTAGTAAAACACCCCTTCTTTAGTCAGATGCGATGCAGACTAAAGTATATTAAATTCGTATTCATAGAATATACAATAGAGGTTTAACTATATTCTTGGTAGAATAATGATGTGATGTGATGAAAACGAATATATATATCTAATACATTTTCAAATTAGTAACATCTTTTACGTAAAATTTCCAACATTAAAAGATTATTTTTGTAGAAACGTTCTATAATATTGTACGTATTTTTTTTGTTCTATCAACAGTTTCCACAGAGCACGTGATGCAGATCCCTATTTTTTTAAATATGTTATGCGAGCTGCCTGCAGTGAATTTAGATGGTGTCGCGAAAGACTACTTCCATGTAGATCCTAATACCAGTCACTTAAGAATTGATCAATGTTTTTCATTAATATATTTGCCCGTACACTTCACTTATTTTAACAAAATCACATTAATTGATATTAATATTATCGCGATAAATTTACCTTGTATGTAAGCCGTATCGCTAGACTTATTAGTACTAGACACTAAGGGACTCCCAAAAATGGCCCATGGACACCAATTTTAGTGGATGCGTTCCCGTTTTGACCTGCGGGACAGAGTTTAGTTTAGTTTAGTAATCAAGTTGTAAGAACGAGACAGCCTATTCTTTGGACCATTCAAAGTAGCAGATATTATTATAACTACATCGTCACATTATTAAATTTACATTAATTATAATTTTTCTCGCAAGTAACGATTAATCAAATAAGTTTTTTTTCCAAAAGTAAGTACATTATATCGATTTTTAAAAACACTAGTAGTAAGATCTTTGAATGTCTACATCTCTCCATCTCTACTCGACAATGGACTTAGAAATATTTATGTTTTTACGAACGAATAGGGACATTAATAATTTTAGTAATATATATATTAGGTCCTTACATATGAAATTGGCGTTTTGTATGGGAGGAACAAAAATTCGAATATTTTGAAATATAGAATAAAAATATATTATATATTTAATTAATCAAAGTATGAACCATTGTTTTCTATGCACTTTTGCATCTCATAGGTGGTTCATTGATCCCTTTACAAAAAAAAACAGTCGGACGGGAATCAATAAAATAAATATACATACAGGGAATAGATACTTTGAGCTTCTTAAGCAAAGGTACGTAACTATTTACCATTATAGCATTCTGTGTTTATAGTTTAACTTTTAAGTCCATCTCGAACGAGTTTCAAAAATATTATAGATGTCTATATCCAGTTTGCTATTTGTATACACCTTATACATCGTAATTTTAATCGAAGAAAGTGGGAGTTGCGCACCAAGAACAAGAGCGTAGGTTCATGCAAAAAGCATCATTATAAGATGTCTTCTTACGGCGTTCAACCCAATTTGCATATATTTATTTTTATAAGTTCAATATTCAGATCCCTATTGGAAGCTTTCTAGTAAGCGCTAATGTTTTGTAACTCCCTATAGCATCAGTGACTTCGGTTTCGTAGCCAGCCCAAGGCTCCTTTTATATTGAGGCTGTGGAGGAATGAAGGTCATGGCGAGTCAAACCGCTGACTGGCTTCAAGGCCTGAGTGGCTGATATTAAGGAGTTGTTTATAACCATAGCAGTGTTGGCCTTGTGGCTTCAGCGTGCGACGCTCATACGCTGAAGTCGTAGGTTTGATCCCCGACTATGGCAATGGATTTTCTTTTATGTGCGCATTTAAAATTAGCTCTAACGGCGAAGGAAAACATTGTGAGGACAACGACTTGCTTTAGACCCAAAAAGTCAAAGGCGTGCCTCAGGCACAAAAGGCTGATCCTGACCTTTTAAATTTACTAATGGTGTGGTGGTATAATAAAATACGTTCACGAGTTTTTATATATTTTATTGTGTTTACAAAACTAATAAGTCATCTATCGAAAATTTTGTGATTTATAAAATTTGTACGCGTTTACGCAGGCTCTGATTGGCACACACACAACGACACAAATAAATGGCGTCAGAGCAAGATACGTGGAGATCTGTGACATCTCCGCTGAATTTAATGCCGTGGCTTTCATCACCAACACCACTTGAAAATATATTTTATGTAAATACCAAAATCTTGAGGCCCACGGTCGAAGCTCCAACGTTTTTTTCCATACGGGTTTTTTTTTTAAATCTCCCTGTCGCTTGTTGAGCGGGATCTTATATATATACGTACATATGTATTTGCAATTATCGTTGCAAAGAAGAAATGGCTCCATCATGGCATCTTACGCCTGAAGATATAGGGACTGTCATGTTTACTGCAGGTAGAGATCTGTTTAGAGGAGCATTACAATTCATGGTAGTTCCACCCGACCATTACAATATTGGTGGTTACACCCGATAGTAAAAAATGACTGAGTTTCTTTTAGGTGAAAAGCACGAAACTATAAAGAACACTACAATAAGCAAAATGATATAGTGTACGGTCACAGTTCTAAAGGAGCTGCTCAAGTGGTCGGAAAGGTACAACTACAACTAGGTTACAAATATAATGACAACCGCATACAAGATACCGCAATTCAAGAAATGATGTCGTAATGTTAGTCGTACATTGTGGATTCACCACTAAAGACAGATACTTACAAACGTAATTAATGGTATAATCTGCCATTGGGCATCGATTCTGTTGGAACACAGGTTCTCTTCAGTTGCAATATTCACATCCGAAACCAAAAACATGGCTCTGATACACATAAAGCATTGCAACTAACTCGAATAGACATCAGTGGCATCGTTAATCCAGTCATAATCGAATCCACGCTTTCTAGCAGCGCTATCCCACCCTAGAAATAATGAATAAATTAATAGCCAGAAAGCAAAAATAGTCCAGATAGACTTCGAGATCGAGAGAAATTATTTTATAAAAAGAAGTCATCAATTCCTTACAACACAATAATCTGTAATAATTTTTTATTTCCTTAAGACAAAAAAGAAATTTTTGGGACAAATTTGCCGCCCCCTCAAATCCGCCGCCCTAGGCTCAGGCCTACTCAGTCTGCTGGTAAATCCAGCCCTGCATACTATTTTTATTAATTATAACTCAGAATGTTACATTACTTTTTACTTGGGTTGAAATAACGATATTGTACAGCTTGCTAACTAGTGTACTGTGAAATGTGTGTTTAATATTTATATGTATTGAATGTCAGGAGTATCTGTATTGTATATGTCATGTATTTATGAGCAAGCTGCATTAGATAACTAAATATATGAGAGGGTGAAATGTAAGAACCTAACAACCCTACGGATCCCTAAGCCCTACAGATGTACCCTAACACATAAATAGTGAATATATAAATAAGTACAGGATGTCTGCACCAAGAGACCTAAGGTAATAGACGGAGCCCTACGGGTAGGATCAAAGGTTCGAGGTGGTGGGATTATCTCAAATCTATCGGGCAGGCTCACCACGATAATAAGGGCTTGAAATAGTCTTCGCCACTTTGAGAGGAAGCGAGAAATGAATACGACAGAGCAATATTAAAATCTGATTAATTGTTCAAAGACAATATCTTAAATACTACTTACACCTATTCACACATACATAATATTATTTAAGTGAGCTGTTGGTGTATTGCGCACCTTCAGCTATTAACATTTTGGAACACACGTGAGTCGTGTCAGCAATTGCTTAATATAATATCGATCTTTTTTCGCACTCCTCTACTGCTTCATTATCTTTCTTCTTATTTTGGCTACTAGTATATCTGTTGTTCTACCGATCTATAAATTTTGTATTGTCTACTTAAATATTTTGTTCTCTGTCATGTCACGTTTTGTTTTGCTTTATATCCTTTTTTTTATCAGTGAAACTTTTTGTGGATATGTCCAATGCTTTAATTCTTATGTTTATATTTCTTTTCTGACTTCTACTTTTAGAGATGTATCTGTTTGTTTCCCAAATGAATAAATAAATAAATAAATTTGAATAAGATATAATTCAAAATTATTCTTCAGCTAATAATATTTGGAACACACGTGAGCCCTGTCAGCAGTTGGTCAATTTTAAAATGAAATCTGAACAAAAGTTTTTATTAATCAATAGATCCAAAGATTTCACTACAAACAAACATTTTCTATTGAAATTATATTGAATTAAAATGATATTTTATTTTAAAAATATTAACATACAAACACATAAGTACAGAGAACACACGACACTCTTAAAGACAATACATGCACGGGCATCAATAACAGCAGTGCACAACGTTTTATGAAACACAGTACAATGATAGAAAAGAAATAGTGTTACAAAAATAAACGACAATAAACTAGTTTGAAAAAAAAATGCAATTTAAATATATACATTTATATGATTAATAATAAACGGCACAAATATAAGTCTTTCCTCAACTTCTGGTGGAAGGTGTTTCTAGTCGTCGGTTAAAGTATGGGGAATCCATCTGGTACAAAGCTTCCTGACGCCTAAATGTTCTTGTAATATTTTTTGAACTTGACTCAATACCACTGCCTAGGCTTGCCCGTATCTGCTGATAACTCACTCTCTTATCTTCCTCTATCATGCGTCGCACAGCACTGATGTTATCTTCAGTACTCGCTGTTAAAGGACGTCCCTCATGCGGATCATCATTGCGATTATAATGTCCACGCAAAAACTAGTTAATCCAATTGTAAATAGTGGCACGAGATGGGGCTAATCGAATCTCGGCTCGAAGCTTTGTTGTTGAGTAAGCCAACTAGAAAGTCATACGAAATCATTGACCGAACATTTTCTCGCGTTAGGTTCCGGCTCAGCTCAGGCTGTTTTGGCGAGCGTAGCTCGGCCAGAATAGTGTTTTATCCCGCGGCTAGCGCAAGGGCGTCTCCTGTGAGACTCGAACCTGCATTAACATAATATGTTTTTAACATATTCAAACTCCAACAATTTTTGAGATAATCTCTAAACTTGAATGAAACTCACTCGCACTCAAAACGGTTCAAACCGATTTGTACGATACTCGCATGAACATAAAAAAATGTCATACGAGATCGTGTTTATACTAGTCGAGTTTCTCGTAAGTAAGAATCTTCTTACTTTTTAGTAAGACGATTCTTACTCAATGTGTAAACAGACTTAGGAAATTATCGCCTAGCGATAAAGCCCTGGCGATTCTCGTATGACATAATCGTAGGTGTGAATTTAGTTCTTGCCGGTATGTAAACATTTTGATACGATAATACTATGGCGATTATTGCTGGCGATAGTAGCAATAATCTATAATAGTATCGCGCACGAGAAACTCTCCATCTAAATGGGCCTTAATTCTGTCTTGTGTAGTACTTACGTCACTTTTGTTCAATATATTGCGTTACTGAGGATTTGGTTTTTAGGTAAAATAAATGAATTGAATCGTAACAAACAAATGAACATTTTTGTTTCAATTCAAAACAATGAAACGCTGAAATGAGTGTGCTCTGTTATTAAGTTTTTTTTTTCTATTTTTTATATGATTCTGATACAAGTTTAAATAGATCTTGTTTCCTAAGAATTAAGGATTGTTCAGATTTCATTTGAACTTTGACCAACTGCTGACACGGCTCACGTGTGTTCCATATATTATTAGCTGCTCTTCAGCTTCAGCTAGTAATTTTGTTATATTTTATTGGAATATTGATCAATTGCTGACACGACTCACGTGTGTTCAAAAATGTTAATAGCTGAAGGTGCGCAATACACCAACAGCTCACTTGAATATCGCCCTGTCGTATTCATTTCTCGCGTCCTCTCAAAGTAGCGAAGACTACTTCAAGCCCTTAATTATCGTGGTGCGCCTGCCCGATAGCTTTGAGATAATCCCACCACCTCGAACCTTTGATCATACCCGTAGCGCTCCGTCTGTTACCTTAGGTCTCTTGGTGCTTGGAGGAAAGCACTCTTGCGGTAGCGGATCGGTCACTGGCCTTCCACCAGCGGATCTCACCAGTGTTTTGAGAAGTCGCATATACCGTACTGAGAGCGCAGATACGCGCAGTACTTAGTTGACTAGGGTTAGGATAGGGAAGAAGACATTTTGAAGAAAAGAAGACTTACATAAAAGACACAATGGATATACAAGAAATTATTACATTAATACAAAGTCAGGAGAGTGATAGAATGGAAATAAAATGACTATTCAACAACCTATAGAAGGATCAAGTACTCGAAAAGTGAGATTTGTATACCACCAACTAAAGGAAGACTTAACTATAAAAACATTAAATTACGAAGAACAGGATATTCGCACATACTACTATTTTTTTAAAAGTAAATAATAAAAATGTATTCTTCGACATAGACCCTAAATATTGTTACGAGCTAGGGGATCGGATAGAAAATGCCGTAGATTTATTCAAGGGTTTATTTCTTGATAAATCAATGAGGAATTTATGGGCACAAAATTAATTGCAGAGATTCACTAATAACACACAAAAACACAGTCACTAATTACTTCACTTATGCACACTTCACACAGTACTCTATCACTTATATTCACTTTATTCGCACTTTATCGCTTCGGTGTTTCGCTCTTGTTATCGCATTCAAAACTAAGTGACTAGTCGCGTTTCGGCTCGCTTATATATCCCTGGGAATAATTCTAAACAATATTCGAGAACTTTCTAGGCGGGCTTGCTACTGAGTAGCGATTGCACAATTCTAGAACGTTCGCACTCTTTGTCTCTTTCGCACGTTGCTCCGTCCTTGTCGTACGGCGTTCTAGAGTGCTCGTCTAGTTTCGAGAAAGTTCTGATCTTCTCTCGCTCTCTCTCGTATCATTTCGTCCTTGTCTCACACCTAGAAAGTTCGGTCTAGAATATTCCTTCATCAAAGGGGTATAACTAGGCCTGAAAACGGGTCTCCTGAAAACTGCACCACTCGACTACACATGTTCTGAAACCGACTGAAAAAAGGTTTCAGCTTCCTGAAAACTAGGGTAACATTATGAAAATTACAATTTTCTAATATGTGATTGACCCTCTCCTGAAACGGTCAGAAATCATATTACAGCCTGCTGAAAAGTTCTCTAACTAGTGGAAAAATCTAGAAACATGCAGTCGACCCGTCTTCGTAACAATATAAACATTATTGGTATTATGACATCGATGGACATATGATTAACGCCAATCGACAAAATTATGTTGTTTACTATAAAAATATTTGTCAACGCTGCAAATTCCACGTCCATATAACGTAAAATGTCAACGACCTGGTCATAATACATTACTTCATATATGATCAATCCATAAAACTATCGTTAAAACTAAAGGATAAAAACTCGATCACAAACATACATACAAAATTTTCAACAACCCGAATGTTCCTGGCACTTCAAAATATACAATTAAAACCGTCCTGTTAGCCACAGCTATGGTAAAGACAACTTCATACGACAGACGCCACATGGCATACAGAAGGAAACGGTGATGAAAAACCGAAAAAGTTCAGTTACAGTATAGAAATAATTTTCAAGACCAAGACGATTTTGTGATAACAGATTACTTGTATCACTATTGTATCTACTACTAAAAATACCAAAAAGAAAGTCACAAAAAAAGACATATAAGATAAACTACACGACAAAACTTAGGTGGATTACTACAAATACGTTACAAATACAATACAAAAAACTACAAATACATTACAATTATAATACAAAAAAAACTACAAATATATTTGTAAGACGACGACTTGGGCGACAGCCGCCAGAAAACTACAACACGACAAATCCAAATGGATAAACTAAACTAAAATTGCATACAGACAAAAAAGACATTATTGGAATGGAGCAAAGATAATATTGGCACCATTCATATGTGTATATCTGTCTGTGTAGACATGGGCGATTAGTGCATTTCTAAAAAATATGAAGATAAAATGAATTACTGAGAAAGATGAAGATAAAATAGCTAAATACTAATTTATTTCATTTATTCATTTTATGTTAATTTCCCACATAATGATGATATCTTTACAGTTATTACTAATACGATAGAACTACACAACAATACCTATACCAATAATTACTAAACGAGGCTAGTGAATTACCGAAATAAAATAGTTACGTCCACATTTTCAGTTTCACTGCACACAGCAGCAGTCTTAACATTGTCACGGACAAACTTGAGGTCAATTTTTTTTATAATACATTCAAACTAAACTTAAAATAACTTTATTCATATAGATAACCAAGTACACTTATGAACATCAACAGAAAAGTTGTTAAATTGATTGCATAGAAAGTCATACAAATTGTGTGTAGCGTTCAAGTATTACGACACGCAATTTTTGGAGATTTTTGACCCCTTGATTGGAAATGTTAGCAACATCCTTGGTTTTAAAAACATCTTGCGTTTGACTTAGTTACACCCCTTGAGGAAAGAAACTATTTATAACTGATTCCCGCTTCATTGTAATCAAAATTATATTATTTTCTAATGTTTATGAGATACCAATTTTTTGTTTGGCTTTTTCGTATTAAATACGAATATGACGAGGTAAGTAATTATTAATTTCAAATATTCCACGGTTAAAGTAAAATCCTAATTCGCCGAAATAGCATCAATGTAACCTGGAGTCATAAAACCTATCTGCACGGTTTTTCAATTATAATAATAAACAAAATGTTTTTGAAAATTAAGCTTATTGGGATAGGGATTAAGTAATTTCAAAGAAAGACAATGGTATCATGGTGTCTTGCATCTCACTCTTTTCTATCAGGTAAAAACGAGATCGGGAGGAACAAAAGAGGTTATATTTGACTATGATCATCCCCCATACTTTTGGCTTTTGATATTTTGCAAATTCGATCAGTGTCTTTTAGCTTATTGGAGTGAAAAGGTCTCGAAGTACCTCAGTGTTCTTTTCATTTGTTTATGTGATTTAACTCGCGTAAAATCTACTTTTTAATGTAAGTACTTGGCAATTTTTTCTATATTGTGAGACGTTAAATTATTTCATTCTAGTAAAATATAATATTAATAAATATACACACTTTTTTCTTTATTAAGAATTTTAAATCTTTTAATTGGAATGTTTATTTTAGTGTATAAGTGAATCATTTTTAAAAGTTATTTAATAAATCATATCAAAATGAATTAACGGTTTTTATTTATATCTTTAGAAGAAACTTAATTTACAAAAAACTTATAAAATTATGTATAAATCAGAATTATAAAAATTAATATCTTAAAAAAAACTGTTTGTTATAGTGTCGGAGACTATTTTGATTACAACAGTTCCACCTTGGGGAATAGGAAAAGCTTCATCAACATGTATTTGTAGTCGGCTTAATTTTTCTGTTTTATTTTTAATACGCAACATCGACTACGTGTACAGTCTTTCTAAATGATGTTTTGGGTATAAGGGAAGTATTTTAAATTTTACTTGCCGTACAAGCGTTTGATACTGGTGTAATATTCAATTACGTATTACGTAATATTTGTAGACTGTCTCTGGAAAGTTTCTAAATCGCCGCCATCCAAGCTCTGTTGGCGCTGCAGGGATCGATGAGCTTTCCTCCGTTGAGTGGTAATATATATATATACATAGGTACACCTATGAGAAAACTGTCGGTTTGTGAAAACCTTGCCACCACCATTTAAATCAGTGACTTAAGTCGGAAATTAAGAAAAACACTTTTTGAACGGATTAAAGCTATGTATTATTATTAAAAACTTATAATTATTTACATAATTCTAAATTTTAACGCACGCGCACGCGAAACTTCGGAAAAAGCTATTTTAACAAAAGACAAATACTGTAAAACGTCGGAAATGTACATTTAGGAGCGAGTTTATTTGTAATCAAATAGTCTTCGGAAGGTCGAAGAGAAAAAGTATATATTCTCAATTTTAAATACCATTACTTTCTTAATGACTAGTTTGGTTTGAGAAGAAATTCTTAATTATTTTACTAGCTCAAATTTTCGCCGCAGAATTAATGTCCTAATTTTTCGAAAAATGATCTACTATATGCAACTCACTGTATAGAAATTGGTTATAAAAAGTTAAATTAGATAAAGTATAACTAAAGGCTTTTATTATCACAGACAAGAATACAAATAATATAATTATTTCATTTTATCTTATTACTACTAAGATTATTACAGATTTTCATTTATTGTAAAATAATTATTACTATCACTGTTATCGTTATTATAAATTTTTGTTGTTGATGGCTTACACCAATTTCACATTATATTCAAAGATTGTATGCAGAGCTGATTTAAGTGATAAGCAACGGTCATATTATATGAAATTGCAAGACTACTAAATGCCACTGTTGACATAAAAAAATTCAATTATATAAGCTTCAAATAGTTATACAATACCTATGTGAAGTTGTGTGGTGTGTGTGCCTGTGGGCACATGATGCACTACGATGCATTCAAAAGAATTGTGCGCCATGGCTAGGGGGGGGGGTATCTACTTAATTATAATATTTTCTAGATAATACTTATAAATTATTTATTTGCAAAGGAAGTTCTACATTCAGATTTATTAATTTTAAAAAAAGTTCACAATCACAATCAGCCGTATGTATCTAAAACAAGGGACGGGTTCAATAGACGCGCATCGTACCTGAGTTGATAGATCTCAGGGATTCCAACGTTATGATTTGATTTTTTAGAATTATAGATGTTTTTTTTTTAATTAAAAATATCTCCTATTGTTTTTCATGAGGAATGAGGGCCCTTTGTATCCTTGGCTGCAGCTCAAAAACCCTTAAGCAAATCCGCTCCTGACGAAATACATTTTCGTATTTTGTGTTACAAGTTCATAGTTTTGTAATCGTATTGCTATTAGAATTAAGTATATAATTAAAACCTATATTTGTCACGTCATATTATTCTAAAATAAAGCGGTTTTAACCAGAACTCCGGTGTTTACAATCGTCTCAAACTCCCATCCTTACATGGCAAGCCTGCCCGTTTCTTTAACGAAAAACAGTTGAATGAGAACCCAACCGCCAGAACACCTCAGAATCATCACGCATGCTAGCCTTCCGGTGAGGTGAGTGTCCATGGGCGCCGGTATGAGTTAACATCAGGTGAGTCGTCTGCCTATTTGTCTTCTATTACATAAATAATAATGAAAACGTTAATTATAAAGTGAAGTCTAAGATTATTTCACAGAGACAACTCCTCAATGACATCACCAGGAACAAGTTGAAACAGGAAATACTCCACGATTCCGAACAAGACGACACTACTTATGTCTTAACAGAAATACAGAAGAGTAAAGAGTAATTAAAAAAATAGCTTTATTCTTTCAAATAAATGTCCTACAAACATTTTAGTTTACTACAATAATTTTTAAGGAAAAAGTTGCTATCGGTAAGACGACGACTAGAAGTTACAATTATATCGTGAGTCATATCAAGTAAATTCTTATATTATTTTATTTATATATTTACACGTTCAAAAACAATGTCATGCACATTAAAAAAATACAAAAAAATATGACATCACAAATTTGACACACATAAATTATATTAGAATATAAGTTATCTATCAATGGGGAAAATTAAAACAAACAAACACAATAAATTAAAAAACTTAAAACAACAAAATAACAATAATAACCCAAACTAAATAAAAACTTAAACCTCATTAAGAGCACGAATAACAAGGTTACGGTAACTTGGCAGACTGTTGTAAAACCCATCAATCATCATCGATCTTAGTAATCAAGTTGTAAGAGCGAGATCGCCTATTCACTGGACCATTCAAAGTAGCAGATATTATAATTATAATTTTTCTCGTAAATAACGATTAATAGAATATAATTTTTTTAAAAGTAAGTACATTATGTCGATTTTTAAAAACACTAGTAGTAAGATCTTTGAATGATGATCATCTCTCCATCTCTACTCGACACTGGACTTAGAAATATTTATGTTTTTGTGAAGGAATAAGGACATTCCTTAAATATATATACAGGGAATATATACTTTGAGCTTCTTAAGCAAAGGTACGTCACTAGATGGTTTGTTTCACAAAGTTACAATCATACCATTCTGCGTCTATTTATTGTTTAACTTCTAAGTCCATCTCGAACGAGTTTCAAAAATATTATAGATGTTTATATCCAGTTTGCTAATTGTATATACTTTTAATATCGTAATTTTAATCGAAGAAATTGGGAGTTGCGTACCAAGGACACCAGAGCGTAGGTCCATGCAAAAAGCATCATTATAAGACGCGGCTTACGGCGTTTCACCCAATTTTCATATATTTATTTTAATAAGTTCAATGTTGAGATCCCTATTGGAAGTTTTATAGTAAGCAGCAATGTTTTGTAACTCCCTATAGCATCAGTGACTTCAGGTTTCGTAGCCAGCCCAAGGTTCCTTATATATTGAGGTTGTGGAGGAAGGAAGGCCATGGCGAGTCAAACCGCTGACTGGCCTCAAGGCCTGAGTGGCTGAGATTAAGGAGTTGTTTATAACCATAGCAGTGTTGTCCTTGTGGCTTTATCGCGCGACGCTCATCCCTGCGGTCGTAGGTTCTATCCCCGGCTGTGTACCAATGGATTTTCTTTTAATGTGCCCATTTAACATTAGCTCGAACGGTGATGAAAAACATCGTGAGGAAAACGACTTGCCTTAGACCCAAAAAGTCAAAGGCGTACTTCAGGCACAGAAGGCTGATCACCTACTTACCTTTTCAATTTACTCATTATCATGAAATAGATACATAAATCTGAGGCCCAGAACTAAAAAGGTGGTAGCGCCATTGATTTGTTTTATTTATAACCATAGCCTTTGATTATAGGTATCACTATAGGCTATTTGAAGTATCACCTGTGGTATAATAAAATACGGTCATGTGTTTTCATGTATTTTATTGTATTTACAAAACTAATAAGTTATCTTTTGAACATTTTGTGATTTATAAATTTTAAATGCGTTGACGCAGGCTCTGATTGGCACACACAGAACGACACCAATAAGTGGCGTCAGAGCAAGATACATGAAGATCTGTGGCATCTCTGCTGAAGTTAATGCCGTGGCTTTCATGATCAATACAACCTGGAAATATATTATTATGTAAATACCAAAATCTGAGGCTAACGGTCGAAGCTCCAACGATTTTTTTCAATACGGGATATATATATTTTTTTAATATTTTTTAATCTCCCTGTCGCTTGTTGAGCGGGATGCATAAATCAATAATCTTTTCGATTCTTGTTTTATACTAGTGCTTCGATTCGAGATTCTATCACCGGGTCTACTCTTACATATCGATCGACATTTGCCGTTATAACAATCAAACATAGAGTATGTATTCACAATTTTCTTAACCTACATAGTAATAATAAAAACTATTAGGAAAGGAAAAGGAAATAAAAATGAAGAAAGCAAGAATGGCAGTCTCAAAATATTTAATAACAATTAAAAAAATACTTACTATATTACTCTCCAGTGGCTGCAGCGCATGTAAAAACTCGTCACTTACACTCTGGTCTGATGGTTCCTGTTATAAAAAGATTTAATGATATTTTAAATAGTTTTCCCATCTAGTTTAGTAGAATATTTAGTTATTCTAGTATTATTAAACTTACTGAAGTGCAACTGCGAGTCCGTTTACGACTCCCTGTTGGGTCCTCTTCCTCCATCGTCATCGACGAACTACTTTCGTCCACTGTTACTGAAGAAAGCCTCTCTGACATACCCAGATCTTCCGTTTCCTGAAACGTAGCTGGCATACCACCATTTTGAATTACAGTTTTGAAGTTCAGGCATCGGATTGATGGGAGCAGGGGGCTTTATTATGAGCTGGTCAAGGGAACCAACACCAGCTAAAATTGTATATATGCCAACGGCTTAGTTAGCCGTTTAGCATCGAAGTGATTTCGACCGTTCTTTTTAGAATTCAATAGGATCCTATAAAATATAATTAAAGATGTAATAATCACAGTAAGTACCTTTGAAGGACACTGAATTCCGTTTCCCCCAAGTTGTAATAAGGCTTCTGCGGCGAAAATTTCAGCTAATAAAATAATTAAGAATTTCTTCTCAAACCAAACTAGTTTTCTCATAGGTTTCATATGTCTTATAATGATATGGTTAAAAACCGCTTTATTTTAGAATAATATGACGTGACAAATATAGGTTTTAATTATATACTTAATTCTAATAGCAATACGATTACAAAACTATGAACTTGTAACACAAAATACGAAAATGTATTTCGTCAGGGGCGAATTTGCTTAAGGGTTTTTTGAGCTGCAGCCGAGGGCCCCGTGGATACAAAGGGCCCTCATTCCTCATGAAAAACAATAGGAGATATTTTTAATTTAAAAAAAAAAACTTCTATGATTCTAAAAAATCAAATCATAACGTTGGAATCCCTGAGATCTATCAACTCAGGTACGATGCGCGTCTATTGAACCCGTCCCTTGTTTTAGATACATACGGCTGATTGTGATTGTGAATTTTTTTTATTTTAAAATTAATAAATCTGAATGTAGAACTTCCTTTGCAAATAAATAATTTATAAGTATTATCTAGAAAATATTATAATTAAGTAGATACCCCCCCCCCTAGCCATGGCGCACAATTCTTTTGAATGCATCGTAGTGCATCATGTGCCCACAGGCACACACACCACACAACTTCACATAGGTATTGTATAACTATTTGAAGCTTATATAATTGAATTTTTTTATGTCAACAGTGGCATTTAGTAGTCTTGCAATTTCATATAATGTGACCGTTGCTTAGCACTTAAATCGGCTCTGCATACAATCTTTGAATATAAAGTGAAATTGGTGTAAGCCATTAATAACAAAAATTTATAATAACGATAACAGTGATAGTAATAATTATTTTACAATTAATGAAAATCTGTAATAATCTTAGTAGTAATAAGGTAAAATGAAATAATTGTATTATTTGTATTCTTGTCTGTGATAATAAA
Organism: Pieris brassicae; assembly: GCF_905147105.1. Lineage (NCBI taxonomy): Eukaryota > Metazoa > Arthropoda > Insecta > Lepidoptera > Pieridae > Pieris > Pieris brassicae. The sequence goes on along the minus strand of NC_059679.1, from coordinate 2,517,524 downwards.
AGCCTTTTGTTATACTTTATCTAATTTAACTTTATATAACCAATTTCTATACAGTGAGTTGCATATAGTAGATCATTTTTCGAAAAATTAGGTCATAAAGAAGTTTCACTTGTTACGTGGGTGCACTAAACGCAAACATTTTTTTAAATTAATAGTTTTGTATTGTATTAGTATTAAGATACTGTACAAATAAATAAACCTTTTGCTTCAAAACATGTCATTTACACGTTATATATAGAAATAGGCCTAGGCTATATGGTGTGTTAGCATAGCAAAATTCTATATGTTTGTAGGTATTTTAAAAAAACATATTACGGTGACGGAGTTCGCGGGACCGCTAATTGTTAAAGTAAAAATAAAATTTCTTCATTTAGTTTAATTGTAAACTTGAAATAACTTCCTTGGAAATTCTTATTTTTATATTGATCAAATGTATTAAAAATATTGTAAAGTTAAGACCTAACTTGAATATAAGAACGTATTTATATTAATAACATAAATTAAAAATAAAATGCCTTTCCCGCCATTTACATGAGTCAATGTTGAGATTAATTTTCAGTCTCTTTAACAGTTCATATAGCAAGTATTTGTCTTTGTATAATAAATTATTTTGTAAACCGTCAACGTAGTTACATGTAAGCTGACGAGATGGCGCTGATTTAAAAAAACTTGTAAAAATTGTATTATTTTTGGTTTTACTTGAGAGACTTGCATTTATATTAAATGGTAATTAGTGGTACAACAATTCATATTAATTTTGCTCAATTTTGATTTGTGTCAGTTTTTATTTATACCTCTACCTCATTTAAAAGCTCTGCAAAATTAAACTTGTAGTCGTTCTTCGCACACGAGATGGCGCTTAAATAATGAAATCTTTCTCGGTTTGTCTCACCAGAGCATACCGCTATGATAAAAGCTTTTCACTTATTTTAGAAAGATTAAAAAAAACTGTTGTGTCTAGACACGGGAACTCCGCGGTTTCTAATAGATCTTTTAGATGTCTAGGCAAAACAATTAAACTCTAGACCCAAAAATGCGTGTGTTCACGTACTTTAAACAAGGCGGAATGCAATTATAGTGTTACCGAAAAATAATACTTAGCCATAGTATTTGGAACCACACCGTAAAGTTTGGGTTACATTTATGGCCGTCGGTTCACCATAGTTACAATTTTAATTCAATTGTGAAGACCCTGGATCTAGACTTGTGCGATGGAGACTAAAGTTGATTACGAAATAGTTGATAAAAAAGGAAAAATGAACACAAATGCTTATACTAAATCCAAATTCTCATTTACCAAATATCGATGAAAATTCAAACAATTCTTTGGAAGATCAGTTCTCTCAATTACCATCTCCTATACCACTTTTTTTCAATGACTCACTCCAAATTGCGTCACCTAATGAAGCCAACTCCGATAATCCTTCCTATACCCATGATGATTATTCACAGTTTATAAAATAAAATTCTAAAACAGGCATTACTTATAATACTACATTATAAGAACACAACGAACACCAGTTGAAAACAGCAAATAAAATAATTCTTAGTCCATCATCTATAGACCATGAAAAAAGTAATCCATACGTATCCATATGATGAATTCTTGAATATCAAAAAAGAACTAAATTCCTTTGTTAAAATAATATATCAACATAATTTTTTTTATTTACTATTATTACTATTATATTTTTTTATTTACGAAAGTCCATCTACAAAATCTAAAGAAACATCAAAATCTTACTACGATTCACATACGAAATCTTATCCGCGTTATAAACCTGGAGATTATGTAGATATTAAAAATCACTTAAGGCCAAAAAGCTCTTGCCCCTATTTGGAAGGGATCTTATAAAACAATAATCGTTAATAAAAATCATACATCGATACTTCTTATAGGTAAATAGAAAACATGTAACACATCATTTCGACCAAATGAAACCGGCGCACCTAAAGCACCTAAATTAAATTCAAAGTGTAATTCGTAGTATAATGTATTATACCCAATAATTCCATCAATGAAATTAGCGTCTCACATAACATCCTATTCAAGGTACAATTCCATCGGTTAAAATAAACTAAGACGATAAGCAACGAACATTTATTTCTATAATGACTTAAACATTACGAAGACGGGTCGACTGCCATGTTTCTAGATTTTTCCACTAGTTAGAGAACTTTTCAGCTGGCTGTAATATGATTTCTGACCGTTTCAGGAGAGGGTCAATCACATATTAGAAAATTGTAATTTCCATAATGTTACCCTAGTTTTCAGGAAGCTGAAACCTTTTTTCAGTCAGTTTCAGAACATGTGTAGTCGATTGGTGCAGTTTTCAGGAGACCCGTTTCAGGCGTTTTCAGGCCTAGGTATACCCCTTTGATGAAGGAATATTCTAGACTGAACTTTCTAGGTGTGAGACAAGGACGAAATGATACGAGAGATAGAGAGAGAAGATCAGAACTTTCTCGAAACTAGACTGAGCACTCTAGAACGCCGCCGAAGTACTGTGTGAAGTGTGCATAAGTGAGGTAATTAGTGACTGTGTTAATGATAAGTAATTAGTGCATCTCTGCGATTAATTTGTGCCCATAAATTCCTCATTAATTTTTCAATAAATAAACCCTTGAAGAAATCCACGGCATTTTCTATCCAATCCCCTAGCTCGTAACAATATAAATAATGTTTATATAATTAATATTCTATTATTTAAAAAAAAATGTTTGCAATTTACATGGTAGAAGTAAAAGCTTCAAAATTTTTGGTTTCAAAATAATGAACTCCCTCCCACGGACCGGGGAAACGTTTGGACGTGTCCACCGTGTTAGTTGTTTTAAGAAATTTAAATATTAAATTAAAATAGTTGTGAGGCTCAGGATCGAACCGGGTGCCGTGTCGTGTTTGGATGGCTGTGCTTTGCCACGGAGCCAAATTATTATAGAATTATTGCTACAGATTAAGTCAGTGGGTGACGTAACAGTGTCTATTTGTCTGCTACTCGCAGTGCTACGATAGTGCTACGACAATCTACGGACAACTTGAGCGAGTGACTGCGGCCAAGCCACGTTAGTACTTTGTTTGTTTTGCGCAATGTCTAGAATTCCGCATACGCCACGTCATTTTTCAAAAGTTTATATCATTAATTATATGTAATAAATTTAATAAGTTTCTTTAAAAAAAAATATTTAATTAATCTCTTATTTAATTATTTTGCACATCTTTGTTTTTTTTTTAATTTAGAAAATGATCAAATACACACTTACAAGTCTGGAGACAAATACCGTTACATAAAATTACAATATGGAATGGAGTGTTGAAGAAAATAGGATTGCAGTGATGGCCTTACACAAAGTGGGTATGGAGCCGTCGGTCATATTCCAGACGCTTTAAAAGCTTGGTATCAGCCGTATGTACGTATATCGTAATATCAACAGATACAAAAACACTTCGTTTAAAAATTCAAAATCATGTATTCATATATTCTTATGAACGTCAAAAAAAAGTCTGTCGAAGATCAGAAATGATCGGGGCGGCCGTGCGTTATTAGAACTACAAAGGCTGTTCATGCTGTTAAATCCAGAATTCGTCGAAATCCCATTAGGAAGCAAAAATCTTCTAGCGAGAAATGAAGATTAGGGCACTGTCGAGTATTACAACATTTTGTAAGGAGCTGCAACCATTACATGATGTTCCACATGACATCTTAAGTAATAAATAATAATAAAATAAATTAAAAACAAATATTGTTCTCAGATTGTCAAAAATCCTCTATCATGCAGTTTCCATACTAAATTCATATCCACAATACACGCTCGAGCAGTTCCTGAGCGGTCGGAGTAGACGCTCTGCGGTCGAGTTTCGCCGTGCGGTCGACTGCTAAGAGCTGCCGGACCCACCATACACGGACCGCTACTAGCTGCCGACCGCGTGCCACTCCGGCTCTCGGCTTAAAATACCAATTCATCAAATGAAACCATGGACATTCTAAAATAGTTGAAAAACTCTTCAGTGTCTTCCCTGAGCTGGGGATACAAAGTATGAAATATTCCATACTGTTCTCTTGATTGTAGTATTGGACGCACCCACATACTACGGTGTCTTCTACGCCTAAGCTTGCGCAATAGTAGAGCAGTGCAGTGTTTCGTCATCGAAATCCGTCTCGTAAATGAATTAGCATTGACGGTATTATTTTGCGGTCGAACACAACTGCTCCAAGCAGTCGTGTGGTCACGTTGAAGTCGTACACGGCTCTACAGCAGTCCGTCTCGACTGCAACATGCCCAGCGTAAGGCGTTGATATAAAAAAATTAAAAAATGGCCGCTTGAAAGGAAGACGTGGTATAGATGTTAGTCAAAATATGTCTGTCGATTATAATTAACCATTACGGTAAAAAGTATGTAAAATACCGACTTATTTCGAACGTAACGTGACTTAATCGACTTTTAGATTTTTAATTGCAACGGATGTTTTGTTACGGTTACAGCTACGTTGGAGCGCGGGGCCCGTAGCATTTGCTACTCTTGCTACGTAGCTAACCCAGCACTGCTTGCGAGTAGACATTACCTTCAGTATAGATATCGGCAAACATCGAGTTTTAGGTGCGCGAGAGTGACGTGTCGATCGCGTGATTGGTAAATCAGTTGACGTTTGTGTCCCGCGCTGTATATCATCTGAAATTCCTGATCCAGTCACTGATCCCCATCTACACGACATTGTGACGACACAGATGGTGCATGGACCGTGCGGTGCATTAAATCCATTATCGCCTTGCTTGGCTGATGGAAAGTGCACAAAACGATATCCGCTACCGTTAGTTGCTGAAACAGTCACAGGGAACGATGGATATCCAGTTTATCGTCGGCGTTCAAAAGAAGATAATGGTCGAACTATAAAAGTTAAAGTTCAAAATCAAGAGATTGAGATCGGAAATAAATTCATTGTACCATATTGCCCGCTGCTATCACGAATTTTCGAAACACATGCAAACGTTGAAAGTTGTCATTCGGCCAAATCAATCAAATATTTGTGCAAGTACGTCACAAAAGGCAGCGACATGGCTGTGTCAGCAATCAGCTGCAAATCAGCAACTTCCAAATGGGCAGATACGTCAGTACTAATAAAGCACTGTGGCGATTATTGTCATTTCAAATTCATGAAAGATATCCCACAGTTGTACATTTAGCAGTGCATTTAGAAAATGGCCAAAGAGTTTACTTCACTGAGGCTAATGCGGCACAACGAGCTGAGAGACCTCCATCGACAACATTGACTAGCTTCTTTGCAATGTGTGAAGCAGATCCATTCGCAGCGACGCTGATGTACGTTGAAATGCCCAAGTATTACACTTGGAATCAATCAACAAAGAAATTCCAACGTCGCAAACAAGGAACCCCAGTTCCAGATTGGCCACAGGTGTTTTCCACTGATGCACTTGGTCGCATGTTTACTGTTCATCCTAGAAATGATGAATGTTTTTATTTGCGACTGCTGTTGGTAAATGTACGTGGACCGTTTTGGTCCACGTAAATTTGCGCATTTGAAAACTGTGTACACAAAATTGATACTCCAACATGCAATATTTCCCGATCCAGTGCAATGGGAAAATTGATGATGCAATGCAAGCTCATTGTTTGGGATGAGTGCACAATGGCACATAAGAAATCACTTGAAGCACTTAACTTCACACTGAAGGATCTTCGGCGAAATAACAACATCTTTGGCGGCTTGATGATATTGTCGGCAGGCGATTTCAGACAGACGTTGCCAGTAATTCCCGTGGAACGCCTGCAGATGAATTGAATGCTTGCCTGAAGGCATCACCTTTATGGAATAACGTAAAAACATTATCGCTAACCACTAATATGAGAGTTCAACTTCAAAATGATCAAAGTGCTGCACAATTTTCCAAACAATTGTTAGCTGTTGGAAATGGAAAAGTCCCTGTTGATGCGACATCTGGATTAATTACTCTTACCAACGACTTTTGCCGATTTCTAGACTTTCAATTAGCTCTTATTGAAAAAAATTTCCCTAACATTAGTGAGAATTATCAGAATTATGCTTGGTTAAGTCAACGAGCAATTCTTGCCGCAAAGAATAATGATGTACACGCACTGAATTTCACCATTCAATCAAAAATTCCTGGAGATTTGGTGACATACAAATCCCTTGATTCCATAACAAATCCTGATGATGTTTGAGGAGTCTCTCTGGAGTTACCAGGATTTCCACCACATAACTTGCAACTCAAAGTTGGTACAGTTATTATGATATTGCGTAATTTGAATCCTTTGGTAGGCAACGGTACTTGACTTTCGGTAAAAATACTTATGCCGAATTTGATTGAGGCAACCATTATTAACAGAAATTACGTAGGTGAAAATGTATGTATTCCTCGAATACCAATGATTCCGACTGATCTTCCGTTTGACTTCAAACGATTGCAATTTCTAGTTCGCCTTGCGTTCGCAATGACAATTAACAAGTCGCAAGGCCAATCGCTTAGTGTTTGAGGGATAAATTTAGAAAATCATTGTTTTTCACATGGACAGTTATACGTTGCGTGTTCACGAGTTGGGAAACCATCCGCTTTGCTTGTGTTAACGTCAGACCCAAAAAACAAAAAATGTGGTTTACCAAAGAGCACTTCAATGAAACGGATAATTTTCGGACACGTATAACGCTTCGATTCAGTATTTACTTTGGATTCACTTTCATTTACTTAGAGAAGTTCAACTAAATAACACTTCATTTTTGTAATCGAAATGAATTCATTACTGTTGTGATATGAAATAATGTTTTGCCTTTTCAAATATAAAACAAACAAAAAAAAATTCTTCATCTTTTAATCACCAAACAAAATGTTACATAAAACGAAGCCATCTGGTGGCGAAACGGAGTTCGCCGGGTTTGCTAGTCTATAATATAAAAATGAATCGCAAAATGTGTTGGTAAGCGCATAACTCTACAACGCCTGGACCAATTGTACTATTTTTTTTTAAATGTTCGTTGAAGTCTTAGTATGGTTTTTACGGCGAGAAAAAATCGAATAATTTCCGGGAAAAACCCTAAAACATTCCTTTTCTTTTTCCAATACAAACGTTTTGTAAATAAAATGTAGACTCAATTTGAACTTTATTGCTATTTAATAAAGTTATTATTAAATATTAAATTACAAGCACTCACTGTTGTCTAAGCAATGTAGGTGTGTTCCTAACGTCAAAGAGTCTATTTGCACTTTATTATCGCTGTGCAAAGTTCAAATTCAATCATATCTATCAAAACAGTGTGCGTGTTCGCGTAGGAGGATTTTGTCGCGTTCCGAAACTCAACAAAAGTGACAATATCGCGAACCCGACCAAATTAAATAGTCAAAAATTGTAAGAGCTATACATCATTAGTACTGATTTTTATTTTAGTTGGCTTCGCGATATTATTTATTTTATTTTAGTTTCGGTATGCGACGTTTTACGTCATTACATCTGTCAAACAAATCGTGTTAAAAAAGGGATCAATTTTTTAAATTATTAATTTAATATCCCAGTCGGGGTTTTTTAGTGGGTCACAGAAGAGTGGCCAAAGTTCGTGGAAGCGAAGATACTTTGGTCATCCGAGCTGAACCTCACACATCACCCTATCATCAGGTTCTGTTCAGGATTTTTTATTTGCGCCGACTATAAAATTGGTAGGAACAAAAAACTGCCACATTTTAAATCTTTTTACAGAACGAAGTCTGTCGGGTCCGCTAGTAATCAATAAAACTAAAAAGATAAAATAACAATAGTAACCTAAGCTAAATGAAAACTTAAACCTCATTAAGAACATGATAAACAAGGTTACGGTAACTTGGCAGACTGTTGTAAAACCCATCAATCATCATCTATCTTAGTAATCAAGTTGTAAGAGCGAGATAGCCTATTCACTGGACCATTCAAAGTAGCAGATATTATTATAACTACATCGTCACATTATTAAATTCATATTAATTTTTCTCGCAAATAACGATTAATAGAATAGAATTTTTTTCAGAAGTAGGTACATTATTTCGAATTTTTAACACAATAAGGAATGTCTTTGAATGTCTATATGTCTACTTCGACAAGGGATTAAAAAATATTTATGATATTGTGAACGAATAAGGAAATTCCTAAAATGTATATACAGGGAATAGATACTTTGAGCTTCTTGAGTAAAGGTACGTCACTAGATGGTTTGTTTCACAAAGTTACAATCATACCATTCTGCGTCTATTTATTGTTTAACTTCTAAGTCCATCTCGAACGAGTTTAAAAAATATTATAGATGTTTCTATCCAGTTTGCTAATTGTATATACTTTTAATATCGTAATTTTAATCGAAGAAATTGGGAGTTGCGCACCGAGAACAACAGAGCGAAGGTCCACGTAAAAGGCATCATTATAAGATGCCTCCTTACGGCGTTTAACCCAATTTTCGTATATTTATTTTAATAAGTTTAATATTGAGATCCCTATTGAAAGCTTTATAGTAAGCGCCAATGTTTTGTAACTCCCTATAGCATCAGTGACTTCAGGTTTCATAACCAGCCCAAGGTTCCTTATATATTGAGCTTGTGGAGTAAGGAAAACCATGGCGATTCAAACGCTGACTGGCTTCAAGGCCTGAGTGGCTGAAATTAAGGAGTTGTTTACAACCATAGTAGTGTTGGCCTTGTGGCTTCAGCGTGCGACGCTCATCCCTGCGGTCGTAGGTTCGATCCCCGACTGTGCACCAATGGCTTTTCATCTTATGTGCGCATTTAACATTAGCTCGAACGGTGAAGGAAAACATCGAGACGAAAACGACTTGCCTTAGACCCAAAAATTCAAAGGTGTGCCTCAGACACAGAAGGCTGATCACCTACTTACCTTTTCAATTTACTAATGATCATGAAACAGATACAAAAATATGAGGCCCAGACCTAAAAAGGTTGTAGTGCCATTGATTTTTTTATCTATAATAATATTGTATAATAAAATACGGTCACGTGTTTTCATATATTTTATTGGGTTTACAAAACTAATAAGTCATCTATCGAACATGTTGTGATTTATAAAATTTAAAAGCGTTGACGCAGGCTCTGATTAGCACAAACAGAACGACACCAATAAGTGGCGTCAGAGCTAGATACATGAATATTTGTGGCATCTCCGAAGTTAATGCCGTGGCTTTTATGACCAACAACACCTCGAAATATATTATTATGTAAATACCGAAAGCTAAGGCTAACGATCGATGCTCCAACGATTTTTTTCAATACGGGTAATGTTTATCTCCCTGACGCTTGTTACGCGGGATCTTATATAAATACATACGTATGTATTTGTCGTTGCAAAGAAGAAATGGCTACAGCATCTTTCGCCTTGAAGATATGGGGACTGTCATAAAATGGATCAGCCTCAAATCGTCGTTTACGGCAGATAGAGATCTGTTTAGAGGAGCATTACAATTCTTGGTCGCCACCGCCCGAAAGTAAAAAAAAAATCTGAGTTTCTTTTAGGTGAAAAGCAGGGAAATATCCTTTTTACTGATGAAAAAATTTTCGCGATTGAAGAACACTACAATAAGCAAAATGATAAAGTGTACGGTCACAGTTCACATAGAAGCTGCTCAAATCTTCGGAAAGGTACAACGTTGTCATCATCCTGCTTCAGTGATGGGTTGGTGGGGCGTGTCTCATCAAGGAGTCACAAAATACATTTTTGTGAAAAAGGAGTGAAAGCTTCAGCGAAAGTGTATCAAGATATAGTTTTGGATCATGTTGTGTAACCTTTTTAAAATATACTATCGTATCGTGGACTATCAGCTGAATTTTGCATCTGGTCACATGGCAGAAACTAAGAGATGAAGACTGGCCCTCATCTAACCCAGACCCCAACCCTTTAGACTTCAAATGATGGTCATGGCCTGCTAAATTTTCTATGAAAACAGTGCCCAAACAGATAAAGACCTATATAAAAGCCAAAGGTGGCCATTTCGAATAGAATATTTTTTTTATTTCTTGCAGAAACATTAATAAATTTGTCGGTATATATTTTAATAATATTACATAACTACATTCAAAATATTCAATTTTCGTTTGTAGCAGTTTTTGCCACGCACCACTTCTATATGGAACCAGCTGCCCACTGAAGTATTTCCGATACTGTAATGTTAAAAATAAATAAAGATTATTATTAATGTATACATCGTATGTGTTTGCAAATATTTAAATGATCCTTATCATTGGGATTGATTTGCTCCAGTTCAAACAATTTGTATGACTCAAAACTTAGCGATTAAAAAGTGGGGCGGAAAGTTTCTTGCTTGTTCGTCTTGCCCGCTCTACGCCCTTGACTTGCGAACTGGTAGTAAATATAAATTTAGAAACAATTTTTGACGTTCATAAGTGTTCTTGTTTACCTATATGAACAAAGTTATTTTGAGTTTGAGTCTAAATTGCTAGCAAGGTTATACACATACATCTGATCGTGTCCTTTATGAGTGAATTTAGATAGTGTTGGCGACTCGTAAATATAAATAGAGATAGATTATACGTTAATTTTGGCGGCTCTATAAATATATGATAAATAAGAATATTTTTGGCAGCTCATAAGTAGACATTAACTATGAGTTATGTTTGATGAGAATATTGTTGATAGCTCATAAGTAAAAATTAAGTATAAGTTGGTGACTTGGCTTCCGACCGCCGACCCGTGCGGACGTCTGCTCCAGTGCTCTCTCCGTGTGAGTCATCAGTGCTGTAGTGCCATCTCGCTCGCTCCGTGTGAGTCATCGCCGCTTGCCGCTGTACAGTGCGTTTTTTTTTTTTTTTTTTTGAGAATGGAATCTCGCTGTTGGCCTTAAGGGCCTTTACAGCTCAGCTCGGGCTGTTTTGGCGAGCGTAGCTCGGCCAGAATGGCGTTTTATCCCGCGGCTAGCGCAAGGGCGTCTCCTGTGAGACTCGAACCTCGGCTTGGGCCGTCGCGGGGCGGTCAATCGCCTGAAGGGCAGGAAGGAAGCTCACTGTAGTGAGCGAAGTGCGAAGTAAAGGTCCTCGCCTTCCCCGGTGAAGGCGGTTTTTTACCCTAATCTGTGATTGGCTATTTTTATTATTGGCCGCGCGGGCGGCATTTAATTTATTGTTTGCTACAGTAATTGGATCGTCCGGATCCGTTAGTATGTGTCGGGGCCTCCTACGAGCCTTTTTTGTCGGGAAGGGGTAATAGTTGATGCTATTACGCACCAGCGGATTGGGATGGTGTTTAGCCTTGTCAAAGTGGCGTGTGGACGCCAACTTCATCCATTGGGCTATGGTAGGGAGCTCCAGGTCATGGTGGAGATCGACGTTTCTCACATAGAAGGGCGCACCGGTCGCGATTCTCATGAATCGCGACTGAAGCACCTGTAGTCGGTGTATATAGGAGGGGGCACAATGCGCAAAGACTACGCTAGCGTATGTCATGCACGGTCGGATGCAGGCCTTGTACAGGGTGACCTTGTGTCTTAGAGACATTTGACTCCTTTTATTTAGGAGGAAATGAAGGCGAGAGAGGACAAAATGTGCCTTCTTGCGAACGGCGGCTATGTGCTTTCGGAAAGACATGCCGCTATCGAGCGTGACTCCTAGATATTTAACGGACTTTTGCCATGGAATGGCTTGCCCGTATAGGGTTACCTCTGTCTTGAGGTGAAATTTATCCCTAGCGATAGCACCGGGGTTGCCCCTGGCAAAGAGAACTGCTACGCTTTTCTCGGGATTTATTTGGAAGCCCCATTTCCGAAACCATTCGCCTAACGACGTGGTAGCGGTCTGGAGTCTGTCCACAATGACACCTCTATCTTTATGGGTGGTATAGAGAGCGGTGTCATCGGCATAGAGGGCTAGCTCCACATTGGGAGCCCTAGGGATGTCGCCGGTATACAGCGTGAACAGAAGGGGCGAGAGGACCGAGCCCTGAGGGACTCCGGCCATGATGGGGCGAGGAGACGATAACGTTCCTTCTACGCGATAGCGCATTGAGCGGTCGGACAAGAAGTCGTGTACGATACGCACGAGTCTTAGTGGCACATTAAGGTGGTAGAGCTTGTAAACCAAGCCGTTGTGCCAGACCTTGTCGAAAGCTTTCGCTATGTCGAAGAAGAGCGCACCCGTGGCTCTCGGTTTCAGGGAGCTATTCATCCCGGAGAGGATGTGCTCCGTGATTCGATGGACTTGATGAACGCACGAGTGGGCCGGCCTGAAGCCAAACTGCTCATCGGGAATGAGCCCCTTATCTAGGGCAAAGTCTAGGAGGCGCTTTTTAAGTACCTTCTCGTAAAGCTTGCTAAGCGTATTGAGAAGGCTGATAGGGCGGTAACTGGTGGGGTTGTTACGGGGTTTGCCTGGTTTGTGAATACCAATGACAATGGCCTCTTTCCACTGCGCCGGGAAGGTGCAGTTTTCAAGGAGGCAATTGAAAATGGACACTAGTAGGCAAATCAGATGGGGCGGGAGGCACCGGAGGACCTTGTTCGAGATGGCGTCGAGACCTGGAGATTTACGAGGCAGTGAACTCTTTATTAGAGTTTTGACCTCGGCGATCGACGTAGGAGGGAGCGGCTCGGGAGGGAGGGGCAGTGCTACGATGCGTTCGACCTCGCGGTTCACGTGTTCGACGTGCGCCGGGTCGCTGTGATCGAGATACGGGGTGCACTGCTCCACTAGGTTGACGGCTAAGCACTCGGCTTTTTCGTCGTCGTCGAATGCGTCAGGCAGATTTGGACGCTTGAGAGGGGGCATGGACGCCACCGTGTCGGTTTTTAGGGAACGCGCGAGAGACCAATAGGCCGTGTGCGAAGGTGACAATTCGCTGGTAAGACGGTCCCAGCGTTCGTTTCTAATTTCCCGCATGCGCTCTTTGACTCGGCGCTGCGAGGCGCGGAGTGCTCTGCGGTTTTCGTCGGTCGGTGCTCTGGCGAAGGCGCGAGTCGCCGCGTTCTTCTCGGTCAATAGACGCCTCGCGTCCGGGGGAAGCTCCCAGCGTTGAGCGAACTCATCTGGGTCCTTCCGGGACGACTCGGCGACCTTGGTCTGAATGTGATTAGTTACCGAGGAGATCGCGTCTAACGCGTGAGCGGACGAGACTAAATTGTCGGGGACATTTGGGAGGGCAGAGGTGTCGGCGGGCTTGAGGGCCTCGTCTAACTTCTGCCAGTCGACAATGGACTTGAACCTCTTCTCTCGAGTGTTAGGAGGGCCGAATTCAAAGTGAACCGGGAAGTGATCCGAGTCTAACTCGTGTAACGTCTCTACGCTTCGCGGCTGTAGTGCCACGTTACGTAAAACCGCTACGTCTATGACGTCCGTTGAGAGAAGGCCGTTGCCTGTTATGCCACGGCGAGTCGGTTGTATGGGGGCAATGACGTTAAAATTGAGCACGTCTATAAGCCTATTGAGGGCTAACCCATTAGGGTTTTGTTTTGAACTATTCCAGTCCCCGTGTTTGCTATTGAGATCCCCGACTAATAAGACCGAGGGGCCCATCGCAAACAGGGTTCTGAGATCGCTCTCTAGTATGTCCTTGGCGGGAGGGAGGTACACCGACGCGATAATAATCGGCTGATGGCCGGTCATGGCTACGCGCAACACAGAGCACTCTATATTGGTAAGGGAGGGCGGGTCTAACGGCGAGCAGTGAAGCGCTCGTCTATAATAAATGAGCGTACCGCCTTTCGCCGTAGGTCGGTCGTTTCGCACTACGTTGTAATTTGCGAATCTGGGAGCGCGAACGCTGGGCTTGAGGAAAGATTCCTGTACTAGGAAAATATCTATTTGGTGGCGAACGAGGAAATCTCGAACCAAATCTGCCTGCGGCTTGAAACCGTTTGCATTAAAAGTCACTACGGACAGTGATCGAGCCTTGATCCTAGACGTGGTCGTAGCTATTGCGGTGTGGTGGAGTCTGCAAATTGTCGCACGGACTTAAGGAGCTGGACGTGCTCGATTACAAGTTGCTTCTTGTCTTCCGCGTTATTGGCGGATTTGAAAGCCTCGGAGAAGGCGACAAGAGCGTCTATGTCTAACGCGTCTACGATGCTAAACGCGAGATTTAAGGCGTCGCGGACCTTTTCTGATTCCGCGGCGGCCTCCGCCGTGTGGCTGAGGGCTTTAGCCGGAGGGCTCACCTTGCGTGTGGGCCCCGCCGTTATGACGGGGGTCGGCGCCGGCGCCTGGAAAGGCTTCACGGCTGCCGATTTTGTTGGCAGAGGCGGGAAGGCCTCTGACGTGAGCTGGGGAGGGCCCTCCGTAACGGGGGGCTTGGTCCAAGCACTATTCTTAGGAGGTGGGGCCGGCGCGTACGTGGGCTTTGCTCCCGCGCCACGACGGACCGCATCGCGCCCCGCCGTGCGCCCAGACGCCGGCTTATGCGCCTTGGGGGCACGAGGGCACCCACGATAATTCGCTGGGTGGCCCTGTTGCCCGCAAAGCACGCACGCCGGTGGCTCAGCGCACGGAAGCGTTCTTTTGCAGTCCGCCGTGCCGTGGTCGCCTAGGCACTTTACGCACCGTGCCCTAGCGAAACAGTTACGGGCCGCATGCCCGTAGAGTTGACAGCGGTGACACTGTCGTGTGAAGGAATGTTTGAGGGGGGTTTCAACCCTCAGCCCCGAGAGCTTGCAACACTCTCTCAGGCTAAATATCTTTTTCCCACTCGGGGTGGGATCGAGGACAACGAGTACCATGTCGTACTCTTCTTTAGTTGTTCTCTTGAGCATGCGGAATACATCCCTTACGGGGTATCCCTGCTCGACAAGGTCCGATTGGACTATCCCGGAGTCTATTTCCTTTGGGATGCCCTTAATGACTACCCTTAGGACGCGCTCCTCGGGTAGGGGGAAGGTGTGGCCACCGATACCTTCAGAGCGAAGGTATGAAGTTAAAAATCTATGGTGGTCGGATGAAAAGACCTGAACGCAAAGGTTATCCCTGAGCATTCGGGCCTTGTAATTTATCGACTTTGTGTCGAGAATTTTGGAAAGGGCCGGCCAGGCACCCTTGTCCCTAACGTATACGGGCGGGGGGGTTTTAATGCGGTCCGCGGGGGCGGGGGGCGCAGCTTTTCCCGATAATAGGGAACTAAGATCCCTCTTCGGAGGGTTGGCGGCTTGAGTGGGCCTTTTGGCGGGGGGACCGCCGTTGGCCGAACGCTTTTTCTTCCGACCGACGGTTTGAAAGCCGTCGCTTTCGGAAGATGAGATTAATGCGGCTTCGTCATCTGTTACCGCCGGAGCGGATTGGGTCGACATGACCGAAGAGGGGCGTGAATTTTGTCCCGTCTCCTCATCGCTGGCGCTTCCCACTTCAGGGAGTGGTGAGCGCGAGCGCGAGCGAGATCGGGTAACGGGTCTAGATGCCTTCCCGGAGGCATTTTTCTTCGCCTTACGCGGCGATAGCGACGGCGAACGCGGTGAATCCGCGGTTACGGACTCGTTAAAAGCCCGCAATGCGTCGGGGAAGCGCTCTTGGAGAAAGAGCAGAAGTACAGTGCGCACGCGCTGTCCGATCGCTGCCTTGCTGCCTTGGTGCCTGCCGCCCCCTCATTGGTCGCTTCGCGTCTTCGGTGTTTGGACATCGGGTTGAAGGCTGCAATTTATGAACGCGGGTTTACCTGCGGCCCTCAAATAGCCACCTAACGGTGCCTTTTAACGAGTCCGTAACCGCGGATTCACCGCGTTCGCCGTCGCCATCGCCGCGTAAGGCGAAGAAAAATGCCTCCATGAAGGCATCGCGACCCGATACCCGCTCTCGCTCGCGCTCGCGCTCACCACTCCCTGAAGTGGGAAGCGCCAGCGATGAGGAGACGGGTCAAAATTCACGCCCCTCTTCGGTCATGTCGACCCAATCCGCCCCGGCGGTAGCGGCCGACGAAGCCGCAAGAAACTCATCTTCCGAGAGCGAGGGCTTTCAAACCGTCGGCCGGAAGAAGAAAAAGCGTTCGGCCAACGGCGGTCCTCCCGCTAAAAGGCCCACCCAAGCCACGAACCCTCCGAAGAGGGATCTTAGTTCCCTTTTATCGGGAAAACCTGCGCCTCCCGCCCCCGCGGACCGCATCAAAACCCCCCCGCCCGTATACGTTAGGGACAAGGGCGCCTGGCCGGCCCTATCAAAAATTCTCGACACTAAGTCGATAACCTACAAGGCCCGAACGTTGAGGGATAACCTTTGCGTTCAGGTCTTTTCATCTGATCACCATCGACTTTTAACTTCATACCTTCGCTGTGAAGGTATCGGTGGCCACACCTTCAAGTAGAGGTTCAAGTCCATTGTCGACTGGCAGAAGTTAGACGAGGCCCTCAAGCCCGCCGCAGTGGAAAGAGGACATTGTCATTGGTATTCACAAACTAGGCAAACCCCGTAACAACCCCACCAGTTACCGCCCTATCAGCCTTCTCAATACGCTTAGCAAGCTTTACGAGAAGGTACTTAAAAAGCGCCTCCTAGACTTTGCCCTAGATAAGGGGCTCATTCCCGATGAGCAGTTTGGCTTCAGGCCGGCCCACTCGTGCGTTCATCAAGTCCATCGAATCACGGAGCACATCCTCGTCTCCATCGTCTCCTCGCCCCATCATGGCCGGAGTCCCTCAGGGCTCGGTTCTCTCGCCCCTTCTGTTCACGATGTATACCGGCGACATCCCTAGGGCTCCCAATGTGGAGCTAGCCCTCTATGCCGATGACACCGCTCTCTATACCACCCACAAAGATAGAGGTGTCATCGTGGACAGACTCCAGACCGCTACCACGTCGTTAGGCGAATGGTTTCGGGAATGGGGCTTCCAAATAAATCCCGAGAATAGCGTAGCAGTTCTCTTTGCCAGGGGCAACCCCGGTGCTAACGCTAGGGATAAATTTTACCTCAAGATAGAGGTAACCCTATACGGGCAAGCCATCCCATGGCAAAAGTCCGTTAAATATCTAGGAGTCACGCTCGATAGCGGCATGTCTTTCCGAAATACACATAGCCGCCGTTCGCAAGAAGGCCCATTTTGTCCTCTCTCGCCTTCATTTCCTCCTAAATAAAAGGAGTCACATGTCTCTCAGACACAAGGTCACCCTGTACAAGGCCTGCATCCGACCGTGCATGACATACGCTAGCGTAGTCTTTGCACATTGTGCCCCCTCCTATATTCACCGGCTACAGGTGCTCCAGTCGCGATTCATGAGAATCGCGACCGGTGCGCCCTTCTATGTGAGAAACGTCGATCTCCACCACGACCTGGAGCTCCCTACCATAGCCCAATGGATGAAGTTGGCGTCCACACGCCACTTTGACAAGGCTAAACACCATCCCAATCCGCTGTTGCGTAATAGCATCAACTATTACCCCTTCCCGACAAAAAAGTCTCGCAGGAGGCCCCGACACATACTAACGGATCCGGATGATCCAATTACCGTAGCAAACGATAAATTAAAAGCCGCCCGCGCGGCCAAAAATAATAAAAATAGCCAATCACAGATTAGGGTAAAAAACCGCCTTCACCGGGGAAGGCGAAGACCTTTACTTCGCACTTCACTCACTCCAGTGAGCTTCCGTCCTGCCCTTCAGGCGATTGACCGCCCCGCGACGGCCCAAGCCGAGGTTCGAGTCTCACAGGAGACGCCCTTGCGCTAGCCGCGGGATAAAACGCCATTCTGGCCGAGCTAGGCTCGCCAAAACAGCCCGAGCTGAGCTGTAAAGGCCGTTAAGGCCAACAGCGAGATTCCTATTCCACGATTCCACGAACAAAGTTAGGATGGGTTCTTCACGGTTCCGACAGCAGCGGCGTGTCACCAATCAATTATGTGAACACATGTGCACACGCAAGCGTCGTCGAAGATAAAATAGATCAGCTGGTGAGGGAACATTTTAGTATTGAGTCCTTGGGGGTTCAGCCGAAGAAGCCTTCAACGGATATAGAACAGCGAGCGCTTGAAATATTAGAAGGAACCAGTCGACAATTGGAAGATGGCATATACGAGGTCGGACTATTGTGGAAAACGGACGACACACAACTTCCAAACAATTACGCAGCAGCTTTCAACAGATTTCAAGGAATAGAAAAAAAACTGCGTAAGGACGCTAAATTAAAAAATTAATATAGCGCGCAGAAAGAGAATCTGTTGAAAAGTAACTATGCTGAAGAAGCACCAGCCGACTGCACATCCAACAAAAAGTGGTACCTGCCTCACTTTCCAGTGGTTCACCCCCTTAAAAAGAAGCTGAGAATTGTCTTCGACGCCGCGGCTAAATACAATGGAGTCAGCCTCAACGACGTTCTGCTGTCCGGTCCGGACTTACTGCAGTCAATATTTGGAGTGCTACTTTGCTTCCGTCAAGGTCCCGTAGCGGTAGCGGCCGATATAAAAGAAATGTTTATGGAGGTGAAAATATCTGCAGAAGATAGAGACAGTCTCAGGTTCCTATGGCGGAAAGACAAGGAAGCGCCAGTGAAGGAATATAGAATGTCATCGGTGATATTTGGAGCTGCGTCGTCGCCTTGCACCGCGATTTATATAAAAAACAAGAATGCAAAGGCCTTCATACATAAATATCCGGAAGCGGCGCAAACAATAGAGCGGAATCACTATATGGATGACTATTTGCAAAGTTTCCATAGTATTGACGATTGTAAACGAGTAATGCAGCAAGTCGACTTCATTCACAAGAAGGCGCACTTCGAGCTACGAGGATAGGCGTCGAACAAAAAAGAAATCGTAGATGCCGGCGGCGAACAGGAAGTGCACCTAGGTGAAAACGAAGAAAAGACCCTGGGACTGAGATGGCTGACGTCAAAGGATTGTCTTGGATTTAGAAGCCAGTTTAGAAGAATCCCTGACGAGGTGGCACGAGGCATGCAGACTCCAACAAAACGAGAAGTCACGGGAGCTGTGATGTCTACCTTCGACCCACTCGAACTGCTGTCACCCATTCTCATCCAAGGGAAGAAGCTCATCCAAAAGATATGGCGCAGTGGTGTCGAATGGGATGACCAAATAACTGAATACGATACCGAGGCTTGGAAAAGCTACCTAGAGCATATCAGTGGAATACAAGACATCCGGCTGCCGCGATGCATGTCACCATTCTGTACTGAGGGGGAGCTGCATACTTTCACTGACGAGAGCGAGACAGCGTATGCAGCCGCAGTGTACTGGCGCACTAAAGGTAAAGGAAAATACTTAATAAACCTCGTCGCAGCCAAGTCGCGAGTAACGCCTTTAAAACCAGTCTCTATGCCGAGACTTGAACTACAGGCAGCTCTGTTAGGTAGTAGACTAGCAGATTCAGTGGCAAAAGAGCTCGACCTACAAGTTACAAGGAAAACCTTTTGGTCGGATTCAAGTGTGGTCCTGTCCTGGATAAAGGCAGATCCCAGAACATTTAAGACCTTCCTAGCGCATCGAATTGCGGAGATAGAGGATCTGACGAATCCACAGGACTGGAGGTGGGTGCCAACAGCGGAGAATCCTGCCGACGATGCGACCAGAAGTCCACCCGAAGAGTTTAACGCGGAACATCGGTGGTTCAAGGGTCCAGATTTCCTGTCGAAAGGTGAAACAGAATGGCCAGTTCGACGAAGCTTTAAAAAGGAAAATGCAAGGCAGACCGTCCAACGACTCTCTGATCACTTTTGGAGGAGATGGCTGCGAGAGTACTTGCCCACGCTACTGCCCAGGAAAATGAAAGGACGACGGGAAGGTGAGCAGCTACGACCAGGCGACGTGGTTCTTATCGTGGACCGCACGCTACCACGATGCACGTGGCCGAGGGGAATTATCAAAACTACGTACCCCGGGCCCGACGGAAGAACCAGGATCGTGAACGTCGTAACCAAAGGTGGAGTGCTACGAAGACCATCGTTGAGGATAGTGATCTTGGTGCCTGCGAAGTCGCCGTGCAGGAACGACGGTGCTACGCACGAGGAGGAGAATGTTGGCGACTCGTAAATATAAATAGAGATAGATTATAAGTTAATTTTGGCGGCTCTATAAATATATGATAAATAAGAATATTTTTGGCAGCTCATAAGTAGAAATTAACTATGAGTTATGTTTGATAAGAATATTGTTGATAGCTCATAAGTAAAAATTAAGTATGAGTTATAAGTTAATTAAAATATGTAAATAATTTAAGAATGAAAAATGGTTAGTAAATAAATGAATAAAATACTTCGCCGAACAAAAGGGTCGCATAGCTCTCGTCGCGGTATACCGGTGCAGATGTTTGTAAGCGCAGCTCTCGTCGCGGTATACTGTTCGAGTACTTAAGCTGGGACCCACGAATAATCGGCGAAGCAAGAAACAAGATCAAGGCGCAGTTTCATTTCAAGACAACGTCAAACAATTACGCACTAGCAGGGGTGCGTGGGTTAAGGCGGTGCCAGCACTACGTCAAACCGTCTTGACAAAACGTACGAAGTCAATCCCCACCGGTATACAAAACCGCGCCGAGGAACTTTGGTTACTGCACGGGCGAATTCAAACGACATAAACGTAACGACGACTTAAACGTAATATCCCCTGCAGGCCTAAGTACCTGAGGTGTCGTAGGGATTGGCAAGAATAGCGGTACGTACGAAATCAATTCCCACCGGTATACAAAGCCGCCCCGAGGAACTTTGGTTACTCGAACCTCCTTTACGTCAAGTATTGCCGTGGATTTAATTACTAAATCCCAAAGCAATCGCCGCTGAGGATCCGCCTTGCACCGATCTACGCCGACGCCGAAGCGAAGAAAGTACTGCGCCTATCCCGGCCTCCCACCAGCGGGTCTCACCGGGGGATGCGCATGTGCGGACCGACCGATAAGGTGTTCAGGCTGTGCCTGGCAGAATCCGGCTCCAGCAATGGAGCGTAAACCACGTCGCGATGCGTCCGGCCCGCGTGCCAACGAACGCTCCCGCTCTCGCGGTCGAGCCGCGTTACCGCCGCCGCCGCCGTCGTCGCCGCAACCAACAACGTCGCGCAACCGGTCCTTGAGCGGCTCTCGGTGCCGGTGATATTTTTCATCGTGGCGAGGGCTACAGCCACGCTCATGGGCACGACCCTGAGGAGTTGTTGGCCTATTTAGAAGGCGACCTGCGGCCATCGCAGCCCGTCTCACCCCGCGCCGGCTATGAATTGGATGCGCTATTTGTTGCGCAAACAATCATAGGCCGGTTCGCTACAGACGGGCTCGCGCGCGCTATGTGCGAATACCTAGCGCAGACCCGCAGGCGCCTTTTAAGTCAAGGCATATTAACCTCGCCACTTTCGAGTGACGAACACGACGCGCTTGTCGAGGCAAGACGCGTCCAAACGCAACTACGCCGCCCGCCGCCGCAGGACTCCGATGAGGACGCCGCCGGGTCGGCACCCAAGCGTGTCTGTGCGCAGACTACGCCACCTGGTGCCAAGTTTATGGCACCAACAACACAGGCGCAACCAGCGCCTGACGGACATGCCCACGGACACGACGCCTACCGCGGCGCCCCCCGCACCCCCCGCGGCCCTTGCGACGGCTCTTTCAACGCCGCAAGATGCGGCGAATAATACCAACAATAAAATTAATGTTAATATTAATACAGACGCCAACCTAAACAATAATAATAACGCAGCGGCCTCTTACGCCGCAACGACCGCCTCGCCGGCAGTAGCCCGCCGGCCCCCCCTTGCACCCTCGCCGCGCCTCAAAAGCCCAAGTATCCGCCGTTCGTTATCGAGTCTCTCCCTGACTGGACGACACATGTTAGGGAGATGAAGCGGCGGCTTGGGCGCACAATTAATGCGCGCGCATTCGGGCAGGGGTTAAAAATTATACCTTCTGACGAAGAAGAGTACCGCTTGGTGCAGCGGTACTTAGGGGAGTTAGAGAGTAGCGGCGTCAAAGTCGTTTACTTCTCCTACTCCCTACCAGCAGAGCGGCAGCTGAAGGTGGCGCTAAGAGGTATTCCGGCGGACACGGAACCCGAGGCCATCATGTCGGAGCTGCGCGACCTAGGGTTCGAGCCGGCCCCACGCCCAGCCTATACGTGCCAGAAGGGGCAGGCCGGGATGCATTTTCCTAATTATCTTGCGCCGACCTCACCCCGCTATATACAACATAAAGGAGTTGTTGTGTATACCGGGGGTCACCATTGAATCCTGCCACCGTTGCCGAGGCTTCAGACACTCCTCGCACCAGTGCCACCGGGCCTTAGCCTGTGTGCGGTGCGGGGAGGAACACCGCTCCGCCGACTGCCCCCTACCAAAGGGGGCCATGCCGAAATGCGCCAATTGCAAGGGGGCGCATACGGCTAACCACAGCACATGTCCGATGCTGAAGGAGGAGGCGCGCAATAAGCGCGCGGGCACGGTGGCGCACACCGCAAGGGTGTCGCGGACGCTCGCGCCGCAGGACCCGCTGCGCCGCTATCAAGAGGAGGTGAGCCGCGCACGCATGCGCAGGCTGAACGGCGCGCCCATGAGCAGCGCGCCGTGCACCCACAGGACGCGGAATTAATTCGTACCCTGCGGAGCCTCCCCGAGGCCAACGCAGGCGCCCCCGAGGAAGAAGAGGCCGGGGGGGGGGGGGGGGTACAACAGTCTAGTTTAGTACAATATATAGTCTATATTGTGCTACTATCTATTAATTTGCCAATCCAGATCCAGAAATATTTATTCGTAACGGTTTTGTTTTATTCAATATCCTAAACTTAAGAAATTAAAGCAAGCCCCTCTTGATATAATTTGCTACAAGCCCCGCGCTGGCTTAGTCAGGTATTGTCTACGAACATACCAAAGCATATTTCGAGACCGGAATTCGCACTTCATTGTTGAGAATTGGACGATAGACTACAAATTTAACACAACACAAACCCTGGAATTATGCGTATATTCTCATCGGCCTTGACTTCCAAATCTATTTGCGTGCAATGACCGGTTTTTAGTGGTAATTTAAAAATCCTTCATCTCCATGCTGCATTATATTACGATCCGCCATATTGCCAATCATCAACGATCTAGCGGTTTCTATAACCATGTGACGCTAAAAATATTTTTATGAAAGCAATTTACACCAACGATGAAACATTATCTTTTTTATTTATTAAATTTATCAGGACTAACCCAAAAAACGCCAAATCCAATAAATTTTTAACAGGCCATACATTGAATGGCCATGGGCGGCGCTATCTCTGCACCTCCAACTTCTGGTCCACTCTAGCATTAAATAACGTTTTTGTGGATAAAAATATTTCATATATATATATCATTATATATTACTTTAACATACTTCTTGTTACAGATATTGAAACGAATCGCGCATTATTTGCATTATGCGAAATCACAACTGTGACGTGCGTGGCGTGGATCGAGCAGATTTTTGACAACAAGAAGAATTCATTCGAAATTCGAAAAATACACCAAAGCAATGGACGTGATTCGAAATTCAAATTACCGCACCACAGTTCTGTTCATATTTTGAAATTCAAAACGCGCTACATAGATAAAATTTGAGTATTTGTATTATAATTAGGAGGAAATAAATTGAAATTATTTTGTATTACGTATTTCATATTTTTAGGCTTTGGATTAGTGAAACTGTTAATAAATAGCCACCGTTTACGTGTTTCTCCTTGGTTTTACGGAAATACTGTAAAACTCCGACTAGTAAACAACTTTTCCTTTGATATTTTTACTGCTTAACCTTTGTAAAAACAATATTATATTGTTTTTATACCTTAACAGAAATCATTGATCTGTATTTATATTTTAAATTTTGTTATACACTTAAAGAATCTACATGGTTTTACCATAAATTACTGATTGAAAGTCCACTGAAT
Organism: Pieris brassicae; assembly: GCF_905147105.1. Lineage (NCBI taxonomy): Eukaryota > Metazoa > Arthropoda > Insecta > Lepidoptera > Pieridae > Pieris > Pieris brassicae. The sequence goes on along the minus strand of NC_059679.1, from coordinate 2,493,708 downwards.
TTTTTTTCATTGTATTTGGAATATAATTTGGGGTTCCGGTCCTTTGTTGCCCGAGGGCTCCAGACCGCGAAATATGTGATTGTAATTGTTGATTATAAATGGCTGAAGGTTTCTTTTTTAATATCCTGTCAGGGTCAGTAGAAATAAAGAGCAAATAAAAAATACACTTTATTTAACATTTCTAAACACTTAACACCAATACTACAACTATAACGAGTAATATAAATTTTATAAAAATAGTGATCCTACAACCCTTTAGATCTGGGTTCTATGTATATTGCTTCACCTTTTAACAAGATTTCTTCTGATCAGCGCCATCTCGTGTAAATATAAATAACAACAACGTTCTTTTGCAGAGCTATTAAAGATGTAAAAGTATAAATAAGTAGTAATAAGAATCAGCATTTAGCAATAATCATTTTATAGGCTGAATCTTAAAGTGCGATCTTCATACAATTTTCTCCAGTAAAAACAAAGAAATACAGTTTTAACAGGATTTCTTTAGGTCACCGCCATCTCGTGTGAATATAAATAACTCAAGTTACTTCTGCAGAGCTATTAAATGAAGTAAAGGTTATGTAGGGTATTAAACAATAATAAATTTAAAGGCTAAATGCCTAAGAGCTATATAATATTAAAACAATTTACTCAAGTAAAACATAGAAATACAGTTTTGAAGTGTTTTCTTTCGATCAGCGCCATCTCGTCAGCTTAGACCTATCTATGTTAACAGTTTACAAACTTGATGTGGTGTCAGTACTATCAGAGGAAAATACAATAGGGCTAATGTGATAGGCGTAGTAAAATTGAATAATTCATGTATATTTTTTAAACTAAAACTTGCCATAGTCAAATTAACCTTAATTTTTTTTCTGTTTTAAAAAACAATATTGCTACTGCTTTTCAGCCAAATCCATGGTATCTGGGTCTCCATCACACCAAAAATGGTATATCATAGTATTTTTCTATGCCGTTATAAAGATGCAATTTTCAAGCCATTTTCAGGCGGTTGTAAGGATCATTTCGGAATAAGGTCTCTGAATAGTCGAACAAACGGAAAAACGAAACGCCTTTTACAATGTAAACAACTGATTTTTTGCTTTGGACGGGTAATAGAACCGTTTATGTATTACTTATTGCTTTTTGCGAAAATATTTTTCAAAAATGTGTGGGACGTGGACCACTGTTTTTGAATTTGGATTAGTTATATACTTACTGTTATATACTAAATGTTGATAGGATAGTAATAATAAAAAACATGAAATAAAATTTATGCCCTTAAATTAATTGAATAAAATATATTCACTAACTATCCGTAAGCACGACCTGATTATCATCTACATTTGTAGATGATAATCAGGTCTAACACTATGGTTCCGTTAACTGTCAAAACCGGTGTATCATTTTTCTGTAGAGTCTGTAACCGAGCTATCATAATTAGATTGACAATATTCATTTGAAGTTTCGCGCTAATTTTATTCTCTGGGACCGTTTTGAGTAAGCATGTGACGTATGTTCCGAAGTTTTCGATTTCCCGATCTTCGTTCTCCGTTAGCTTGATCTTGTATTCTTCGCGGTAGCTGATTCGTCGCTTGGGTCCTTTGGGGGTGCGCGTGTCTTGATTTGTTTCGAATTCGCTGGAGGTCGTAGTGTCTAACTTGTCTCGGCTTTACTGGTTCTGAAAAAAAATTATTCATGGTCAACTATGCTTGATAATAATATAAACTAAAGTACTTGAACTATAATCTATTTAAATAATATCTTTTGTTTTGTATTATTTATTTATTAACACTTCTTTGCATATAGTAATATAATACAGTTGACATAATTGAATGAAGACGGCAACTGGCGGCCTTATCGCTTTCGAGCGATCTCTTCCAGGCAACAACTGTGAGAAAAGAATTACTACGCTAACGGAAGAAAATTAATAAGACGTCGAAGGATACTGGAGGCATCGTATGAAATGCTTATGTTATTTGGTCATATAGAACGGATGAATGAGAAACGGTTTACAATCTGGATAAACAATGGAACTGTGGATAGTGAAGTCGGTCGGGTGAGTAGGCTTTGTCAGTAAGAGAGAAGGAAAAACATTCCCAGAAATGATGAGCTTGCATGTTAATTGTCATGAAGGTGGATGAAGTGAGAGGTATGTCAGTCACTCTGGAAGCATTTCGTTCAAATACTAAGTAATTTTTACCTCTTGTCCTATATCCGGCCGATCAATTTCCTTACTTCTTTCACCCACTTCTCTGTCTATATCTGGTGTTGTTTGTAAATTAATTTTTGTATTTATAATCAACGTCACAATTTCCATTTGTAGCTTTGAACTCGCTGCCCTTGGTACACCTTGAAATTTTGTACCGGATTAAAACAGATAAGATTTTTCTATTATTCCTACAGCTAACCAAAATTATACATAACTATATGTAATATAATTATACATACACTAAAAATAAAGCCAACAATGAAATACATAATATGTATAAAAAGGTAAAAGGTAAAAAAGGTAAATATATATAGTATAAGAAGTAGAAGCCAACAGGTTGACGACGGGTGTGTGTACCTAGTTTGCCTAAGTGAGGTGAGTACCTAAGCTAGTGATTTTGCCCTACAATGTGGTGTGTCTCCGCTGGTGATAGCGGAGGTGTGGTTTGTCACCGACCTAACCAGCCCGTAGGAGATTGGGTATAAGAGCCCCTACGGATGTGACAGGACCCGTCCAACAGTGGACCTGTGTTTAGCCGGTTGCTAGAGAGTAGTTGGAGTACCTACTCCCCAATACGTGCCTACTAGGAGGCCCGGCCGTGCACAGGACTTGAAGGAAGCGGAGGGGCTGTTACGCGCCTTAAAAAAGGCACGGTGTATGCACCCCGGACAAAAACACTCGCGCACAAGGCATTAACCAACAGATAACCGTTTGGCACCGTTAGGTGGCTATTTGAGGGCCGCAGGTAAACCCGCGTTCATAAATTGCAGCCTTCAACCCGATGTCCAAACACCGAAGACGCGAAGCGACCAATGAGAGGGCGGCAGGCACCAAGGCAGCAAGGCAGCGATCGGACAGCGCGTGCGCACTGTACTTCTGCTCTTTCTCCAAGAGCGCTTCCCCGACGCATTGCGGGCTTTTAACGAGTCCGTAACCGCGGATTCACCGCGTTCGCCGTCGCCATCGCCGCGTAAGGCGAAGAAAAATGCCTCCGGGAAGGCATCTAGACCCGTTACCCGATCTCGCTCGCGCTCGCGCTCACCACTCCCTGAAGTGGGAAGCGCCAGCGATGAGGAGACGGGACAAAATTCACGCCCCTCTTCGGTCATGTCGACCCAATCCGCTCCGGCGGTAACAGATGACGAAGCCGCATTAATCTCATCTTCCGAAAGCGACGGCTTTCAAACCGTCGGTCGGAAGAAAAAGCGTTCGGCCAACGGCGGTCCCCCCGCCAAAAGGCCCACTCAAGCCGCCAACCCTCCGAAGAGGGATCTTAGTTCCCTATTATCGGGAAAAGCTGCGCCCCCCGCCCCCGCGGACCGCATTAAAACCCCCCCGCCCGTATACGTTAGGGACAAGGGTGCCTGGCCGGCCCTTTCCAAAATTCTCGACACAAAGTCGATAAATTACAAGGCCCGAATGCTCAGGGATAACCTTTGCGTTCAGGTCTTTTCATCCGACCACCATAGATTTTTAACTTCATACCTTCGCTCTGAAGGTATCGGTGGCCACACCTTCCCCCTACCCGAGGAGCGCGTCCTAAGGGTAGTCATTAAGGGCATCCCAAAGGAAATAGACTCCGGGATAGTCCAATCGGACCTTGTCGAGCAGGGATACCCCGTAAGGGATGTATTCCGCATGCTCAAGAGAACAACTAAAGAAGAGTACGACATGGTACTCGTTGTCCTCGATCCCACCCCGAGTGGGAAAAAGATATTTAGCCTGAGAGAGTGTTGCAAGCTCTCGGGGCTGAGGGTTGAAACCCCCCTCAAACATTCCTTCACACGACAGTGTCACCGCTGTCAACTCTACGGGCATGCGGCCCGTAACTGTTTCGCTAGGGCACGGTGCGTAAAGTGCCTAGGCGACCACGGCACGGCGGACTGCAAAAGAACGCTTCCGTGCGCTGAGCCACCGGCGTGCGTGCTTTGCGGGCAACAGGGCCACCCAGCGAATTATCGTGGGTGCCCTCGTGCCCCCAAGGCGCATAAGCCGGCGTCTGGGCGCACGGCGGGGCGCGATGCAGTCCGTCGTGGCGCGGGAGCAAAGCCCACGTACGCGCCGGCCCCACCTCCTAAGAATAGTGCTTGGACCAAGCCCCCCGTTACGGAGGGCCCTCCCCAGCTCACGTCAGAGGCCTTCCCGCCTCTGCCAACAAAATCGGCAGCCGTGAAGCCTTTCCAGGCGCCGGCGCCGACCCCCGTCATAACGGCGAGGCCCACACGCAAGGTGAGCCCTCCGGCTAAAGCCCTCAGCCACACGGCGGAGGCCGCCGCGGAATCAGAAAAGGTCCGCGACGCCTTAAATCTCGCGTTTAGCATCGTAGACGCGTTAGACATAGACGCTCTTGTCGCCTTCTCCGAGGCTTTCAAATCCGCCAATAACGCGGAAGACAAGAAGCAACTTGTAATCGAGCACGTCCAGCTCCTTAAGTCCGTGCGACAATTTGCAGACTCCACCACACCGCAATAGCTACGACCACGTCTAGGATCAAGGCTCGATCACTGTCCGTAGTGACTTTTAATGCAAACGGTTTCAAGCCGCAGGCAGATTTGGTTCGAGATTTCCTCGTTCGCCACCAAATAGATATTTTCCTAGTACAGGAATCTTTCCTCAAGCCCAGCGTTCGCGCTCCCAGATTCGCAAATTACAACGTAGTGCGAAACGACCGACCTACGGCGAAAGGCGGTACGCTCATTTATTATAGACGAGCGCTTCACTGCTCGCCGTTAGACCCGCCCTCCCTTACCAACATAGAGTGCTCTGTGTTGCGCGTAGCCATGACCGGCCATCAGCCGATTATTATCGCGTCGGTGTACCTCCCTCCCGCCAAGGACATACTAGAGAGCGATCTCAGAACCCTGTTTGCGATGGGCCCCTCGGTCTTATTAGTCGGGGATCTCAATAGCAAACACGGGGACTGGAATAGTTCAAAACAAAACCCTAATGGGTTAGCCCTCAATAGGCTTATAGACGTGCTCAATTTCAACGTCATTGCCCCCATACAACCGACTCGCCGTGGCATAACAGGCAACGGCCTTCTCTCAACGGACGTCATAGACGTAGCGGTTTTACGTAACGTGGCACTACAGCCGCGAAGCGTAGAGACGTTACACGAGTTAGACTCGGATCACTTCCCGGTTCACTTTGAATTCGGCCCTCCTAACACTCGAGAGAAGAGGTTCAAGTCCATTGTCGACTGGCAGAAGTTAGACGAGGCCCTCAAGCCCGCCGACACCTCTGCCCTCCCAAATGTCCCCGACAATTTAGTCTCGTCCGCTCACGCGTTAGACGCGATCTCCTCGGTAACTAATCACATTCAGACCAAGGTCGCCGAGTCGTCCCGGAAGGACCCAGATGAGTTCGCTCAACGCTGGGAGCTTCCCCCGGACGCGAGGCGTCTATTGACCGAGAAGAACGCGGCGACTCGCGCCTTCGCCAGAGCACCGACCGACGAAAACCGCAGAGCACTCCGCGCCTCGCAGCGCCGAGTCAAAGAGCGCATGCGGGAAATTAGAAACGAACGCTGGGACCGTCTTACCAGCGAATTGTCACCTTCGCACACGGCCTATTGGTCTCTCGCGCGTTCCCTAAAAACCGACACGGTGGCGTCCATGCCCCCTCTCAAGCGTCCAAATCTGCCTGACGCATTCGACGACGACGAAAAAGCCGAGTGCTTAGCCGTCAACCTAGTGGAGCAGTGCACCCCGTATCTCGATCACAGCGACCCGGCGCACGTCGAACACGTGAACCGCGAGGTCGAACGCATCGTAGCACTGCCCCTCCCTCCCGAGCCGCTCCCTCCTACGTCGATCGCCGAGGTCAAAACTCTAATAAAGAGTTCACTGCCTCGTAAATCTCCAGGTCTCGACGCCATCTCGAACAAGGTCCTCCGGTGCCTCCCGCCCCATCTGATTTGCCTACTAGTGTCCATTTTCAATTGCCTCCTTGAAAACTGCACCTTCCCGGCGCAGTGGAAAGAGGCCATTGTCATTGGTATTCACAAACCAGGCAAACCCCGTAACAACCCCACCAGTTACCACCCTATCAGCCTTCTCAATACGCTTTGCAAGCTTTACGAGAAGGTACTTAAAAAGCGCCTCCTAGACTTTGCCCTAGATAAGGGGCTCATTCCCGATGAGCAGTTTGGCTTCAGGCCGGCCCACTCGTGCGTTCATCAAGTCCATCGAATCACGGAGCACATCCTCTCCGGGATGAATAGCTCCCTGAAACCGAGAGCCACGGGTGCGCTCTTCTTCGACATAGCGAAAGCTTTCGACAAGGTCTGGCACAACGGCTTGGTTTACAAGCTCTACCACCTTAATGTGCCACTAAGACTCGTGCGTATCGTACACGACTTCTTGTCCGACCGCTCAATGCGCTATCGCGTAGAAGGAACGTTATCGTCTCCTCGCCCCATCATGGCCGGAGTCCCTCAGGGCTCGGTCCTCTCGCCCCTTCTGTTCACGCTGTATACCGGCGACATCCCTAGGGCTCCCAATGTGGAGCTAGCCCTCTATGCCGATGACACCGCTCTCTATACCACCCATAAAGATAGAGGTGTCATTGTGGACAGACTCCAGACCGCTACCACGTCGTTAGGCGAATGGTTTCGGAAATGGGGCTTCCAAATAAATCCCGAGAAAAGCGTAGCAGTTCTCTTTGCCAGGGGCAACCCCGGTGCTATCGCTAGGGATAAATTTCACCTCAAGACAGAGGTAACCCTATACGGGCAAGCCATTCCATGGCAAAAGTCCGTTAAATATCTAGGAGTCACGCTCGATAGCGGCATGTCTTTCCGAAAGCACATAGCCGCCGTTCGCAAGAAGGCACATTTTGTCCTCTCTCGCCTTCATTTCCTCCTAAATAAAAGGAGTCAAATGTCTCTAAGACACAAGGTCACCCTGTACAAGGCCTGCATCCGACCGTGCATGACATACGCTAGCGTAGTCTTTGCGCATTGTGCCCCCTCCTATATACACCGACTACAGGTGCTTCAGTCGCGATTCATGAGAATCGCGACCGGTGCGCCCTTCTATGTGAGAAACGTCGATCTCCACCATGACCTGGAGCTCCCTACCATAGCCCAATGGATGAAGTTGGCGTCCACACGCCACTTTGACAAGGCTAAACACCATCCCAATCCGCTGGTGCGTAATAGCATCAACTATTACCCCTTCCCGACAAAAAAGGCTCGTAGGAGGCCCCGACACATACTAACGGATCCGGACGATCCAATTACTGTAGCAAACAATAAATTAAATGCCGCCCGCGCGGCCAATAATAAAAATAGCCAATCACAGATTAGGGTAAAAAACCGCCTTCACCGGGGAAGGCGAGGACCTTTACTTCGCACTTCGCTCACTACAGTGAGCTTCCTTCCTGCCCTTCAGGCGATTGACCGCCCCGCGACGGCCCAAGCCGAGGTTCGAGTCTCACAGGAGACGCCCTTGCGCTAGCCGCGGGATAAAACGCCATTCTGGCCGAGCTACGCTCGCCAAAACAGCCCGAGCTGAGCTGTAAAGGCCCTTAAGGCCAACAGCGAGATTCCATTCTCAAAAAAAAAAAAAAAAAAACGCACTGTACAGCGGCAAGCGGCGATGACTCACACGGAGCGAGCGAGATGGCACTACAGCACTGATGACTCACACGGAGAGAGCACTGGAGCAGACGTCCGCACGGGTCGGCGGTCGGAAGCCAAGTCACCAACTTATACTTAATTTTTACTTATGAGCTATCAACAATATTCTCATCAAACATAACTCATAGTTAATGTCTACTTATGAGCTGCCAAAAATATTCTTATTTATCATATATTTATAGAGCCGCCAAAATTAACGTATAATCTATCTCTATTTATATTTACGAGTCGCCAACACTATCTAAATTCACTCATAAAGGACACGATCAGATGTATGTGTATAACCTTGCTAGCAATTTAGACTCAAACTCAAAATAACTTTGTTCATATAGGTAAACAAGAACACTTATGAACGTCAAAAATTGTTTCTAAATTTATATTTACTACCAGTTCGCAAGTCAAGGGCGTAGAGCGGGCAAGACGAACAAGCAAGAAACTTTCCGCCCCACTTTTTAATCGCTAAGTTTTGAGTCATACAAATTGTTTGAACTGGAGCAAATCAATCCCAATGATAAGGATCATTTAAATATTTGCAAACACATACGATGTATACATTAATAATAATCTTTATTTATTTTTAACATTACAGTATCGGAAATACTTCAGTGGGCAGCTGGTTCCATATAGAAGTGGTGCGTGGCAAAAACTGCTACAAACGAAAATTGAATATTTTGAATGTAGTTATGTAATATTATTAAAATATATACCGACAAATTTATTAATGTTTCTGCAAGAAATAAAAAAAATATTCTATTCGAAATGGCCACCTTTGGCTTTTATATAGGTCTTTATCTGTTTGGGCACTGTTTTCATAGAAAATTTAGCAGGCCATGACCATCATTTGAAGTCTAAAGGGTTGGGGTCTGGGTTAGATGAGGGCCAGTCTTCATCTCTTAGTTTCTGCCATGTGACCAGATGCAAAATTCAGCTGATAGTCCACGATACGATAGTATATTTTAAAAAGGTTACACAACATGATCCAAAACTATATCTTGATACACTTTCGCTGAAGCTTTCACTCCTTTTTCACAAAAATGTATTTTGTGACTCCTTGATGAGACACGCCCCACCAACCCATCACTGAAGCAGGATGATGACAACGTTGTACCTTTCCGAAGATTTGAGCAGCTTCTATGTGAACTGTGACCGTACACTTTATCATTTTGCTTATTGTAGTGTTCTTCAATCGCGAAAATTTTTTCATCAGTAAAAAGGATATTTCCCTGCTTTTCACCTAAAAGAAACTCAGATTTTTTTTTTACTTTCGGGCGGTGGCGACCAAGAATTGTAATGCTCCTCTAAACAGATCTCTATCTGCCGTAAACGACGATTTGAGGCTGATCCATTTTATGACAGTCCCCATATCTTCAAGGCGAAAGATGCTGTAGCCATTTCTTCTTTGCAACGACAAATACATACGTATGTATTTATATAAGATCCCGCGTAACAAGCGTCAGGGAGATAAACATTACCCGTATTGAAAAAAATCGTTGGAGCATCGATCGTTAGCCTTAGCTTTCGGTATTTACATAATAATATATTTCGAGGTGTTGTTGGTCATAAAAGCCACGGCATTAACTTCGGAGATGCCACAAATATTCATGTATCTAGCTCTGACGCCACTTATTGGTGTCGTTCTGTTTGTGCTAATCAGAGCCTGCGTCAACGCTTTTAAATTTTATAAATCACAACATGTTCGATAGATGACTTATTAGTTTTGTAAACCCAATAAAATATATGAAAACACGTGACCGTATTTTATTATACAATATTATTATAGATAAAAAAATCAATGGCACTACAACCTTTTTAGGTCTGGGCCTCATATTTTTGTATCTGTTTCATGATCATTAGTAAATTGAAAAGGTAAGTAGGTGATCAGCCTTCTGTGTCTGAGGCACACCTTTGAATTTTTGGGTCTAAGGCAAGTCGTTTTCGTCTCGATGTTTTCCTTCACCGTTCGAGCTAATGTTAAATGCGCACATAAGATGAAAAGCCATTGGTGCACAGTCGGGGATCGAACCTACGACCGCAGGGATGAGCGTCGCACGCTGAAGCCACAAGGCCAACACTACTATGGTTGTAAACAACTCCTTAATTTCAGCCACTCAGGCCTTGAAGCCAGTCAGCGTTTGAATCGCCATGGTTTTCCTTACTCCACAAGCTCAATATATAAGGAACCTTGGGCTGGTTATGAAACCTGAAGTCACTGATGCTATAGGGAGTTACAAAACATTGGCGCTTACTATAAAGCTTTCAATAGGGATCTCAATATTAAACTTATTAAAATAAATATACGAAAATTGGGTTAAACGCCGTAAGGAGGCATCTTATAATGATGCCTTTTACGTGGACCTTCGCTCTGTTGTTCTCGGTGCGCAACTCCCAATTTCTTCGATTAAAATTACGATATTAAAAGTATATACAATTAGCAAACTGGATAGAAACATCTATAATATTTTTTAAACTCGTTCGAGATGGACTTAGAAGTTAAACAATAAATAGACGCAGAATGGTATGATTGTAACTTTGTGAAACAAACCATCTAGTGACGTACCTTTACTCAAGAAGCTCAAAGTATCTAGGTTTAGGTTTAGGTTTAGGTGGGTGGACTCAATTTCCGCACTTAGACACGTAGTCGGTCCGTTGTGCGTAGAAGCCCTGGCTAATTTAGCCAGCCCAACTCCTTCCAGAAGCACAGAAGTCTCCCGGGCACTTCACAGGCTTCGCGGAGCGACCTCACTGTTCCGAAGATTTTTGTACGTTGATTAGCCACAGCCTCGCATTCCAGGACTACGTGGGTGACTGATTCCTCTGCGCTGAAACAGCCTCTGCACAAGGGGCTGTCTGTTGCGCCTAGGACGAAAAGATGTTTGTTAAGGAGACAATGGCCCGTGATTGTCCCTATGATTGTTTTGAGATTGGTTCTGTTCAGGTTTAGAAGTCGCTTAGTAAGTTGCGGGTTCACAGCCGGCAGAGCCATTTTGGACTGTTTGCAATCTACACTTCGCGACCATCGTTGATTCTGGAGTACAGTGGATCTCTGGCGAATCCAGGTTCGAACTAGTGAGAAGGGCAAGGGGAGAAGCGGATGCGGGCCAGCAGGTATCATACCAGAGCCTCTTCTCGCAAGCTCGTCGGCTGCATCGTTGCCGAGAGAGCCACTGTGTCCCTTAATCCACTGTAAGGTAACTCTATTTGTTAGAGCTATTGCCTCCAGTGCTTCGTGACACTCCAGTATTAGTTTGCTGTTTGTGTTTTCGTTACCGAGCGCCATCAGCACGGATGCACTGTCCGATATGAGCTTAATGTGAAAGTCGTTGACTCCCATCCGCTGTACGGCTCTGGCTGCTTCGGTTAGAGCGACACATTCACATTGGAAGATTGTGCTTTGTGTGCCCAGAGGTAGGTGTATGTTGATGTTGAGATCAAAGGAGAAAATACCAGCGCCTGAGCCACACCCTGTTTTTGAGCCATCAGTGTATATACGTAGCTCATTCAGGGGCGACTGATCTTGCTCCTCTTCTCTCAGTTGTATAAGATATTTCTTGTTGAATATTAATTGATTAGTGATTCTGTCACATGGCGCAGCTATAAGAGGTTGGTACTCTATTGCCCTGTTGAGAATCACTGTGTGTGAACTATAGTGGTTTTTTCCCCATAGGTCCAATACCATAAGCCTGATGGCCGCAAGTGCCGCCTCCTGCTGTATGTGTAGGTCTAGAGGTAAGATTTGCAGGGCTATCTCCATTGCTGCGGTCGGAGTTGTTCTCATACAACCGCTAGCAGCGGACAAGGCAAGCCTTTGGAAGCGTCCCAGTTTCGTGATCGCCATTTGAAGTTCAGATCTTGGCCACCAAACCAGGGCTCCATAGGCCAGCATTGGCCTGATTATGGCAGTGTATAGCCATAATGTTATTTTAGGCGATAAGCCCCATTTCACGCCTAGCATCTTTTTGCATTGATAGAAGGCGATCGTTGCTTTGCTCAGTTTGTGTTCTAGGTGTTTGTTCCAGAGCAGTTTACTGTCCAGAATCACACCCAAGTACTTTATTTCATTTTTGAGTTTGAGTTGTGTGTTGAAGAGTTTTGGAAGCCTGTGTGGTCCCAGAACCCTCCGGTTTGTAAAGAGTATTAGCTCTGTTTTTGATGGGTTGACAGATAGCTCGTGCTTGATGCACCATCTCTCAATTACTTTGAAAGCCCTTCCCATGAGATCGCATAGGGTACTTTCAAAGCTTCCCGATATCAAGATAGCTATGTCGTCCGCATAACCCACTGTGTAGAGGTTGCCAGCGTTGAGTTCTGTGATGAGCTCGTTAACTACGAGGTTCCACAGTAGCGGCGATAAGACACCACCTTGCGGGCAGCCTCTGCTGACAATGCCCCGTGTCGTGGAATTAACAGTGAACTGTATAGCTCGTTGTTTTAGCATGTTGTTTATCCACCCTATCAGGGTTGATGATACTCCACATGTAACGAGTGCTCTGGTAATGCTCGTGAAGTTTGTTTTGTCAAAAGCGCCTTCGATGTCAATAAATGCACCAAGGGTTGACTGTTTTAACTTCAGGGAGTCGCCAATGCGAGACACAACGTTGTGGAGTGATGAATCCGTTGACTTGCCTGGGCTGTAGGCATGCTGATTTGGGTGCAGGAATTTGGATAGCGATACCTGGCTACGTATTTCCAGATCTCCAAGCCTCTCCATTGTTTTTAACAGGAAAGATGTGAGGCTTATGGGTCTGAAGGATTTTGCCTGGGTATAGTCCTCTCTGCCTGGTTTTGGGATGAATATTATTTTCACTTCCCTCCATTTCAAGGGTATGTAGCGGTGGGCTATACATGCTCGGAAGATTGAGACAAGATAGTCCACCAAAAGGTTTCTACTCCATCTTAGTAGGCCTGGGAAGATGCCATCCAGGCCAGCCGCTTTGAATGGTAGGAAGGAGTTGATTGCCCATGTTACTTTTTCATTTGTGATTATTTTGTGAGCTACATTCCAGTCTGAGTCGGTGGTGGCACCTTCTGAGTAGGGTTGCCATGCTTGGTCGTTGGCAATTATGCAGCCTGGAAAGTGTGTTTCCATCAGTAGTTCACATGTTTCTGCATCGGTTCTTGTAAATGATTTATCAGGTTTTTTAAGACAACCAATTGAGTGATAAGGCTCACTAGAGAGGCATGATTTCACTCTGGTTGCCTGGTTGTTGCTTTCAATGCTGGTGCAGAAGTGTCTCCAGCACTCTTGCTTCCTAGAGCGTAAAAGTTTTTTGAATCGTCTTCTCGCGATTGTGTACTTGTCCCAGTCGGCAGGTAAACGGGTATTTCCTGCTCTATTGAACAGCTTCCTGACCTTCTTTCGGTGTCTCTCCAGTTCGGGGCACCACCAGTTATGTCTACTCCCCCACCTAGGCATGGTAAGGGGACACGACCGTTCAAAGCTGGTCTGGAGTAGGGACGTTAGGTTATTTACATGTTTGTCTATGTCTTGTGCATCAATGGTGGTTGGTATTGTTAGTTTGCTTACCTCTGAGTCGATTATATTGTAAAATTTTACTGCCTACCAAAGGATTCAAATTACGCAATATCATAATAACTGTACCAACTTTGAGTTGCAAGTTATGTGGTGGAAATCCTGGTAACTCCAGAGAGACTCCTCAAACATCATCAGGATTTGTTATGGAATCAAGGGATTTGTATGTCACCAAATCTCCAGGAATTTTTGATTGAATGGTGAAATTCAGTGCGTGTACATCATTATTTTTTGCGGCAAGAATTGCTCGTTGACTTAACCAAGCATAATTCTGATAATTCTCACTAATGTTAGGGATTTTTTTTTCAATAAGAGCTAATTGAGAGTCTACAATTCGGCAAAAGTCGTTGGTAAGAGTAATTAATCCAGATGTCGCATCAACAGGGACTTTTCCATTTCCAACAGCTAACAATTGTTTGGAAAATTGTGCAGCACTTTGATCATTTTGAAGTTGAACTCTCATATTAGTGGTTAGCGATAATGTTTTTACGTTATTCCATAAAGGTGATGCCTTCAGGCAAGCATTCAATTCATCTGCAGGCGTTCCACGGGAATTACTGGCAACGTCTGTCTGAAATCGCCTGCCAACAATATCATCAAGCCGCCAAAGATGTTGTTATTTCGCCGAAGATCCTTCAGTGTGAAGTTAAGTGCTTCAAGTGATTTCTTATGTGCCATTGTGCACTCATCCCAAACAATGAGCTTGCATTGCATCATCAATTTTCCCATTGCACTGGATCGGGAAATATTGCATGTTGGAGTATCAATTTTGTGTAAATTGAGTGGCAACTTAAGCGCAGAATGTGCAGTACGACCGCCATCTAGAAGAGTCACCGCAATTCCAGATGATGCTAACGCCAAAGCTATGTCACATCTTGATCGAATAGTGGCCAAAATCAATGAAATGACAAATGTTTTCTCTGTTACTCCAGGTGCATCCAGGAAGAATAGACCACCAGTATTATTGTCCACCGCTTGCATTAATATTTTGTATACTTGTTTTTGCTGTTCATTCAGCAACGGCACATTATTTCGAACAAATTCCTGCAATGTATCAACATTGTATTGCAGCTCTCGATTCAAGAGATCAAGTCTCTCGATCGGGCGATTAGTGCATTTCTAAAAAATATGAAGATAAAATGAATTACTGAGAAAGATGAAGATAAAATAGCTAAATACTAATTTATTTCATTTATTCATTTTATGTTAATTTCCCACATAATGATGATATCTTTACAGTTATTACTAATACGATAGAACTACACAACAATACCTATACCAATAATTACTAAACGAGGCTAGTGAATTACCGAAATAAAATAGTTACGTCCACATTTTCAGTTTCACTGCACACAGCAGCAGTCTTAACCACAAAAAACTTCCATTCAAAAAAAAAAAAAAAATTTTAGACGAGCCCAGCGTTCGCGCTCCCAGATTCGCGAATTACAACGTAGTGCGAAACGACCGACCTACGGCGAAAGGCGGTACGCTCATTTATTATAGACGAGCGCTTCACTGCTCGCCGTTAGACCCGCTCTCCCTTACCAACATAGAGTGCTCTGTGTTGCGCGTAGCCATGACCGGCCATCAGCCGATTATTATCGCGTCGGTGTACCTCCCTCCCGCCAAGGACATACTAGAGAGCGATCTCAGAACCCTGTTTGCGATGGGCCCCTCGGTCTTATTAGTCGGGGATCTCAATAGCAAACACGGGGACTGGAATAGCTCAAAACAGAACCCTAATGGGTTAGCCCTCAATAGGCTTATAGACGTGCTCAATTTCAACGTCATTGCCCCCATACAACCGACTCGCCGTGGCATAACAGGCAACGGCCTTCTCTCAACGGACGTCATAGACGTAGCGGTTTTACGTAACGTGGCACTACAGCCGCGAAGCGTAGAGACGTTACACGAGTTAGACTCGGATCACTTCCCGGTTCACTTTGAATTCGGCCCTCCTAACACTCGAGAGAAGAGGTTCAAGTCCATTGTCGACTGGCAGAAGTTAGACGAGGCCCTCAAGCCCGCCGACACCTCTGCCCTCCCAAATGTCCCCGACAATTTAGTCTCGTTCGCTCACGCGTTAGACGCGATCTCCTCGGTCACTAATCACATTCAGACCAAGGTTGCCGAGTCGTCCCGGAAGGTCCCAGATGAGTTCGCTCAACGCTGGGAGCTTCCCCCGGACGCGAGGCGTCTATTGACCGAGAAGAACGCGGCGACTCGCGCCTTCGCCAGAGCACCGACCGACGAAAACCGCAGAGCACTCCGCGCCTCGCAGCGCTGAGTCAAAGAGCGCATGCGGGAAATTAGAAACGAACGCTGGGACCGTCTTACCAGCGAATTGTCACCTTCGCACACGGCCTATTGGTCTCTCGCGCGTTCCCTTAAAACCGACACGGTGGCGTCCAAGCCCCCTCTCAAGCGTCCAAATCTGCCTGACGCATTCGACGACGACGAAAAAGCCGAGTGCTTAGCCGTCAACCTAGTGGAGCAGTGCACCCCGTATCTCGATCATAGCGACCCGGCGCACGTCGAACACGTGAACCGCGAGGTCGAACGCATCGTACCATTGCCGCTCCCTCCTACGTCGATCGCCGAGGTCAAAACTCTAATAAAGAGTTCACTGCCTCGTAAATCTCCAGGTCTCGACGCCATCTCGAACAAGGTCCTCCGGTGCCTCCCGCCCCATCTGATATGCCTACTAGTGTCCATTTTCAATTGCCTCCTTGAAAACTGCACCTTCCCGGCGCAGTGGAAAGAGGCCATTGTCATTGGTATTCACAAACCAGGCAAACCCCGTAACAACCCCACCAGTTACCGCCCTATCAGCCTTCTCAATACGCTTAGCAAGCTTTACGAGAAGGTACTTAAAAAGCGCCTCCTAGACTTTGCCCTAGATAAGGGGCTCATTCCCGATGAGCAGTTTGGCTTCAGGCCGGCCCACTCGTGCGTTCATCAAGTCCATCGAATCACGGAGCACATCCTCTCCGGGATGAATAGCTCCCTGAAACCGAGAGCCACGGGTGCGCTCTTCTTCGACATAGCGAAAGCTTTCGACAAGGTCTGGCACAACGGCTTGGTCTACAAGCTCTACCACCTTAATGTGCCACTAAGACTCGTGCGTATCGTACACGACTTCTTGTCCGACCGCTCAATGCGCTATCGCGTAGAAGGAACGTTATCGTCTCCTCGCCCCATCATGGCCGGAGTCCCTCAGGGCTCGGTCCTCTCGCCCCTTCTGTTCACGCTGTATACCGGCGACATCCCTAGGGCTCCCAATGTGGAGCTAGCCCTCTATGCCGATGACACCGCTCTCTATACCACCCACAAAGATAGAGGTGTCATCGTGGACAGACTCCAGACCGCTACCACGTCGTTAGGCGAATGGTTTCGGAAATGGGGCTTCCAAATAAATCCCGAGAAAAGCGTAGCAGTTCTCTTTGCCAGGGGCAACCCCGGTGCTAACGCTAGGGATAAATTTCACCTCAAGACAGAGGTAACCCTATACGGGCAAGCCATTCCATGGCAAAAGTCCGTAAAGTACCTAGGAGTCACGCTCGATAGCGGCATGTCTTTCCGAAAGCACATAGCCGCCGTTCGCAAGAAGGCACATTTTGTCCTCTCTCGCCTTCATTTCCTCCTAAATAAAAGGAGTCAAATGTCTCTAAGACACAAGGTCACCCTGTACAAGGCCTGCATCCGACCGTGCATGACATACGCTAGCGTAGTCTTTGCGCATTGTGCCCCCTCCTATATACACCGGCTACAGGTGCTCCAGTCGCGATTCATGAGAATCGCGACCGGTGCGCCCTTCTATGTGAGAAACGTCGATCTCCATCACGACCTGGAGCTCCCTACCATAGCCCAATGGATGAAGTTGGCGTCCACACGCCACTTTGACAAGGCTAAACACCATCCAAATCCGCTGGTGCGTAACAGCATCAACTATTACCCCTTCCCGACAAAAAAGGCTCGTAGGAGGCCCCGACACATACTAACGGATCCGGACGATCCAATTACTGTAGCAAACAATAAATTAAATGCCGCCCGCGCGGCCAATAATAAAAATAGAAATTCACAGACTAGGGTAAAAAACCGCCTTCACCGGGGAAGGCGAGGACCTTTACTTCGCACTTCGCTCACTACAGTGAGCTTCCGTCCTGCCCTTCAGGCGATTCACCACCCCGCGACGGCCCGTCGATCTTCGCGGGTGACTGGAATGCCAAACACATCAACTGGCATTCCCAAGTCACGAACGCGCGAGGTCGTCGCCTTCTGCACCACGCCGAAGAGCGCGGCTACGTGGTGTGCGGACCTGACTCCGCCACCCACTTTCCTAGAGTAGCCGCCCACAGGCCGGACACCATCGACCTGGTGGTGCACAACCGGCCCGACCTCCACCTAGCGCAGGAGGTCCTCATGGACGAGTACCAGTCGGATCACCAGCCGGTGCTGTGCCTCATTGCGGGGGCACCATCCCCGCCCGCACGCACCCGTAAGGTCACCGACTGGAACACCTTCGAGTCCATCATGGAAGACACCCCTGCGGCCGGCCCACCGGATTCGACAGGCGCCGTTGACGACATGGCGGAGTCCATGACGCGGCAACTCCAGGCAGCTCTGACGGCAGCGACCACAACGCGCACGCCGGAGATCATCTGCCAGGACCTTGCAACCCATGTGCAAAGGCTGATTCAGTGCAAGCGCGCGCTCAGGAGGCAATGGCAGCGCAACCGCTGCCCCGCGCTCAAAACGCAGCTGAATCGCCTCGCCGAACGTGTCAAGGCCATGCTGGTCTCACACGAACGGCGCACATGGGAACGCACACTGGGAGAGGCAACCACAGAGCCCACTCGCCTCTACCAACTTTGCCGCCGTCTCTACAGGACTCCAGAGCCGAAGCATCCCCTGCGTGACAGCAACGGCGCCATCACCTACAACGACACAGATCGGGCCGAAATATTCGCCGAACACCTCCAGCGTCAGTTTTCACCGAACCCCGCGACGTCCCCTACGCGCGTGGCAGAGGTGGTGAACGCTGTCGAGGCGTGGCTGACGCGCCCGATCCCTACCGACGAAGACCAGATCTTCTTCTCGCCGTCACAAGTGCGGAAGAGGATCTCACGACTGCGACCCAGGAAGGCGCCGGGACCGGACGGCATCACCCACGAGGCGCTGCGCCATCTGAGGTGGATAGTCGCGCTGTCGCGCCTCTTCACGGGTATCCTCCGGTACACGCACTTCCCTAGATCATGGAAAGAGGGCAAGGTGATCTTAATATCGAAGCCCGGGAAGGACTCTTCCCGACCCGAGAGCTATCGACCCATCACCTTGCTCTCGACGCAGTCGAAACTGTTCGAGTGGCTGTTGCTGCAGAGGATCGAACAATACCTGCAGCCGAGGCCCGAACAGTTCGGCTTCCGCGGCGAGCACAGCACGACGCTGCAGCTGACGAGGGTGCTCTTCACTGCAGCCTCGGCCCTCAACAAAAAGGAGGGGGCCGCCGCCGTTATGCTGGACATGGCGAAGGCCTTTGACCGTGTCTGGCACGACGGCCTCGTGCTGAAGCTCATCGAGTCTCCACTGCCCCGCCGAATGGTCGCCGTGCTCCGCGCCTTTCTCACCGAGCGCACGTTCTTCGTTGCGACGGGAGAGGCCGCGTCGAGACCGCGACCCATCACGGCGGGCGTCCCGCAAGGCAGTGTGTTATCGCCCTTGCTCTACACCACGTACACCGACGATGTTCCGTGCCCCGAGGGGTGCACACTCGCCCTCTACGCCGACGACACGGCGTACGTGGCGTCATCGCTGAGGGCCTCGCACGCTGCCCAAAAACTCCAACGCGCTCTCGACCTCCTGCCAGAGTGGCTGGACAAGTGGAGACTCGCCGCTAACCCGGACAAGACTCAGGCCATTGTCTTCGGCCGGGGTTGGTTGCCACCACCCCTACGCTTCCTGGATCGAGACGTGCCGTGGAAGACGCCGGTCACCTATCTAGGGGTCACCATAGACCGGGGTCTGACCATGACGCCCCACATCTCCAGGGCTGTAGGGAGAGCCAAGTGGGCGGCGCATACGCTTCGCCCACTGATCACAGGCAACCTACCTCTCCGCACCAAGCTCGCGTTACATAAATTGTATGTGCGCCCTCACCTCACGTACGCGGCACCGGCGTGGTTCACCTATGCTAAGGAGACCAACCGCCGAAGACTGCGCACCGTACAAAACACCGTCTTACGGTGCGCTGTACATGCACCACGCTACGTGAGGAACGCCACCATAGCGCGAGACTTGCGGATGGAGTCGATCGACGAGTTCGTCGCACGGCTCGCGATGAGGATGTTTGATCGAGCGGACGCCTCTCAACATCCTCACCTCCATAACATCGCGCCGTGGCACTCCAGGCCGCCCGACCAATACAAGTACCCGCGTGAGCTCTTCTCCGCGGGTTCCGACGACACCAGGGCAGCAAACGCGGCTTCGACCGCTGGTCGCCTCGCTGGGCCTCCCCCGGGTCAACCGGGGGTCCCACCCGGCGGTGCTTGACCGCGAGCCGCGCAAGCTGCCCGATACCACCACTCATCATCACGACACCAGGGCCAAGTCGAGACTACTCCTTGGCCCCCTCCTCATCATCATTACCACCGGACTTGACACTCCGGACACGACCCCATCGGCTGCGCGCAGCGGGTAGAGACTGAGTCTCCCCGCGCGCCTGCAGCCCTCACCAAGAGCTATAAGCCCGCCCCCGTACCGCCCTGTATCAGCAGGGCGCGAACATATACACCACTTGAAGGGGGCATACGCCCCGAACAGGACAAAACACCCCCCTCGCGAGGGAGGGTGCAACAATAACTACGGGAATTTAAAACGAACACATAAACGTATTATCCCGTGCAGGCTTGAGTCTCTGAGGTGTCGTGGAGGTTGGCATTCAACAATTACCTAATTACTACTAAGATTATTACAGAATTTCGTTAATTGTAATATAATTATTACTATCTTTGTTATCGTTATTATATATTTTTGTTATTAATGGCTTACACCAATTTCACTTCATACTTAAAGATTATATGCAGAGCCAATTTAAGTGATGAGCAACGGTCATATTGTATGAAATTGCAAGACCACTAAATACCACCGTTGACCTAAATAAATCCAATATCATAAGCTTCAAATAGTTATACAATATCTATGTGAATTGTGTGGTGTGTGTGCCTGTAGGCACGTGATGCACTACGATGCATTTAAAAGAATTGTGCGTAATTTAAAAAAAAAACGCACAATCAGCCGTATTTATCTAAAACAAGCGACGGGTGATTCCCCGCTCCGTTCGATAGACGTGCATCGCACATGAGTTATTATTCGAAAATAAAGCGGTTCTTAACCAGAACTCCGGTGTTTACAATCGTCTCAAACTCCCATCCTTACATGGCATGCCTGCCCGTTTCTTTAACGAAAAACAATTGAATGGGAACCTTCACGTCAACCATCAGACCTGCTAGAACAGCCCAGAATCATCACGCATGCGAGCCTTTTGGCAAGGTGAGTGTCCATGGGCGCCAGTAATCAGTTAACACCAGGTGAGCCGTCTACATTCTATTACATAAATAAAAATGAAAACGTTTATTATGAAGTTAAGTCTAAGATTATTTTACAGAGACAACCACTCCTCAACAGCATCACCATGAACAAAGAGAAACAGCAAATACTCCACGATTCCGAACAAGACTGCTTATGTCTTAACACAAATATAGAAGAGTAAAGAGTTCGCTAAATAGCAATTTTTATGTTTTCTAGAGAATAAAATATCTAGAGAAGTGTCTAGGCAGTCTATAATATAAACTTGCAACTATCTAGAGCCGTTGTAATAATATGTAATAATAATAATAATAATTTATGTGCAAGAAAGCGGTACGAAAATGTTATGATTATTTAAAGAACGCATATTATGCCACACATATTTTCCTTAAAGGGTAGACTAGAAGTTACAATTACATTGTGAGTCATATCAAGTAAATTCTAATATTATTTTATTTATTTATTAACACGTTCTAAAACAATGTGCATGCCTTAAAAATACAAAAAATATAACATCACAAACATTTGTGTTAAATGACACACATAAAAAACACATTAATTACATTAGAATATAAGTAATCTATCAATGGAGAAAATTAAAACAAACAAACACAATAAAATAATATAAATAATTAATAAAACTAAAAAGATAAAACAACAAAATAACAATAATAAACTAAACTAAATGAAAACTTAAACCTCATTAAGAGCATGATAAACAAGTTTACGGTAACTTGGCAGACTGTTGTAAAACCCATCAATCATCATCGATGTTCGTAATCAAGTTGTAAGAGCGAGATAGCCTATTCATTGGACCATTCAAAGTAGCAGATATTATTATAACTACATCGTCACATTATTAAATTCATATTAATTATAATTTTTCTCCCAAATAACGATTAATAGAATAGAATTTTTTTCAGAAGTAGGACGTTATGTCGAATTTTTAACAAAACAATTAGGAAGATTTTTGAATGTCTATATCTCTCCATGTCTGATTCGACAATGAACTTAAAAATATTTATGTTTTTGTGAACGAATTGTTGACATTCATAAAATATATATACAGAATATACATGCGGAATAGATACTTTGAGCTTCTTAAGCAAAGGTACGTAACTAGATAGTTTACTTCAGAAAGTTACAATTATACTATTCTTCGTCTATTTATTGTTAAACTTTCAAGTCCATCTCGAACGAGTTTCAAAAATATTATAGATGTCTATATCCAGTTTTCTATTTGTATACACTTTTGATATCGTAATTTTGATCGAAGAAAGTTGGAGTAGCGCACCAAGACCACCACAGCGAAGGTCCATGCAAAAAGCATCATTATAAGATGCCTCCTTACGGCGTTTAACCCAATTTTCGTATATTTATTTTAATAAGTTCAATATTGAGATCCCTATTGGAAGCTTTATAGTAAGCGCCAATGTTTTGTAACTCCCTATAGCATCAGTGACTTCAGGTTTCATAGCCAGCCCAAGGTTCCTTATATATTGAGGTTGTGGATGAAGGAAAACCATGGCGAGTCAAACCGCTGACTGGCTTCAAGGCCTGAGTGGCTGAAATTAAGGAGTTGTTTACAACCATAGCAGTGTTGGCCTTGTGGCTTCAGCGTGCGACGCTCATCCCTGCGGTCGTAGGTTCGTTCCCCGGCTGTGCACCAATGGTTTTTCTTTTTATGTGCGCATTTAACATTAGCTCGAACGGTGAAGGAAAACATCGTGGAAATGACTTTGCTTAGACCCAAAAAGTCAAAGGCGTGCCTCAGGCACAGAAGGCTGATCACCTACTTACCTTTTCAATTGACTCACGATCATGAAACAGATATAGAAATCTGAGGCCCAGACCGAAAAAGGTTGTAGCGCCATTGATTTTTTTTATTTTTAACCATAGCCTTGGATTATAGGTATCGCTATAGGCTATTTGAGGTATCACCTGTGGTATAGAAAAAAACGGTCACGTGTTTTCATATATTTAACACAATAGTGTTTACAAAACTAACAAGTCATCTATCGAAATTTTTTTGTGATTTATAAAATAAGTACGCGTTTACGCAGGCTCTGATTGTCACACACAGAACTACACCAATAAGTTGCGTCAGAGCAACATACATGAAGATCTGTGGCATCTCCGCCATTTCATCACCAACACTACCTGAAAATATAGTATTATGTAAATACCAAATCTGAGGCCTGAGATCGAAGCTCCAACGTTTTTTTTTCAATACGGGGAAATACCCGTAAAAAAAATGTTTGTCTCCCTGTCGCTTCTTATTCGGGATCTTATATATATACGTACATAAGAAAGAAATGGCTCCATCATGGCATCTTACGCCTGAAGATATAGGGACTGTTATGTTTACTGCAGATAGAGATCTGTTTAGAGGCTGCATTACAATTCTTGGTAGTTGCACCCGAGCATTAGAATCTTGCTGGTACCACCCGAAAGTAAAAATGTCTGATTAATTAATGGTATAATCTGCCATTGGGCATCGATTCTGTTGGAACACACGTTCACTTCAGTTGCAATATTCACATCCGAAATAAAATCATGGCTCCGATACACATAAAGCATTGCAACTAACTCGAATAAACATTTGTGGCATCGTTAATCGAGTCATAATCGAATCCACGTTTTCTAGCAGCGCTATGCCACCCTAGAAATAATGAATAAATTAATAGCCAGAAAGCAAAAATAGTGCAGATAGACTTCGAGATCGAGAGAAATTGAAAATTGAGAAATAAAAAGAAGTTACTTGTGAGTTGTGAGATACTCAAATAGAAATAAATGAGGAAGGAATAACATCCTTAATTCTTAGGAAACAAGATCTATTTAAACTTGTATCAGAATCATAGAAAAATTAGAACAAAAACTTAATAACAGAGCACACACATTTCAGCGTTTCATTGTTTTGAATTGAACTTAAAATGTTCATTTGTTTGTTACAATTCAATTCAATTATTTTTACAAACAACCTTATTTTTCGAAAAATGATATGCAACTTTACAGAAATTGGTTAAATAAAGTTAACTTAGAAAAGGCTTTTATTATCATAGACATGAATACAAATAATACAATCATTTCATTTTACCTTATGACTACTAATTAAGAAGAATGAGAGAAAGAATAATTTCATTAATTGTAATATAATTATAACTATCATTGTTATCGTTATTATATATTTTTGTTATTAATGGCTTCGAACTATTATATACCTAATCTTTTAAGAATAAGTACTTACACCAATTTCACTTTATATTCAAATATGTATTCAGAGTCGTTTTAAGTGATAAGTACGCAACGGTCATATTATATGAAATTGCAAGACTACTTAATATCACCAGCTTATAAGCTTCAAATAGTTATACAATACCTATGTGAAATCGTGTGGTGTGTGTGTGTGTGTGTGTGTGTGTGTGCATTTAAAAGAATTGTGCGCCATGGCCAGGGGGGGATCTACTTAATATAATATTTTCTACATAATAATAATAAATCATTTATTTGCAAAGCATGTGCTACATTCAGATTTGTTAATTTAAAAAAAACCGCACAATCAGCCGTATTTATCTAAAACAAGCGACGGGTGATTCCCCGTTCCGTTCGATAGACGCGCATCGCACATGAGGTGATAGATCTCAGGGATTCCAACGTTATGATTTGATTTTTTAGAATTCAAGATATTTTTTTTAAAATTAAAAATATCTCCTATTGTTTTCAGTGAGGAATGAGGGCCCTATGTATCCTCGGGGCTCTCGGCTGCAGCTCTAAAAACGCTTAAGTAAATCCGCCCCTGACGAAATACATTTTCGTATTTTGTGGTACAAGTACATAATAATATTGTAATCGTATTGCTATTACAATTAAATGGCAATTAAGATCTATGTTTATCACGTCATATTATTTGAATATAAAGCAGTTCTTAACCAGAACTCCGGTGTTCACAATCGTCTCAAACTCCCATCCTTACATGGCAAGCCTGCCCGTTTTGGAGCAATGGTGCGCGCGTTGCAGATTGAAGAAAAAAATTGAAAATGAAATAAAAAATTTAACGAAAATAGAATATATATATATGGGTTATATTAGAATGGGAACCGCAAGAACACCCCATACTCACTCACGCAATTTTGGAAAACAAACAGTGTCTCACAACACCACGAGCACACTTCTGGGAAATACAAGAAACCAAGATTTTTATATATTGTATTGTATTTTATTATTATATTATATTGAAATACTAATTAAAACCACAAGAGCTCTTATAAATAAATACCAAATAGATATTCTTTATGGTAACAATGAGTTTGACGAAATATTAATCGCTTATTTAAAATTTGAGGCTACTAAATACTTCACTCGTATAAACATGAAAAATGCAACAATCAGTGGTATAAAATTAAAAAAAAATCAGTGACGCTACAGCCGTTTTAGGTCTGGGTCCAATGCCGGATTAAGCCAGTGCGGGGTCTGTAGTAAATTCTATCAAGGGACACTTGGTTTGCTTTAGTTTTCAAGTTTAGGATATTGAATAAAACAAAACCGTTACGAAGAAATATTTCTGGATCTAGATTGGCATATTAAGAGATAGTAACACAATATAGACGATATATATTCTTTAAGCAAATCATGCTCTATATTCAACAAAGTGAGATGATAAAGATGTTCTTATAAAAAAATCTTGCCACTTGAAAGGTAGATGTGGCATAGATGCTAGTCTAAAGATATCGATTGTAATTAAATATTAGAACATTACGGTAAAATTTTTGTAAAATACCTACTTATCTTTAACGATTTCACGTGACGTATTCGAGTTTTATATTTTAAAGTGAAAGTGAAGCAAGATATATTACGCTCCTATGTAATATTTTTTTTATTACGGTAAGGTTAGGTTAGCACGTTGGAGGTTGGGGCCCCCAAATTCGCGAGCCCGTAGCATTTGCTACTCTTGCTATATGGCTAATCCGGCACTGTTAGTTACGGTAACAAATCATCGTGATGAATCCAGCATCTCACAATCTATGACGTATGTCAAGTAGCTACTTGGGATGATTCGATACGCGTTAAATATAAACAGTCACAAGCTTTAAATAAGATTAAAGGTTTAAGAATGAAGTGAAATAATTAAAATAAAATCGAAATTAAAAAAAAAACCAAAGCACTAATGAAAATAATTCTAAATTCAAATCCACACAGCAAAGTACTTTTTAATATCATTCGAAATTCGAAAATTACACCAAAGAAAAAATGGAAATGATACGATTTTCAAAATAAATTTGAAATTCGAAAAATACACTACAGTACAATTGGAAAAGATTTGTTATTTATAATAAACTAGCTGACCCCACAGACTTTGTTCTGTCAAAAAGATTTGAAATGTGGCAGTTTTTTGTTCCTACCAATTTTTTCGTCGGCTAAAAAAATTCTCATGGCAGAACCATCACCCTGATGATAGGCCGATGTGTGAGGTTCAGCTCGGGTGAGGTGAAGTATCTTCGCTGTGACCCACCAAAAATCCCCGACTGGGATGTCTGCTAGAGGGCTTCAGACTAAGAGGGAACTTAGGGTTCAAACGTGATTGGAAAATAATCTAAAAGGATAGTGGGAACCTAAAAGTGACAAATATTTAAAAATTGTGTGCCTCATTGATATATTTTCCTATTAGTAATAGGAAGTAATATTAAATTAATAATTCAAAAATTAAATCCGTTTTTTAACGCAATTTGTTTGACAGATGTAATGACGTGAAAACAAGCATTTTATGTCGCATGCCGAAACTAAAATAAAATAAATAATATCGCGAAGTCAACCAAATTAAAAATCAGTACTAATGATCTATATATAGCTCTTACATTTTTCGACTATTCAGTTTAGTCGGGCTCGCGATATTATCTATTGTTGTATTTCGGAAAGCGACTAACAGTAACTAAGCGAATAACAGTAAGTGCTTGTAATTTAATATGAACTTTATTGAAAATAAAGCAATAAAGTTCAAATTGACTCTACATTTTATTTACAAAACGTTTGGATGGAAAAAAGAAAAGGGCTGATTTAGGGTTTTCCCGGAAATTATTCGAATTTTTCCCCAAACCATCCTTAGACTTCAACGAACATTTAAAAAAATACAATTTGCACAATTGGTCCAGGCGTTGTAGAGTTATGCGCTTACCAACACATTTTGCGATTTATTTTTATGTTATAGAAGATTTTAAATTCGAAAAATACATCAAAGCACTAATTGACATAATTCGAAATTCAAACCGCTACTCCAGATCACTACTCGACATGATCCGAAAAAGGAAAACGCGTGACGTTTACAAATCATTTTATTGATTTTATATAAATTATTTTCTTGTGTAACCTCATGTAACCTATTTATATCGGAACGCTTGTTGTTGTGACAGCATCATTGAGACTGACCCACCTATAAAAAGGAATTTTTATTGAAACAGGATCATTTCTGTATGTAATAAACTAGCAAACCCGGCGAACTCCGTTTCGCCACCAGATGGCTTCGTTTTATGTAACATTTTGTTTGGTAATTAAAAGATGAAGAAATATTTTTTTTTGTTTTTTGGATGTCACGATTATTAGTTTGAATGAGCAAGCGATGCAAGATATCTTCAAATATGTCGTCTTTGTATTTGTGCCATAACTGAATTGGTTGTGAAGGAAAACATGTGGTGATGATAATTGCGAACAGCATTCGTATTTGGTACGCATTTGATGAAACAACTGAATCTGCAAGTGTTAAATCCCAATGAGAATCGTTCTCCAGCAAACCCAATAGTTGACATGCTTCTCGATATGTTTGGCATTGGTGGCCATTCACAGTTTTCAAATGCGCAAATGATTTTGGTCCACGTACATTTACCAACAGCAGTCGCAAATAAAAACATTCATCATTTCTAAGATGAACAGTATACATGCGACCAAGTGCATCAGTGGAAAACACCTGTGGCCAATCTGGAACTGGGGTTTCTTGTTTGTGACGTTGGAATTTCTTTGTTGATTGATTCCAAGTGTAATACTTGGGCATTTCAACTTACATCAGCGTCGCTGCGAATGGATCTGCTGCACATATTGCAAAGAAGCTAGTCAATGTTGTCGATGGTGGTCTCTCAGCTCGTTGTGCCGCATTAGCCTCAGTGAAGTAAACTCTTTGGCCATTTTCCAAATGCACTGCTAAATATACAACTGTGGGTTATCTTTCATGAATTTGAAATAACAATAATCGCCACAGTGCTTCATTAGTACTGACGTATCTGCCCATTTGGAAGTTGCTGATTTCGTCATTCGCATTTTCCGACGCAATACCAAACACAGCCATGTCGCTGCCTTTTGTGACATACTTGCACAAATATTTGATTGATTTGGCCGAATGACAACTGTCAACGTTTGCATGTGTTTAGAAATTCGTGATAGCAGCGGGCAATATGGTACAATGAATTCATTTCCGATCTCAATATCTTGATTTTGAACTTTAACTTTGATAGTTCGACCATTATCTTCTTTTGAACGCCGACGATAAACTGGATATCCATCATTCCCTGTGACTGTTTCAGCAACTAACGGTCACGGACATCGTTTTATGCACTTTCCATCAGCCATGCAAGGCGATAATATATTTAATGCACCGCACGGTCCATGCACCATCAGTGTCGTCACAATGTCGTGTAGATGGGGATCAGTGACTGGATCAGGAATTTCAGATGATATGATGTCATCCACTTCATTTGAATGTAATTTGTTTAGCAACCTAGCAACCAGCAAATTAGGATATGAGCATGCGGTAGTCCACGCTTGTGCCATTCCACCGAGTACATATAACAACGTGTGTCACCAAAAACTCGATACTTAGTAAGCACATCCATCATAACCTTGAGTTATTGCTGAAATACTCTGGCGATTATGTCATGGCAATCTTGCGGTTTTTGACCCGGTTCCAACTCACGTTCAATTCCCGTCCCGAACGTAATAAATAAATCCGGAGTTCCATAATTTCGCACGTACGTCATAGCGTCTTGAGCGTATTCGTGCATGTGGCGTGGGCTTCCGATATAAGATGATGGGAGAATCGTCAGACGTCCAATATTCTGAACATCACCATCTGAATGAATAGCATCACGCAAGTGTATATAGTCCTCAGATCGTAGCTTTGCCTGATTGAATCGGATCAACGCTAAACGTTCGGTCTCGACTTTGACATACATGTCGACAGCGAATTGCTGGAATAGCCGACGGCACTTCAGAATGACATTCTCCTCATGTGTAGGAATTATCATACGATACGCATAGTAATTCATTCCGCTTAGATTTTTATTCGTTGATACGCCTGAAAATGCAAAATTAAATGAATTATTAATGGAAACCAATAATAGCAATAATTAGTCGTATCCGTCTTGCCCTTGCCAATAAATGATTGAAAATTTTAACGATGCATGATATTGCTTCTTCGCTGAACGACAATGTCTCGCGATTTAGTTGGATCGCCAACATTAATTGCAGCTACATCATGAACGGTGGGTGCATTGAATCTTCGCACATGTTCACCTGTTGGGGTACAATTCGCTCTTATGACAAATTTGTGCGTATCCGATGGCATTCGTTCCAATGCTGTTTTGAACATATTAACCACAGCATTATTAGCGTGAAAAAATGTTTGCAACTGTTCAATAATTCGTATCTTTAACTGTTGTGTTCGCTGTATATTGCACCGTACATTCAGCTGATCAACCATCGACGAAATGAAATATATTTGCAAAAATGTAACTTCTGATGTGTGTGATGGTGTAGTGTGTGGTGTATATGTAGTTGTTATGTGTTGCAATTCATTGTGTTGGTGTGAGTGATTGGTTTTGTGTGTTTTATCTTTTACCTTGCAAGTCGGCATGAAGCCGCCTTCTCGAATGATATTAGCTCCAAAGGAAGTCATGCGAAAGCAAATATTGTATTCAAGGATGTGTTGAAGAAAATGGCTGGAATCGGGATCACTTCTATCGAACAATGGTTTCAGTGGCTGTGGTGGTGTAAGTAATGAATCCAGTTTGACTTTGCCACTTGCGAAACACAATCCAGCCGTTTCTCTTTTGAACTTTAACGCATTGCAATATCGGCATATAGTCGTCATTGGTCCAATATCTAAATTTTCATCATCACTGTAGTTCGCAGTGGGATCATATTGGAATGCCAAGCGATTGTATGATGCCAATGACCTTCGTGTGCTCACGCGTTGTCTCAATCGGGCATTTTCTCTTATTATATTTTGTCTTTCTTCGCTTAAGTTCTCTTAATACACTTGTTGCTGGCTTGCATGTCTTGTGCGGCGGCCGATGTTCGCACGTCGTCCTCTAGGCATTTTGGACTATGGACAGAGTGGTGAATTTAACCTCAAATGCACGATCCACATAATTTACACAGTTCAACTTACCACCTTAAAGACAAATGCCTGCTGTTGAAATTGAATAAAAATTTGCACAATACACGTGATTGATTTGATGGTTTCCAATTGAAATCTTAGGAAAGGAATAACTAATTTTTTTACTATTTTTCACAATTTCACAGTGAACACAATACCGGTTTGTCACATGAAATTAACTGAGCAGAGAACAATGAGTAGCTGTCAAACAATGTATCAATGTAATGTATCTAATACTTAAAATATTGGTTTGTAGTACATGCTATGTATCAGAGATGGCGCTGTATGTGAAAAATGATTTTCCCGCTTTTCTGTTGATATTTTCCTGAATTTTCTGTATTTTCCTGAGTTTATTTGGTATAAACCTCACGGAGCCCGAGACCTTTCCAACGAATGCAAAACCATGAAAATCGATTCGTGCCTTCTTGAGTTATAGCGTCAGGAAGGAAAACCCGACTTATTTTTATATAGTAGATATCAGGAGTATCTGTATAGTGTATGTATATGTATTACCAAGCTGCACTAGATAACTAAATATATGAGAAAGGAAGAACAACGACTAACAACACTACGGATAGGTAGTAGCAGACATCCCGTACATATATAAATGTCTGTACCAAGAGACGAGAAGAGGTTTAGTTATTTAATATTAAAATATAGGATGGACACTCCACCCTCGGACCAGAGCAGATAAAAATATAAATATATCTTCCTCCAAATTCGATTTTGTGCCCTTTGGAGTAGGCTTGGAGCTTGCTTCAAATGCTATCCTCGCCTCGTCCTATAAGTACTTGAATAAATGTTAGGCTCAAGTAGGCAGAATACAGCATACCATCCGTATCACCTTGACGTCCGTCGTTCCACAACTTTTACAGATCTATATAATGATGTAGAGGTATAAATAAGTGATAACAATCAGAAAATAATATATTATATTTTAAGGAATAATTCTTCATTGTTTTTCTTGTTGTATGCTCTTCATACCTAATTAATTAATTGAATATTATTAAACGTAGTTGGTGCAATTGTGTGTATGTGTGATCTTTATTTAATCAGCACATTTTGTTTGGTTTATAAAATCTGTGTAAATGCGAATTTATGACTAAATGCGGTTTTACCTCTTCCACATATAAATGAATTAGATCTTCACTATCTAAATTAATTATCAATGAAAATATTTCATAGCCTCGCAGTGAGCGTAATAGGCCAGTTTCACCATAACCTCTAAGAACAAGTCGAATTGTATTAAGATTGTTTGCATTGTATTAATAAAATCGTAATTATATGAAATAATCTTTTAGCCCAATTGTTGATGCTACATTTTTATGTGAGTTACTGCCAACAGCAAAATTTCTGAATTCGAGCTCTGGCTCGAAGTCCGCTCTATGTTTCTTAATTGTGACCTTGAGGTTAGTGTTTAATTTAAAACCCGAAAAGATTCGTTTAACTGGCGTTTACATCTAAGTATGTAGACCTTAGGCAAAGGTGATACATATATGTAGCAGGACAGCTACCACAAAGAAAAAACTATGAGAAGAGTACAAAGTGACGTCAAATATCACTGGGATATGTGAGCATTTTCATACGATGGAGTTTATCCGGTCATGTTTTCGCGTTATCGCGTACCGCGTTTATATATTTATAGTATCGAGTTTAGGATACCTTTAACTGGGGCTGCAGTATCTCTAAATCTATAATGCTTAAAATTTATGAAAAATAGTCATAATAATTTTATGTTAATTATGATTCTCCATCTACACGGTGTCTAATCTTCATTTAGACTGTTTTGATAATTGAACACAAAGGTTAGGAAACTGGTTTGAGTCAATATAACGTATCTTGTTAATTACCTATAGACAATATTTTTTTCACTAATGATTCCTGGGCCCGTATCCAACACAACACGACATATAAAAATCTTTTGCTCTAATATAGAAACCACAATAAAGCTACCGACTTCTACCCACGGTAAATTTTATGGAATAATTATTATACTCGAGCTTTCTCCTCAAGATTAGCATAGATTACATGTAGTAGCACATATCGTGTTGCCATTGCGCACTGTAGTTGAGGCTAGATAAAACACATATTTTAACATTTTCACTCATTTTTGAAAATGAAGGTAATGTTGAAATTTTCCTGTTCTTTGCCTAACGACGATCGTCATTCACATTTTAGTGCTCCGCCACTTGGCACATTTATTTCGTTGACCAGCACAGCGTAAACTCGAGTGTAACGATTTCGAGTATTTATGGAAAAAACTCAAGAGTTTAAAAATTAAATTGCGTATGCACAAGCACAACGTCCTCGACATCGACAACATCGAGGTGATTCAAGATTGAATGTACCGCCACTGATGCCATCACGAAGCAAATCGCCGTCACGTCCCGCTCCAGCTGCGTCGCGTTGTCCTCGGCATCGTGCTTCCGCTCGAGCCACTCGCAGCTTGGTCGCTGCCCCATACACCGTCGCAGGAGCCGTCAAGATACGAAGGTTGGTTTAGTTTCTACGTGTGGCATCGACGTTTCTACGTGTTCTTTATAAATCAATTTTGCGGGTAACCTCTGGGGGTTATCACTTAATTGAAGAACATGTTATTTACCTACATATGTAGGTACTTTTTACGTTAATATTTATTGCTGCGGGCCGTCCATGGGATTGCCACTCACAATAAATTAGTAATGCGGGTCGCCTCTGGGGTTATCACTTTAATAAATATTAAGTATATTATACCTACCATCGGTAGATACCTACCTGTGCAGACCTGTACACGTGTGTAAATCCAGTTGTAATGTAGCATTTACCTTACTATTCCAGAACGAATACCCTCGAACGAAGGCGTACATAACCAAAAGCGTAGCGTAACGGTATCGGTGCCCTAACAACCACTGGTCGCTGGATGATACGATGAACTGCTGCAGGTATTGGGAGAAGATCCATCAAAGTCTAAAACTCCAGGTAAAGACATACAGTCTGATCTTGCAGTACGTCTACAACACATAGCTAGCATAGCATAGCACAACTGTGTTGTCTAAAGGAACAAGAAAGGAACTTTTACCTAAGTACCTACTGCCAGGGAATTGTATCCTAATCAATGCACCTGATTTGAACCCAGAGGGAAAGACCGCAATCTGAAACACGATTTATTTAGGAGACCAAGGTTTCAAATAAAATCAAATGCTACAGCTACTTCTCGTTTAGCAGATGCTCTCACAATGTTCTTGTCTGCGGAAACAGGAAATATGACCCTTATAAAATTACTTATGGATGCGAGTAAGTTGTTATGTGACACCCAAAACCAAGACTCAGTCTTGGTATTAGGAGTTCCTTGTACTTCTCTTTTTGTGTTCCGAACTGTGTCCTAAATTTAATTATTTGTGCAAATAAGTATTTTATTTTCTAATCTTTTATAGTAGTGAGATTAAGTAGTTGGTTAAAATTATTTGTAAATTTTCATAGCGGGGAAATGTAGGAAAATGTAGGAAAAAATTGGTATTATTTTTAATGTAGTTTTCAACTTTTGATTTTGTTATATCACATTTAATTAGATACTAAAGACACGGAGATATACATTATTATTTTTTACATATTTTCGCATATATACATATATATATATGTTAAGGTATTTCGTCTAATAGTTCGTAAGAACAAAATATGTATCTAATTCCGTACTTAGGTAGTTAAATTTAAGCGCATTTGCCGACTTTTCCAGATTTTTCGCGTCGACACGGCAGTTGCATTGCACCGGCCGGGATTCGTGAGTAAACAACGAAAGCATTGCGTGGCAGGTACCACTGAAACGAGGAACGTGTTCCAATATTCCAATATCCAATAATTTACAAAGGGCAGCCAGTTCAAAGCCACAAATGGAAATTGTGACAATAATTCTCTTCATCAACATCACGTCAATTGTCATATCACATCACATTCTGCTATAATATATTAATCCAACTGTTTTGAAACAGCTTAAATTAAACTACTCCGTAGTTGATTACATTGTGGTATTGTTTTATTAGAGATTTCGATTTGATGTTTTTATGAACCATCTAGAAGTGGTCAATGGGAACAAATCTTAATGTAATTTTGTAGTAAATACTACAGCATTAATATCTATTAAAGAATATACATTTAACTGTGTGCTCAAGTAAACCAAAGATATCTGGTAATTTCAGAAACCAACTCTGGAGTGAAGATGAAGAATCAATTGTATTGGATCCAGATAACGAGCTGTGGGGTGGGGTTTCTTTGATAAGCAACCTCATAATCAGGCCAAATGCTCCATGTGTGATGAACGGCTTAGGCGGGATGCACTGTACAAACATTTGAAAGAAAAACATTCGAAAATCTCCGAGGTAATTTATTTCTATTGATGTTACTTAAACTCACTCTCAGATGTAATCTTGACGTTCATCCCCAGCAAAATATCAACTTAAACATGGCCTGGATGCTTGCGTTATTTAAAACTTGTTAAAAGTAGAAATGTGGTTTCCACATTTTCATTGATAAACTCATGGAAACACCTCACAATGTTTCTCTTTTCCTTATATTTTTAGGGTAGTTTTGGTTTATGTTGTTTGTTCCTTATTTGGTTAAAATAAAACTTCCTAATAATTCGTTGAGAAGAGGTGAAGATGGAATGTGGAATGTGTTTAATTTTTAAAAACTGTAGATTTATATACAAAAATTATCCTACCTTGCCACTAGTGGTAACATGTGGTACCAAGATGCGAAGGGTGCGTAGACAATAAAATCGAAGCGCGGCAAAAAGTTGTCCTTTTTGTTGCGCGCAACCGTCGAAGGGTACGAACGTGTTCTTCTCAGAACAGTTCGACATCGTGGTCTAACGGTAACGCAATTAACTGTTCTTTTCAGAACAAATTATTGTTTCATGACGACACGTACTAATCACCTACAGGATTCCCCCTCTAGCGAAGCGTACCGGCAGGCGTATAACGCGGCCTCGGCGAGTTGTTCTTGTAGGTATTGAGGTGTTCCCAGTGTCTTGTTGTTTCAGGTTGTTGTCATCTTGATGTTTCAGGGTGTTGTCATTTTGATGTTTCAGGCTATTTGATGGTTCATGTAGTTCGCTCGCACTTGATGTGTTTTGCTTGTTGCAGGTACTCGTTGTTGTATCAGTAGGCACATCTTGCTCGGCGATAGTGTAGGCAGGTTTGAGTCTGTCGATAGAGATATTCATTTCACGGTTAGGTAACTGCAGCGTGAATATCTTGCTGTCTCGTTTCAGCATGCGATAGGGTCCGTCGTAAGGTGCTTGTAATGGCTTCTTTACGGCGTCTATGCGTACAAATACGTATTCACATGTTTGCAGGTCGCGGTGAACGAATATGGGTTTTGTGTTGCTGTGTGGTTGACTCGGCATTGGTTGCAGGTTACGTATTGCGTCGCGCAGCTGATCGATGTAGCCAGAATCCATGATGACGTCATTGCGGGTCGTTGATAAGAAATCACCGGGTAAGCGTATGTTGCAACCGTAGGTAAGCTGAGCGGCGCTTACGCCGGTGTCACTTCGCATAGCGGCGCGTAATCCGAGTAGGACGGTTGGGAGCTCGTTGATCCAGCTTCTTGCGGTCTGTAGTCTTGCTTTTAATGCGGCTTTAAGGACACGGTGCCATCGTTCGATGATACCGTTACACTGTGCGTGGTATGAAGTTGTACGCGTTTTTTCGATTCCTAGTAAGCGAGAAAGAGATGCAAATACTCTGCTTTCAAATTGGCGTCCTTGGTCCGTTGTTATTGTTACAGGACAACCGAAACGGGAAATCCAACCTTCGTATACCGCTTTGGCGACGTCTTCAGCTGATATTTCGCATAATGGGTATGCTTCGGGCCATCTTGTTGCTCTGTCGATCATTGTCACGAGGTATCGATGACCGCTGGCCGCGGTAGGTAGCGGACCAACGATATCAATGTGAACGTGTTCGAATCGTTCGGTTGGTGAAAAAATTGATAATTGACTTGATGTGTGGCGTTGTATTTTGGCGCGCTGACACTGTAGGCATACTTTTGCCCACTTGCCGACGTCTGCGTTCATTGAGGGCCAAAAGTAACGTTGGTGAATTAATTTTCTCGTAGTCTTGATTCCAGGGTGGCTAACGTTATGTACTGCGTTGAATGCGGTACGTCGGTATTCTTCTGGTAGGTACGGACGTAACTGTGAGGTTGAAGTTTCGCAGTGTAATTTGATATTTGAGACGGGCAGGTTGACTTTCTTGAAACATAAGTTGCTCTGTAGACTGAGTGCTTTAATGGTATCGCTATCGCGCTCTTGAGCTTCTGCAAGTAGATTGTAGTCGATCGGCGACGGACAGGTGATTGCTTCGACACGTGATAATGCATCTGCGGCTGCATTTTGAGATCCACTGACGTGTCGTATATCAGTGGTAAATTCGCTGATATAAAGTAGCTGTCGGGTGCGTCTCGGTGATTCGCTGTTTGTATTTGTTTTTGTGTAAGCGAAAGTTAGCGGCTTGTGGTCGGTGAATATTATTATTTCTCGTCCCTCGAACATTTTGCGGAAATGTTTAACAGCCATGTAGATAGCGAGTAGCTCTCGATCGTAGGTACTGTAGCGAGTCTGTGCGTCGGTGAATTTCTTCGAGAAATAGCCGAGTGGTTGCCATGAGTTGTTGATAAATTGGTTGAGTGCGGCACCAGCTGTTTTGTCGCTAGCGTCGCTGAATATAGCAAGTGTCGCCTGGTGAGACGGATGAGCAAGTAAAGCGGCGTTTTTTATGCTCTCTTTACATGCTTCATAAGCTTGCGTTGATTCAGTGGTCCAGTCGATCTTAGTTTTGTCACGCTTCTTGACGTTGTGCAGGTAGGTATTTAACGGCGCTTGTATGGTGGCGGCATCTTTGATATTTCCACGGTAAAAGTTTATCATACCGAGAAAACGTCGTAGTTCTTCTACGGTTTGTGGTTTTGGAAAGTCTGTAATAGCTTGTACCTTCTCTTGGGGTGGCTGTATTCCTTCCGCCGTGACTTGGTGACCGAGAAATTTCACAGTTGGCTGGCCGAAAACACATTTTGATGGGTTGATGGTGATGCCGTATTCTTCTAGTCGCTGTAATATGATGCGTAGATGTTTTCGGTGCTCTTCCTCGTCGATTGATGCTATGAGTAGATCATCAACGAAAGGAAATACGAAGTCGAGTTCGCGCAGTACTTCATGAATAAAGCGTTGGAAAAGACCAAAAGGTGTGATGATGGCGGTTTTCTCCACATCTTGCTCGCTGACTGGCAGTTGTTGGTACGCGCGATTGAGGTCGAGTGTGGAGAAAATTTTCTTCCCTGCGAGTTGGTATGTGAAGTCACGTATGCGTGGTATGGGATACCGATCGGGCTTGGTTATGGCGTTGAGTCTTCGGTAATCGCCACACACGCGTAGGTCTCCATTCTTCTTTGGCACGACGTGAAGAGGTGATGCCCAAGGGCTTTTGCTTGGTCTGCATAACCCTTGATCGATCATGTTTTGGAATTCTTTCCTGACCATTTCGTAACGATGCGGTGCAATGGGGCGTGGCTTGCAGTGAAGGGGCGGTCCATTTGTTTCAATGAAGTGTTCAACGGAATGTTTGGGACTAAGCTTCATTGAAGTGATTCTGGTTGTGCCTGGGAAATCTTCTAGTATGCTGTGGTAATTTTGCTCAATGTCAATACTACGAACTGTAGGTATGTCTGCAGTACTGAGTTGAGCGTTTGTTACCAGTTTTGTTTTCCCGTCGATCAGTCTTCTGTTTTTTACGTCGACAATGAGGTGGTGGTGCTGCAAGAAATCTGCTCCCAGGATTGCCTTAGACACATCTGCTACGACGAATTTCCATGTGTATGGTCTTCGGAGGTTAAGATCGAGTTGGAGTGACTTCTCTCCGTATGTTGGAATGACCGTGTTGTTGGCGGCGTAGAGTTGAAATGGCAGTGGTTTTTCACGTGAGCCTTTTGTCTTTGGTAGCACGGAGATATTGGCTCCTGTGTCGACCAAAAAGGTAAGTTTCGTTACCCTGTCGGTAACGAAAAGGCGGTGTGATGATTCGGTAACGCCGGTTCCCGCCGCGGCCAGCGTTACTTTTAGTTTTCCGACTGGTTTATGGGCTTGAAACTGCATGGTGGTGCGCATTTCTTCGCGTCCATACCATAGCGATGATAGTAATAGCAGTACGGCATTGGAGATTTTTTCCGGCTTCGATCTTCCATCTGTGACTCTCGTCGGTTTTCGTTGCGCTTTGTTGATGCGTTCCGCGAGCGTGATTGTGAATGTGAATGGTAGCGAGATCGACTGTTGCGGTAGTTGTCGCGCGGTTGTACTCGTAGCTCGGCAACTTCCAAAGACAACCTTCTTATTTCACCGATGAGGGTGTCGATGGTTGGTTGTTGTTCTGGAGTTGGTGGCGATGCTACAGGTGTGAAAGGCGTTGCGACTTCCATCATCTTGTCCGCGAGCAAGGTCAGGTCGTCAAGCGTCGTTTTGATTTTAAACGCTTCGCTGACGGCTAGCACGGAACGAATGTGTGGCGGCAGATGCTCGAGCCACATCATTTTGATGGTGCTCTCGGGAAATTTGTCCTTGTTAAGCTGCTTCATTTGCCTCATCAGCTGGCTGGGTTTCTGGTCTCCAAGCTTAACTTGCGACAGTAGCTTCTTCGTTTGTGCGCTGTTAGATTCTTCGTATAGCGATATTAAACGATCTTTAATGGCGTTGTAGTAATCTGCTTCCGGCGGCGAGCAAATGAGATCAGCGATGTTTTGGATATCTTGCTTTTCAAGCTGTGCGATTACCATCTGGGCGAGCTGGGCCTGGCTTCGTTTCAGATCGGCGGTTGCTGCTTCGAAACTGCAGAACCAGAGGAGCGGCTGGTCGCGCCAGAATGGTGGCACACGGAGCGACAGTGAGATACCGGAGACTTCTTGGCTCGACGGTTGTGATGAAACTTGACGCTCTGCACCGGAAATTTCTGTGTTCGTCATCTTCAATTTTCTTGGTGTTCTTCTGGGGGTCACCACTTTAGGGTAGTTTTGGTTTATGTTGTTTGGTCCTTATTTGGTTAAAATAAAACTTCCTAATAATTCGTTGAGAAGAGGTGAAGATGGAATGTGGAATGTGTTTAATTTTTAAAAACTGTAGATTTATATACAAAAATTATCCTACCTTGCCACTAGTGGTAACATGTGGTACCAAGATGCGAAGGGTGCGTAGACAATAAAATCGAGGCGCGGCAAAAAGTTGTCCTTTTTGTTGCGCGCAACCGTCGAAGGGTACGAACGTGTTCTTCTCAGAACAGTTCGACATCGTGGTCTAACGGTAACGCAATTAACTGTTCTTTTCAGAACAAATTATTGTTTCATGACGACACGTACTAATCACCTACATATTTAATTAAATTGAAATCAAATCCAATCCCAAACCTCTTGTTGAAGTTAAGTCAAGTCAATTCATATATAATTTTTGCTAGTGAAGTGCTTTCTCTGCCTTTTTTAATTTATGATGTAAAATCATTGATACGGAACAATAAGATTTTTTTGTTTTATTTTAATTAATACATTATTTATTTTGGTATATATTCGATGCCTCTAAGGTTTTTAGAGTTTGTTTGTTCTTCATTGTGATCAGTGTGTTGAATTAAAATTTTATTTGTGAAAAATATTAAGACAATAGTCTGCTGCTATAGAATAAAAACAATGATTTTGTACAAACCATCATATCGCTTAATCTATATATATATATATATATAAATGAATTGCTGTTCGTTAGTCTCACTAAAACTCGAGAACGGCTGAACGGATTTATCTTATCTTAGTCTTGAAATGTTCGTGGAGGTCTAGGCAAGGTTTAAAAGGCGAGAAAAAATCGAATAATTTCCGGGAAAACCCTAAAAACAGCCCTTTTCTATTTCTCATACAAATGTTTTCTAGAGTCAATTTGAACTTTATTGCTATTCAATAAAGTTCATATTAAATTACAAGCACTCACTGTTGTCTAAGCAATGTAGGTGTGTTCCTAGGGTCGAAGAGTCTATTTGCACTTTATTATCGCTGCAGAAAGTTCAAATTCTATCATATCTATCAAAACAGTGTGCGTGTTTGCGTAGGAGGATTTTGTCGCGTTCCGAAACTCAATTAATTTTACTTATT
This sequence comes from Pieris brassicae, assembly GCF_905147105.1. NCBI lineage: Eukaryota > Metazoa > Arthropoda > Insecta > Lepidoptera > Pieridae > Pieris > Pieris brassicae. The sequence goes on along the minus strand of NC_059679.1, from coordinate 2,453,177 downwards.
TTTGAATTATTAATTTAATATCTCTATCTCTGCAAAATTATTTAAATACATACCTACTAATAGGAAAATATCCCAGTCGGGGTTATTTAGTGGGTCACAGAAGAGTGGCCAAAGTTCGTGGAAGCGAAGATACTTTGGTCACCGAGCTGAACCTTACACATCACCCTATCAACAGGGTGACGGTTCTGTTTAGGAGAATTTTTTGCGCCGACTATAAAATTGGTAGGATCAAAAAACTGCCACATTTTAAATCTTTTTGACAGAACGAAGTCTGTCGGGTCCGCTAGTCACCTATATTTTAATTTAAGAAGAGTACCGATTTGTCTATTTCTGAAAAATATGTGTTTTTCTTATTTGACAGGATTGCCTGCATCTTACTGGAAGGTGAGATACAGGCTTAGATCACATCTAAAATATACCTATTGGCTCATGTGTATGTAATATATTACTTAAAAATTCCAGAACCTGACGTACAAAAACAGCGAGTTCAAAGCTACAAATGGAAATTGTGACGTTGATTATGAATACAATAATTAATTTACAAACAACACCAGATATAGACAGAGAAGTGGGTAAGTGAGCACATGATGATTATAACATTATTGGTAAAATCGAAAAATCAGTTAAGCGCTTCTTGAACTCCGAGTATAAATTGCACCGAAAAACCTAATAAACAGTTTTTATTCCAGATAGCCACCTCTTTGGGGTATGTACTAAAAACTACTGGATAAACCCCAAAAATTGCTTCAATTAGTTAAATTTTAATCTTGAATACTTCCTAGGATATTACGATATATTTTTATATTCATTATAAATATTAAATTATTCTAAATTCAATACCCAATTTGAATATACGAATGTGTACGGATGTTAATCATTTTACTACGCCTATCACATTAGCGCTGTTGTATTTTTCTGTGATAGTACTGACACCACGTCAAGTTTGTAAACTGTTATCATAGTTAGGTCTAAGCTGACGAGGTGGCGCTGATCTAAAGAAAACACTTAAAAACTGTATTTCTGTGTTTTACTTATGTATTAATATTATATTGATTTTAGACATTTAGCCTTTAAATTTATTATTCTTTAATACCCTACATAACCTTTACTTCATTTAATAGCTCTGCAGAAGTAACTTGAGTTATTTCTATTTACACGAGATGGCGCTGACCTAAATAAATGCTGTTAAAAATGTATTTCTTTGTTTTTACTGGAGAAAATTGTATGAAGATCGCACTTTAAGATTCAGCCTATAAAATGATATAGACTGTTTAATGCTGATTCTTATTACTACTTATTTATACCTTTACATCTTTAATAGCTCTGCAAAAGAAAGTTGTCGGTATTTATATTTACACGAGATGGCGCTGATCAAAAAAATCTTGTTAAAAGGCGAATCAATTCACGTAATATAGCATACATAGGACCCAGACCGTAAAGGTTATAGGGTCACTGTTTCTTTTAATTCATATTACTCGTTATAGTTGTAGTATTGGTGTTAAGTGTTTAGAAATGTTAAATAAAGTGTATTTTAATTTATTTGCTCTTTATTTCTACTGACCCTGAAAGGATATTAAAAAAGAAACCTTTAGCCTTTGGTCATATTTCGCGGTCTGGAGCCCTCGGGGCAACATAGGACCGGCACCCCAAATTGTTTTCCAAATACAATGAAAAAAACAGTCGAGTTATTCAATCAATAATTTATGGTGAAACCAAGTAGATTCTTGAAGTATTTAACTAAATTAAAAATATATATACAGATTTCTGTTAAGATATAAGAACAATATATTAATGTATGTACAAAGGTTAAGCGGAAAAAATATCAAAAGAAATGTTGTTTATTAGTCGGAGTGTAACAGTATTTTCGTAAAACCAAGAAGAAATACATAAACGAAACCTATTTATTAACAGTTTCATTAATCCAAAGCCAATAACAGTTAATCTATTGAAAAACGCATTTATTAACAGTATTTCCGTAAAACCAAGGAGAAACACGTAAATAGTGGCTATTTATTAACAGTTTCACTAATCCAAAGCCAATAACAGTTAATCTATTGAATTCCATTACACGGCAGTGATCTATTACTTCTAGCCAGAAAGACTGCCTGTACATCTTTTGCCTACATGTTTAGCTGTCTTAATAAGGAAGGATGTTTTCAGTTCTGAATGATTTTATCCTGAAAGTTCCCTCAAAGTCAAACTTGTTTTTGAATTTAATTCAAATTTAGATTTGTTTCAATATCTCAAGCGAAGCGATGCGTTATGATTGCAGTGCATTTGCCTTGCGCAAAACTTAGCGAGTATAAATAATGACAAAGACTTGCCAATTCTTTTTCCCCGCTTTTTGAATTGGATTTGGGAACTGGTAGAAAATGTACATCCTTGGTATGACGTTCATACGTCCTAAGAACGACAAATAGAAGCACTTTAAGATGTTGTCATTGGAGAATCGTAGAAAAATAATTGATATATCGTTTGCATTTAAATTATATACATATACATTATAATAATATGAAACACCTAATACAAAATAATTTTTGTTTATTTTCTCCCAATAATAATTTTTGAATTTTGAAATATGAACAGAACTGTGCTGCGGTATTTTGAGGCCTGAGGTCGAAGCTCCAACGTTTTTTTTTTCAATACGGGGAAATACCCGTAAAAAAAATTTTTGTCTCCCTGTCGCTTCTTATTCGGAATCTTATATACATACGTACATATTGTTACGAGCTAAGGGATCGGATAGAGAATGCCGTATATTTATTCAAGGGTATATTTCTTGAAAAATCAATGAGGAGTTTATGAGCACAAATTACTTGCAGAGATGCACTAATAACACAACAACACAGTCACTAATTCACTTATGCACACTTCACACAGTACTTTATCACTTTATTGCTTCGGTGTTTCGCTCTTGTTATCGGATTCAAAACTAAAGGCGACTAGTCCTGTAGTCATTGCTGCACCCTCCCTCGCGAGGGGGGTGTTTTGTCCTGTTCGGGGCGTATGCCCCCTTCAAGTGGTGTATATGTTCGCGTCCTGCTGATACAGGGCGGTACGGGGGCGGGCATATAGCCCTTGGTGAGGGCTGCAGGCGCGCGGGGAGACTCAGTCTCTACCCGCTGCGCGCAGCCGATGGGGTCGTGTCCGGAGTGTCAAGTCCGGTGGTAATGATGATGAGGAGAGGGCCAAGGAGTAGTCTCGACTTGGCCCTGGTGTCGTGATGATGAGTGATGGTATCGGGCAGCTTGCGCGGCTCGCGGTCAAGCACCGCCGGGTGGGACCCCCGGTTGACCCGGGGGAGGCCCAGCGAGGCGACCAGCGGTCGAAGCCGCGTTTGCTGCCCTGGTATCGTCGGGATCCGCGGAGAAGAGCTCACGCGGGTATTTGTATTGGTCGGGCGGTCTGGAGTGCCACGGCGCGATGTTTTGGAGGTGAGGATGTTGAGAGGCGTCCGCTCGATCAAACATCCTCATCGCGAGCCGTGCGACGAACTCGTCGATCGACTCCATCCGCAAGTCTCGCGCTATGGTGGCGTTCCTCACGTAGCGTGGTGCATGTACAGCGCACCGTAAGACGGTGTTTTGTACGGTGCGCAGTCTTCGGCGGTTGGTCTCCTTGGCATAGGAGAACCACGCCGGTGCCGCGTACGTGAGGTGAGGGCGCACATACAATTTATGTAGCGCGAGCTTGGTGCGGAGAGGTAGGTTGCCTGTGATCAGTGGGCGAAGCGTATGCGCCGCCCACTTGGCTCTCCCTACAGCCCTGGAGATGTGGGGCGTCATGGTCAGACCCCGGTCTATGGTGACCCCTAGATAGGTGACCGGCGTCTTCCACGGCACGTCTCGATCCAGGAAGCGTAGGGGTGGTGGCAACCTACCCCGGCCGAAGACAATGGCCTGTGTCTTGTCCGGGTTGGCGGCGAGTCTCCACTTGTCCAGCCACTCTGGCAGGAGGTCCAGAGCGCTTTGGAGTTTTTGGGCAGCGTGCGAGGCCCTCAGCGATGACGCCACGTACGCCGTGTCGTCGGCGTAGGTAATGGCGCCGTTGCTGTCACGCAGGGGACGCTTCGGCTCTGGAGTCCTGTAGAGACGGCGGCAAAGTTGGTAGAGGCGAGTGGGCTCTGTGGTGGCCTCTCCCAGTGTGCACTCCCATGTGCGCCGTTCGTGTGAGGCCAGCTCGGCCTTGACACGTTCGGCGAGGCGATTCAACTGCGTTTTGAGCGCGGGGCAGCGGTTGCGCTGCCATTGCCTCCTGAGCGCGCGCTTGCACTGAATCAGCCTTTGCACATGGGGTGCAAGGTCCTGGCAGATGATCTCCGGCGTGCGCGTTGTGGTCGCTGCCGTCAGAGCTGCCTGGAGTTGCCGCGTCATGGACTCCGCCATGTCGTCAACGGCGCCTGTCGAATCCGGTGGGCCGGGCGCAGGGGTGTCTTCCATGATGGACTCGAAGGTGTTCCAGTCGGTGACCTTCCGGGTGCGTGCGGGCGGGGATGGTGCCCCCACGATGAGGCACAGCACCGGCTGGTGGTCCGACTGGTATTCGTCCATCAGGACCTCCTGCGCTAGATGGAGGTCAGGCCGGTTGTGCACCACCAGATCGATGGTGTCCGGCCTGTGGGCGGCTATCCTAGGAAAGTGGGTGGCGGAGTCAGGTCCGCACACCAGGTAGCCGCGCTCTTCGGCGTGGTGCAGAAGGCGACGACCTCGCGCGTTCGTGACTTGGGAATGCCAGTTGATGTGTTTGGCATTCCAGTCACCCGCGATGATCGTCGGCTTCGCGCTGAGAGCTGCCTCCAGCTCGGCTTCAATGAAATTTGCGCCGGGGGGAGCGTAGGCGGCCAACACGTCTGTGGGCTGACCGCCCAGTTCCAGCTCTACCCCCAGCGTCAGGATGCCAGTCAGGTTGACGGCCTGGATAGCGCGGTGAGGAATACTCCTTCTAACCAGCACTGCCAGGCCGCGCAGGTGTGTCTCGGAAATGAGCGCAACATCCACGTTATGTGTACGCAGGATGTTGCGCAGGTAGGGGCCTTTCCCCCTAAGGCCCTCGGCGTTCCAATGTAGGAGGCGTAAGATCATCGTTGTTGATTATGTGTATGTCTTACGCCTCGACTGCGCGGCCGGCGTCCTCCATGGGTCGGGGCAGGCGGAGTCGGGTAGAGGGCGCTCAACAATGAGTTGACCGCCCTGTCGACCGCCTCAGCAATCGCCGCCTCGCTGAGGAACATCTGGCCCCTCAGAGGGCCCCCACTGCGGGGGCGTGCGACGCGCTGTCCGGCGGTCCTGGAGGCTCCAGCGGCTGGAGCGGAGTCAGGAGCGGCCCTACTGGGGCCCTCTGCGAAGTGGCGACTAGTCGCGTTTCGGCTCGCTTATATATCCCTGGGAATAATTCTAAACAATATTCGAGAACTTTCTAGGCGGGCTTGCTACTGAGTAGCGATTGCACAATTCTAGAACGTCCGCACTCTTTGTCTCTTTCGCACGTTGCTCCGTCCTTGTCGTACGGCGTTCTAGAGTGCTCAGTCTAGTTTCGAGAAAGTTCTGATCTTCTCTCTCTCTCTCTCTCTCGTATCATTTCGTCCTTGTCTCACACCTAGAAAGTTTGGTCTAGAATATTCCTTCATCAAAGGGGTATACCTAGGCCTGAAACGCCTGAAAACGGGTCTCCTGAAAATTGTACCACTCTACTACACATGTTCTGAAACCGACTGAAAAAAGGTTTCAGCTTCCTGAAAACTAGGGTAACATTATGAAAATTACAATTTTCTAATATGTGATTGACCCTCTCCTGAAACGGTCAGAAATCATATTACAGCCTGCTGAAAAGTTTTCTAAGTAGTGGAAAAATCTAGAAACATTGCAGTCGACCCGTCTTCGTAACAATATGTATTTGCAATTGTCGTTGCAAGAAAGAAATGGCTCCATCATGGCATATTACGCCTGAAGATATAGGGACTGTTATGTTTACTGCAGATAGAGATCTGTTTAGAGGCTGCATTACAATTCTTGGTAGTTGCACCCGAGCATTAGAATCTTGCTGGTACCACTCGAAAGTAAAAATGTCTGATTAATTAATGGTATAATCTGCCATTGGGCATCGATTCTGTTGGAACACACGTTCACTTCAGTTGCAATATTCACATCCGAAATAAAATCATGGCTCCGATACACATAAAGCATTGCAACTAACTCGAATAAACATTTGTGGCATCGTTAATCGAGTCATAATCGAATCCACGTTTTCTAGCAGCGCTATGCCACCCTAGAAATAATGAATAAATTAATAGCCAGAAAGCAAAAATAGTGCAGATAGACTTCGAGATCGAGAGAAATTGAAAATTGAGAAATAAAAAGAAGTTACTTGTGAGTTGTGAGATACTCAAATAGAAATAAATGAGGAAGGAATAACATCCTTAATTCTTAGGAAACAAGATCTATTTAAACTTGTATCAGAATCATAGAAAAATTAGAACAAAAACTTAATAACAGAGTGAGTATGGGGTGTTCTTGCGGTTGTCGCGGTTCTTATTCTAATAGAACCCATATATATATATACATATATTTTTTATTTCATTTTCAATTTTTTTCTTCAATCTGCAACGCGCGCACCATTGCTCCAAAACGGGCAGGCTTGCCATGTAAGGATGGGAGTTTGAGACGATTGTGAACACCGGAGTTCTGGTTAAGAACTGCTTTATATTCAAATAATATGACGTGATAAACATAGGTCTTAGTTGCCATTTAATTGTAATAGCAATACGATTACAATATTATTATGTACTTGTACCACAAAATACGAAACTGTATTTTGTCAGGGGCGGATTTACTTAAGGGTTTTTAGAGCTGTAGCCGAGAGCCCCGAGGATACATAGGGCCCTCATTCCTCACTGAAAACAATAGGAGGTATTTTTAATTAAAAAAAAATATATCTTGAATTCTAAAAAATCAAATCATAACGTTGGAATCCCTGAGATCTATCACCTCATGTGCGATGCGCGTCTATCGAACGGAGCGGGGAATCACCCGTCGCTTGTTTTAGATAAATACGGCTGATTGTGCGGTTTTTTTTTAAATTAACAAATTTGAATGTAGCACATGCTTTGCAAATAAATGATTTATTATTATTATGTAGAAAATATTATATTAAGTAGATCCCCCCCTGGCCATGGCGCACAATTCTTTTATATGCACACACACACACACACACCACACGATTTCACATAGGTATTGTATAACTATTTGAAGCTTATATGCTGGTGATATTTAGTAGTCTTGCAATTTCATATAATATGACCGTTGCGTACTTATCACTTAAAACGACTCTGAATACATATTTGAATATAAAGTGAAATTGGTGTAAGTACTTATTCTTAAAAGATTAGGTATATAATAGTTCGAAGCCATTAATAACAAAAATATATAATAACGATAACAATGATAGTTATAATTATATTACAATTAATGAAATTATTCTTTCTCTCATTCTTCTTAATTAGTAGTCATAAGGTAAAATGAAATGATTGTATTATTTGTATTCATGTCTATGATAATAAAAGCCTTTTCTAAGTTAACTTTATTTAACCAATTTCTGTAAAGTTGCATATCATTTTTCGAAAAATAAGGTTGTTTGTAAAAATAATTGAATTGAATTGTAACAAACAAATGAACATTTTAAGTTCAATTCAAAACAATGAAACGCTGAAATGTGTGTGCTCTGTTATTAAGTTTTTGTTCTAATTTTTCTATGATTCTGATACAAGTTTAAATAGATCTTGTTTCCTAAGAATTAAGGATGTTATTCCTTCCTCATTTATTTCTATTTGAGTATCTCACAACTCACAAGTAACTTCTTTTTATTTCTCAATTTTCAATTTCTCTCGATCTCGAAGTCTATCTGCACTATTTTTGCTTTCTGGCTATTAATTTATTCATTATTTCTAGGGTGGCATAGCGCTGCTAGAAAACGTGGATTCGATTATGACTCGATTAACGATGCCACAAATGTTTATTCGAGTTAGTTGCAATGCTTTATGTGTATCGGAGCCATGATTTTATTTCGGATGTGAATATTGCAACTGAAGTGAACGTGTGTTCCAACAGAATCGATGCCCAATGGCAGATTATACCATTAATTAATCAGACATTTTTACTTTCGAGTGGTACCAGCAAGATTCTAATGCTCGGGTGCAACTACCAAGAATTGTAATGCAGCCTCTAAACAGATCTCTATCTGCAGTAAACATAACAGTCCCTATATCTTCAGGCGTAATATGCCATGATGGAGCCATTTCTTTCTTGCAACGACAATTGCAAATACATATTGTTACGAAGACGGGTCGACTGCAATGTTTCTAGATTTTTCCACTACTTAGAAAACTTTTCAGCAGGCTGTAATATGATTTCTGACCGTTTCAGGAGAGGGTCAATCACATATTAGAAAATTGTAATTTTCATAATGTTACCCTAGTTTTCAGGAAGCTGAAACCTTTTTTCAGTCGGTTTCAGAACATGTGTAGTAGAGTGGTACAATTTTCAGGAGACCCGTTTTCAGGCGTTTCAGGCCTAGGTATACCCCTTTGATGAAGGAATATTCTAGACCAAACTTTCTAGGTGTGAGACAAGGACGAAATGATACGAGAGAGAGAGAGAGAGAGAAGATCAGAACTTTCTCGAAACTAGACTGAGCACTCTAGAACGCCGTACGACAAGGACGGAGCAACGTGCGAAAGAGACAAAGAGTGCGGACGTTCTAGAATTGTGCAATCGCTACTCAGTAGCAAGCCCGCCTAGAAAGTTCTCGAATATTGTTTAGAATTATTCCCAGGGATATATAAGCGAGCCGAAACGCGACTAGTCGCCACTTCGCAGAGGGCCCCAGTAGGGCCGCTCCTGACTCCGCTCCAGCCGCTGGAGCCTCCAGGACCGCCGGACAGCGCGTCGCACGCCCCCGCAGTGGGGGCCCTCTGAGGGGCCAGATGTTCCTCAGCGAGGCGGCGATTGCTGAGGCGGTCGACAGGGCGGTCAACTCATTGTTGAGCGCCCTCTACCCGACTCCGCCTGCCCCGACCCATGGAGGACGCCGGCCGCGCAGTCGAGGCGTAAGACATACACATAATCAACAACGATGATCTTACGCCTCCTACATTGGAACGCCGAGGGCCTTAGGGGGAAAGGCCCCTACCTGCGCAACATCCTGCGTACACATAACGTGGATGTTGCGCTCATTTCCGAGACACACCTGCGCGGCCTGGCAGTGCTGGTTAGAAGGAGTATTCCTCACCGCGCTATCCAGGCCGTCAACCTGACTGGCATCCTGACGCTGGGGGTAGAGCTGGAACTGGGCGGTCAGCCCACAGACGTGTTGGCCGCCTACGCTCCCCCCGGCGCAAATTTCATTGAAGCCGAGCTGGAGGCAGCTCTCAGCGCGAAGCCGACGATCATCGCGGGTGACTGGAATGCCAAACACATCAACTGGCATTCCCAAGTCACGAACGCGCGAGGTCGTCGCCTTCTGCACCACGCCGAAGAGCGCGGCTACCTGGTGTGCGGACCTGACTCCGCCACCCACTTTCCTAGGATAGCCGCCCACAGGCCGGACACCATCGATCTGGTGGTGCACAACCGGCCTGACCTCCATCTAGCGCAGGAGGTCCTGATGGACGAATACCAGTCGGACCACCAGCCGGTGCTGTGCCTCATCGTGGGGGCACCATCCCCGCCCGCACGCACCCGGAAGGTCACCGACTGGAACACCTTCGAGTCCATCATGGAAGACACCCCTGCGCCCGGCCCACCGGATTCGACAGGCGCCGTTGACGACATGGCGGAGTCCATGACGCGGCAACTCCAGGCAGCTCTGACGGCAGCGACCACAACGCGCACGCCGGAGATCATCTGCCAGGACCTTGCACCCCATGTGCAAAGGCTGATTCAGTGCAAGCGCGCGCTCAGGAGGCAATGGCAGCGCAACCGCTGCCCCGCGCTCAAAACGCAGTTGAATCGCCTCGCCGAACGTGTCAAGGCCGAGCTGGCCTCACACGAACGGCGCACATGGGAGTGCACACTGGGAGAGGCCACCACAGAGCCCACTCGCCTCTACCAACTTTGCCGCCGTCTCTACAGGACTCCAGAGCCGAAGCGTCCCCTGCGTGACAGCAACGGCGCCATTACCTACGCCGACGACACGGCGTACGTGGCGTCATCGCTGAGGGCCTCGCACGCTGCCCAAAAACTCCAAAGCGCTCTGGACCTCCTGCCAGAGTGGCTGGACAAGTGGAGACTCGCCGCCAACCCGGACAAGACACAGGCCATTGTCTTCGGCCGGGGTAGGTTGCCACCACCCCTACGCTTCCTGGATCGAGACGTGCCGTGGAAGACGCCGGTCACCTATCTAGGGGTCACCATAGACCGGGGTCTGACCATGACGCCCCACATCTCCAGGGCTGTAGGGAGAGCCAAGTGGGCGGCGCATACGCTTCGCCCACTGATCACAGGCAACCTACCTCTCCGCACCAAGCTCGCGCTACATAAATTGTATGTGCGCCCTCACCTCACGTACGCGGCACCGGCGTGGTTCTCCTATGCCAAGGAGACCAACCGCCGAAGACTGCGCACCGTACAAAACACCGTCTTACGGTGCGCTGTACATGCACCACGCTACGTGAGGAACGCCACCATAGCGCGAGACTTGCGGATGGAGTCGATCGACGAGTTCGTCGCACGGCTCGCGATGAGGATGTTTGATCGAGCGGACGCCTCTCAACATCCTCACCTCCAAAACATCGCGCCGTGGCACTCCAGACCGCCCGACCAATACAAATACCCGCGTGAGCTCTTCTCCGCGGATCCCGACGACACCAGGGCAGCAAACGCGGCTTCGACCGCTGGTCGCCTCGCTGGGCCTCCCCCGGGTCAACCGGGGGTCCCACCCGGCGGTGCTTGACCGCGAGCCGCGCAAGCTGCCCGATACCATCACTCATCATCACGACACCAGGGCCAAGTCGAGACTACTCCTTGGCCCTCTCCTCATCATCATTACCACCGGACTTGACACTCCGGACACGACCCCATCGGCTGCGCGCAGCGGGTAGAGACTGAGTCTCCCCGCGCGCCTGCAGCCCTCACCAAGGGCTATATGCCCGCCCCCGTACCGCCCTGTATCAGCAGGGCGCGAACATATACACCACTTGAAGGGGGCATACGCCCCGAACAGGACAAAACACCCCCCTCGCGAGGGAGGGTGCAGCAATGACTACAGGACTAGTCGCCTTTAGTTTTGAATCCGATAACAAGAGCGAAACACCGAAGCAATAAAGTGATAAAGTACTGTGTGAAGTGTGCATAAGTGAATTAGTGACTGTGTTGTTGTGTTATTAGTGCATCTCTGCAAGTAATTTGTGCTCATAAACTCCTCATTGATTTTTCAAGAAATATACCCTTGAATAAATATACGGCATTCTCTATCCGATCCCTTAGCTCGTAACAATATGTACGTATGTATATAAGATTCCGAATAAGAAGCGACAGGGAGACAAAAATTTTTTTTACGGGTATTTCCCCGTATTGAAAAAAAAAACGTTGGAGCTTCGACCTCAGGCCTCAAAATACCGCAGCACAGTTCTGTTCATATTTCAAAATTCAAAAATTATTATTGGGAGAAAATAAACAAAAATTATTTTGTATTAGGTGTTTCATATTATTATAATGTATATGTATATAATTTAAATGCAAACGATATATCAATTATTTTTCTACGATTCTCCAATGACAACATCTTAAAGTGCTTCTATTTGTCGTTCTTAGGACGTATGAACGTCATACCAAGGATGTACATTTTCTACCAGTTCCCAAATCCAATTCAAAAAGCGGGGAAAAAGAATTGGCAAGTCTTTGTCATTATTTATACTCGCTAAGTTTTGCGCAAGGCAAATGCACTGCAATCATAACGCATCGCTTCGCTTGAGATATTGAAACAAATCTAAATTTGAATTAAATTCAAAAACAAGTTTGACTTTGAGGGAACTTTCAGGATAAAATCATTCAGAACTGAAAACATCCTTCCTTATTAAGACAGCTAAACATGTAGGCAAAAGATGTACAGGCAGTCTTTCTGGCTAGAAGTAATAGATCACTGCCGTGTAATGGAATTCAATAGATTAACTGTTATTGGCTTTGGATTAGTGAAACTGTTAATAAATAGCCACTATTTACGTGTTTCTCCTTGGTTTTACGGAAATACTGTTAAAAAATGCGTTTTTCAATACATATACTGTTTTTAGCTTTGGATTAGTGAAACTGTTAATAAATAGGTTTCGTTTATGTATTTCTTCTTGGTTTTACGAAAATACTGTTACACTCCGACTAATAAACAACATTTCTTTTGATATTTTTTCCGCTTAACCTTTGTACATACATTAATATATTGTTCTTATATCTTAACAGAAATCTGTATATATATTTTTAATTTAGTTAAATACTTCAAGAATCTACTTGGTTTCACCATAAATTATTGATTGAATAACTCGACTGTTTTTTTCATTGTATTTGGAAAACAATTTGGGGTGCCGGTCCTATGTTGCCCCGAGGGCTCCAGACCGCGAAATATGACCAAAGGCTAAAGGTTTCTTTTTTAATATCCTTTCAGGGTCAGTAGAAATAAAGAGCAAATAAATTAAAATACACTTTATTTAACATTTCTAAACACTTAACACCAATACTACAACTATAACGAGTAATATGAATTAAAAGAAACAGTGACCCTATAACCTTTACGGTCTGGGTCCTATGTATGCTATATTACGTGAATTGATTCGCCTTTTAACAAGATTTTTTTGATCAGCGCCATCTCGTGTAAATATAAATACCGACAACTTTCTTTTGCAGAGCTATTAAAGATGTAAAGGTATAAATAAGTAGTAATAAGAATCAGCATTAAACAGTCTATATCATTTTATAGGCTGAATCTTAAAGTGCGATCTTCATACAATTTTCTCCAGTAAAAACAAAGACATACATTTTTAACAGCATTTATTTAGGTCAGCGCCATCTCGTGTAAATAGAAATAACTCAAGTTACTTCTGCAGAGCTATTAAATGAAGTAAAGGTTATGTAGGGTATTAAAGAATAATAAATTTAAAGGCTAAATGTCTAAAATCAATATAATATTAATACATAAGTAAAACACAGAAATACAGTTTTTAAGTGTTTTCTTTAGATCAGCGCCACCTCGTCAGCTTAGACCTAACTATGATAACAGTTTACAAACTTGACGTGGTGTCAGTACTATCACAGAAAAATACAACAGCGCTAATGTGATAGGCGTAGTAAAATGATTAACATCCGTACACATTCGTATATTCAAATTGGGTATTGAATTTAGAATAATTTAATATTTATAATGAATATAAAAATATATCGTAATATCCTAGGAAGTATTCAAGATTAAAATTTAACTAATTGAAGCAATTTTTGGGGTTTATCCAGTAGTTTTTAGTACATACCCCAAAGAGGTGGCTATCTGGAATAAAAACTGTTTATTAGGTTTTTCGGTGCAATTTATACTCGGAGTTCAAGAAGCGCTTAACTGATTTTTCGATTTTACCAATAATGTTATAATCATCATGTGCTCACTTACCCACTTCTCTGTCTATATCTGGTGTTGTTTGTAAATTAATTATTGTATTCATAATCAACGTCACAATTTCCATTTGTAGCTTTGAACTCGCTGTTTTTGTACGTCAGGTTCTGGAATTTTTAAGTAATATATTACATACACATGAGCCAATAGGTATATTTTAGATGTGATCTAAGCCTGTATCTCACCTTCCAGTAAGATGCAGGCAATCCTGTCAAATAAGAAAAACACATATTTTTCAGAAATAGACAAATCGGTACTCTTCTTAAATTAAAATATAGGTGACTAGCGGACCCGTTCGTCCGACTTCGTTCTGTCAAAAAGATTTAAAATGTGGCAGTTTTTTGATCCTACCAATTTTATAGTCGGCGCAAAAAATTCTCCTAAACAGAACCGTCACCCTGTTGATAGGGTGATGTGTAAGGTTCAGCTCGGTGACCAAAGTATCTTCGCTTCCACGAACTTTGGCCACTCTTCTGTGACCCACTAAATAACCCCGACTGGGATATTTTCCTATTAGTAGGTATGTATTTAAATAATTTTGCAGAGATAGAGATATTAAATTAATAATTCAAAAATAAGTAAAATTAATTGAGTTTCGGAACGCGACAAAATCCTCCTACGCAAACACGCACACTGTTTTGATAGATATGATAGAATTTGAACTTTCTGCAGCGATAATAAAGTGCAAATAGACTCTTCGACCCTAGGAACACACCTACATTGCTTAGACAACAGTGAGTGCTTGTAATTTAATATGAACTTTATTGAATAGCAATAAAGTTCAAATTGACTCTAGAAAACATTTGTATGAGAAATAGAAAAGGGCTGTTTTTAGGGTTTTCCCGGAAATTATTCGATTTTTTCTCGCCTTTTAAACCTTGCCTAGACCTCCACGAACATTTCAAGACTAAGATAAGATAAATCCGTTCAGCCGTTCTCGAGTTTTAGTGAGACTAACGAACAGCAATTCATTTATATATATATATATATATAGATTAAGCGATATGATGGTTTGTACAAAATCATTGTTTTTATTCTATAGCAGCAGACTATTGTCTTAATATTTTTCACAAATAAAATTTTAATTCAACACACTGATCACAATGAAGAACAAACAAACTCTAAAAACCTTAGAGGCATCGAATATATACCAAAATAAATAATGTATTAATTAAAATAAAACAAAAAAATCTTATTGTTCCGTATCAATGATTTTACATCATAAATTAAAAAAGGCAGAGAAAGCACTTCACTAGCAAAAATTATATATGAATTGACTTGACTTAACTTCAACAAGAGGTTTGGGATTGGATTTGATTTCAATTTAATTAAATATGTAGGTGATTAGTACGTGTCGTCATGAAACAATAATTTGTTCTGAAAAGAACAGTTAATTGCGTTACCGTTAGACCACGATGTCGAACTGTTCTGAGAAGAACACGTTCGTACCCTTCGACGGTTGCGCGCAACAAAAAGGACAACTTTTTGCCGCGCCTCGATTTTATTGTCTACGCACCCTTCGCATCTTGGTACCACATGTTACCACTAGTGGCAAGGTAGGATAATTTTTGTATATAAATCTACAGTTTTTAAAAATTAAACACATTCCACATTCCATCTTCACCTCTTCTCAACGAATTATTAGGAAGTTTTATTTTAACCAAATAAGGACCAAACAACATAAACCAAAACTACCCTAAAGTGGTGACCCCGAGAAGAACACCAAGAAAATTGAAGATGACGAACACAGAAATTTCCGGTGCAGAGCGTCAAGTTTCATCACAACCGTCGAGCCAAGAAGTCTCCGGTATCTCACTGTCGCTCCGTGTGCCACCATTCTGGCGCGACCAGCCGCTCCTCTGGTTCTGCAGTTTCGAAGCAGCAACCGCCGATCTGAAACGAAGCCAGGCCCAGCTCGCCCAGATGGTAATCGCACAGCTTGAAAAGCAAGATATCCAAAACATCGCTGATCTCATTTGCTCGCCGCCGGAAGCAGATTACTACAACGCCATTAAAGATCGTTTAATATCGCTATACGAAGAATCTAACAGCGCACAAACGAAGAAGCTACTGTCGCAAGTTAAGCTTGGAGACCAGAAACCCAGCCAGCTGATGAGGCAAATGAAGCAGCTTAACAAGGACAAATTTCCCGAGAGCACCATCAAAATGATGTGGCTCGAGCATCTGCCGCCACACATTCGTTCCGTGCTAGCCGTCAGCGAAGCGTTTAAAATCAAAACGACGCTTGACGACCTGACCTTGCTCGCGGACAAGATGATGGAAGTCGCAACGCCTTTCACACCTGTAGCATCGCCACCAACTCCAGAACAACAACCAACCATCGACACCCTCATCGGTGAAATAAGAAGGTTGTCTTTGGAAGTTGCCGAGCTACGAGTACAACCGCGCGACAACTACCGCAACAGTCGATCTCGCTACCATTCACATTCACAATCACGCTCGCGGAACGCATCAACAAAGCGCAACGAAAACCGACGAGAGTCACAGATGGAAGATCGAAGCCGGAAAAAATCTCCAATGCCGTACTGCTATTACTATCATCGCTATGGTATGGACGCGAAGAAATGCGCACCACCATGCAGTTTCAAGCCCATAAACCAGTCGGAAAACTAAAAGTAACGCTGGCCGCGGCGGGAACCGGCGTTACCGAATCATCACACCGCCTTTTCGTTACCGACAGGGTAACGAAACTTACCTTTTTGGTCGACACAGGAGCCAATATCTCCGTGCTACCAAAGACAAAAGGCTCACGTGAAAAACCACTGCCATTTCAACTCTACGCCGCCAACAACACGGTCATTCCAACATACGGAGAGAAGTCACTCCAACTCGATCTTAACCTCCGAAGACCATACACATGGAAATTCGTCGTAGCAGATGTGTCTAAGGCAATCCTGGGAGCAGATTTCTTGCAGCACCACCACCTCATTGTCGACGTAAAAAACAGAAGACTGATCGACGGGAAAACAAAACTGGTAACAAACGCTCAACTCAGTACTGCAGACATACCTACAGTTCGTAGTATTGACATTGAGCAAAATTACCACAGCATACTAGAAGATTTCCCAGGCACAACCAGAATCACTTCAATGAAGCTTAGTCCCAAACATTCCGTTGAACACTTCATTGAAACAAATGGACCGCCCCTTCACTGCAAGCCACGCCCCATTGCACCGCATCGTTACGAAATGGTCAGGAAAGAATTCCAAAACATGATCGATCAAGGGTTATGCAGACCAAGCAAAAGCCCTTGGGCATCACCTCTTCACGTCGTGCCAAAGAAGAATGGAGACCTACGCGTGTGTGGCGATTACCGAAGACTCAACGCCATAACCAAGCCCGATCGGTATCCCATACCACGCATACGTGACTTCACATACCAACTCGCAGGGAAGAAAATTTTCTCCACACTCGACCTCAATCGCGCGTACCAACAACTGCCAGTCAGCGAGCAAGATGTGGAGAAAACCGCCATCATCACACCTTTTGGTCTTTTCCAACGCTTTATTCATGAAGTACTGCGCGAACTCGACTTCGTATTTCCTTTCGTTGATGATCTACTCATAGCATCAATCGACGAGGAAGAGCACCGAAAACATCTACGCATCATATTACAGCGACTAGAAGAATACGGCATCACCATCAACCCATCAAAATGTGTTTTCGGCCAGCCAACTGTGAAATTTCTCGGTCACCAAGTCACGGCGGAAGGAATACAGCCACCCCAAGAGAAGGTACAAGCTATTACAGACTTTCCAAAACCACAAACCGTAGAAGAACTACGACGTTTTCTCGGTATGATAAACTTTTACCGTGGAAATATCAAAGATGCCGCCACCATACAAGCGCCGTTAAATACCTACCTGCACAACGTCAAGAAGCGTGACAAAACTAAGATCGACTGGACCACTGAATCAACGCAAGCTTATGAAGCATGTAAAGAGAGCATAAAAAACGCCGCTTTACTTGCTCATCCGTCTCACCAGGCGACACTTGCTATATTCAGCGACGCTAGCGACAAAACAGCTGGTGCCGCACTCAACCAATTTATCAACAACTCATGGCAACCACTCGGCTATTTCTCGAAGAAATTCACCGACGCACAGACTCGCTACAGTACCTACGATCGAATGCAGAAGCTCAAGAGCGCGATAGCGATACCATTAAAGCACTCAGTCTACAGAGCAACTTATGTTTCAAGAAAGTCAACCTGCCCGTCTCAAATATCAAATTACACTGCGAAACTTCAACCTCACAGTTACGTCCGTACCTACCAGAAGAATACCGACGTACCGCATTCAACGCAGTACATAACGTTAGCCACCCTGGAATCAAGACTACGAGAAAATTAATTCACCAACGTTACTTTTGGCCCTCAATGAACGCAGACGTCGGCAAGTGGGCAAAAGTATGCCTACAGTGTCAGCGCGCCAAAATACAACGCCACACATCAAGTCAATTATCAATTTTTTCACCAACCGAACGATTCGAACACGTTCACATTGATATCGTTGGTCCGCTACCTACCGCGGCCAGCGGTCATCGATACCTCGTGACAATGATCGACAGAGCAACAAGATGGCCCGAAGCATACCCATTATGCGAAATATCAGCTGAAGACGTCGCCAAAGCGGTATACGAAGGTTGGATTTCCCGTTTCGGTTGTCCTGTAACAATAACAACGGACCAAGGACGCCAATTTGAAAGCAGAGTATTTGCATCTCTTTCTCGCTTACTAGGAATCGAAAAAACGCGTACAACTTCATACCACGCACAGTGTAACGGTATCATCGAACGATGGCACCGTGTCCTTAAAGCCGCATTAAAAGCAAGACTACAGACCGCAAGAAGCTGGATCAACGAGCTCCCAACCGTCCTACTCGGATTACGCGCCGCTATGCGAAGTGACACCGGCGTAAGCGCCGCTCAGCTTACCTACGGTTGCAACATACGCTTACCCGGTGATTTCTTATCAACGACCCGCAATGACGTCATCATGGATTCTGGCTACATCGATCAGCTGCGCGACGCAATACGTAACCTGCAACCAATGCCGAGTCAACCACACAGCAACACAAAACCCATATTCGTTCACCGCGACCTGCAAACATGTGAATACGTATTTGTACGCATAGACGCCGTAAAGAAGCCATTACAAGCACCTTACGACGGACCCTATCGCATGCTGAAACGAGACAGCAAGATATTCACGCTGCAGTTACCTAACCGTGAAATGAATATCTCTATCGACAGACTCAAACCTGCCTACACTATCGCCGAGCAAGATGTGCCTACTGATACAACAACGAGTACCTGCAACAAGCAAAACACATCAAGTGCGAGCGAACTACATGAACCATCAAATAGCCTGAAACATCAAAATGACAACACCCTGAAACATCAAGATGACAACAACCTGAAACAACAAGACACTGGGAACACCTCAATACCTACAAGAACAACTCGCCGAGGCCGCGTTATACGCCTGCCGGTACGCTTCGCTAGAGGGGGAATCCTGTAGGTGATTAGTACGTGTCGTCATGAAACAATAATTTGTTCTGAAAAGAACAGTTAATTGCGTTACCGTTAGACCACGATGTCGAACTGTTCTGAGAAGAACACGTTCGTACCCTTCGACGGTTGCGCGCAACAAAAAGGACAACTTTTTGCCGCGCTTCGATTTTATTGTCTACGCACCCTTCGCATCTTGGTACCACATGTTACCACTAGTGGCAAGGTAGGATAATTTTTGTATATAAATCTACAGTTTTTAAAAATTAAACACATTCCACATTCCATCTTCACCTCTTCTCAACGAATTATTAGGAAGTTTTATTTTAACCAAATAAGGAACAAACAACATAAACCAAAACTACCCTAAAAATATAAGGAAAAGAGAAACATTGTGAGGTGTTTCCATGAGTTTATCAATGAAAATGTGGAAACCACATTTCTACTTTTAACAAGTTTTAAATAACGCAAGCATCCAGGCCATGTTTAAGTTGATATTTTGCTGGGGATGAACGTCAAGATTACATCTGAGAGTGAGTTTAAGTAACATCAATAGAAATAAATTACCTCGGAGATTTTCGAATGTTTTTCTTTCAAATGTTTGTACAGTGCATCCCGCCTAAGCCGTTCATCACACATGGAGCATTTGGCCTGATTATGAGGTTGCTTATCAAAGAAACCCCACCCCACAGCTCGTTATCTGGATCCAATACAATTGATTCTTCATCTTCACTCCAGAGTTGGTTTCTGAAATTACCAGATATCTTTGGTTTACTTGAGCACACAGTTAAATGTATATTCTTTAATAGATATTAATGCTGTAGTATTTACTACAAAATTACATTAAGATTTGTTCCCATTGACCACTTCTAGATGGTTCATAAAAACATCAAATCGAAATCTCTAATAAAACAATACCACAATGTAATCAACTACGGAGTAGTTTAATTTAAGCTGTTTCAAAACAGTTGGATTAATATATTATAGCAGAATGTGATGTGATATGACAATTGACGTGATGTTGATGAAGAGAATTATTGTCACAATTTCCATTTGTGGCTTTGAACTGGCTGCCCTTTGTAAATTATTGGATATTGGAATATTGGAACACGTTCCTCGTTTCAGTGGTACCTGCCACGCAATGCTTTCGTTGTTTACTCACGAATCCCGGCCGGTGCAATGCAACTGCCGTGTCGACGCGAAAAATCTGGAAAAGTCGGCAAATGCGCTTAAATTTAACTACCTAAGTACGGAATTAGATACATATTTTGTTCTTACGAACTATTAGACGAAATACCTTAACATATATATATATGTATATATGCGAAAATATGTAAAAAATAATAATGTATATCTCCGTGTCTTTAGTATCTAATTAAATGTGATATAACAAAATCAAAAGTTGAAAACTACATTAAAAATAATACCAATTTTTTCCTACATTTTCCTACATTTCCCCGCTATGAAAATTTACAAATAATTTTAACCAACTACTTAATCTCACTACTATAAAAGATTAGAAAATAAAATACTTATTTGCACAAATAATTAAATTTAGGACACAGTTCGGAACACAAAAAGAGAAGTACAAGGAACTCCTAATACCAAGACTGAGTCTTGGTTTTGGGTGTCACATAACAACTTACTCGCATCCATAAGTAATTTTATAAGGGTCATATTTCCTGTTTCCGCAGACAAGAACATTGTGAGAGCATCTGCTAAACGAGAAGTAGCTGTAGCATTTGATTTTATTTGAAACCTTGGTCTCCTAAATAAATCGTGTTTCAGATTGCGGTCTTTCCCTCTGGGTTCAAATCAGGTGCATTGATTAGGATACAATTCCCTGGCAGTAGGTACTTAGGTAAAAGTTCCTTTCTTGTTCCTTTAGACAACACAGTTGTGCTATGCTATGCTAGCTATGTGTTGTAGACGTACTGCAAGATCAGACTGTATGTCTTTACCTGGAGTTTTAGACTTTGATGGATCTTCTCCCAATACCTGCAGCAGTTCATCGTATCATCCAGCGACCAGTGGTTGTTAGGGCACCGATACCGTTACGCTACGCTTTTGGTTATGTACGCCTTCGTTCGAGGGTATTCGTTCTGGAATAGTAAGGTAAATGCTACATTACAACTGGATTTACACACGTGTACAGGTCTGCACAGGTAGGTATCTACCGATGGTAGGTATAATATACTTAATATTTATTAAAGTGATAACCCCAGAGGCGACCCGCATTACTAATTTATTGTGAGTGGCAATCCCATGGACGGCCCGCAGCAATAAATATTAACGTAAAAAGTACCTACATATGTAGGTAAATAACATGTTCTTCAATTAAGTGATAACCCCCAGAGGTTACCCGCAAAATTGATTTATAAAGAACACGTAGAAACGTCGATGCCACACGTAGAAACTAAACCAACCTTCGTATCTTGACGGCTCCTGCGACGGTGTATGGGGCAGCGACCAAGCTGCGAGTGGCTCGAGCGGAAGCACGATGCCGAGGACAACGCGACGCAGCTGGAGCGGGACGTGACGGCGATTTGCTTCGTGATGGCATCAGTGGCGGTACATTCAATCTTGAATCACCTCGATGTTGTCGATGTCGAGGACGTTGTGCTTGTGCATACGCAATTTAATTTTTAAACTCTTGAGTTTTTTCCATAAATACTCGAAATCGTTACACTCGAGTTTACGCTGTGCTGGTCAACGAAATAAATGTGCCAAGTGGCGGAGCACTAAAATGTGAATGACGATCGTCGTTAGGCAAAGAACAGGAAAATTTCAACATTACCTTCATTTTCAAAAATGAGTGAAAATGTTAAAATATGTGTTTTATCTAGCCTCAACTACAGTGCGCAATGGCAACACGATATGTGCTACTACATGTAATCTATGCTAATCTTGAGGAGAAAGCTCGAGTATAATAATTATTCCATAAAATTTACCGTGGGTAGAAGTCGGTAGCTTTATTGTGGTTTCTATATTAGAGCAAAAGATTTTTATATGTCGTGTTGTGTTGGATACGGGCCCAGGAATCATTAGTGAAAAAAATATTGTCTATAGGTAATTAACAAGATACGTTATATTGACTCAAACCAGTTTCCTAACCTTTGTGTTCAATTATCAAAACAGTCTAAATGAAGATTAGACACCGTGTAGATGGAGAATCATAATTAACATAAAATTATTATGACTATTTTTCATAAATTTTAAGCATTATAGATTTAGAGATACTGCAGCCCCAGTTAAAGGTATCCTAAACTCGATACTATAAATATATAAACGCGGTACGCGATAACGCGAAAACATGACCGGATAAACTCCATCGTATGAAAATGCTCACATATCCCAGTGATATTTGACGTCACTTTGTACTCTTCTCATAGTTTTTTCTTTGTGGTAGCTGTCCTGCTACATATATGTATCACCTTTGCCTTTATGTGTATCGGAGCCATGATTTTATTTCGGATGTGAATATTGCAACTGAAGTGAACGTGTGTTCCAACAGAATCGATGCCCAATGGCAGATTATACCATTAATTAATCAGACATTTTTACTTTCGGGTGGTACCAGCAAGATTCTAATGCTCGGGTGCAACTACCAAGAATTGTAATGCAGCCTCTAAACAGATCTCTATCTGCAGTAAACATAACAGTCCCTATATCTTCAGGCGTAAGATGCCATGATGGAGCCATTTCTTTCTTATGTACGTATATATATAAGATCCCGAATAAGAAGCGACAGGGAGACAAACAATTTTTTTACGGGTATTTCCCGAACTGTCCCTGCGGGTGCGCGGCGCGCTGCTCATGGGCGCGCCGTTCAGCCTGCGCATGCGTGCGCGGCTCTCCTCCCTTTGATAGTGGCGCCGCGGGTCCCGCGGCGCGAGCGCCACGCGTACCGCGCGCGTCCGCGGCACCCTTGCCCCCTGCGGTGTGCGCCACCGTGCCTGCGCGCTTATTGCGCGCCTCCTCCTTCAGCACCGGACACGTGCTGTGGTTGGCCGTATGCGCCCCCTTGCAGTTGGCGCATTTCGGCGTGGCCCCCTTTGGTAGGGGGCAGTCGGCGGAGTGGTGTTCCTCCCCGCATCGCACACAGGCTAAGGCCCGGTGGCATTGGTGCGAGGAGTGCCTAAATCCTTGGCAGCGGTGGCACTGAGCGGGGCCCCTTTTGCCCCGCCAAGATTCAATGGTGACCCCCGGTATACACAACAGCTCCTTTATGTTGTATATAGCGGGGGTGAGGTCGGGGGTGCGGCGCAGAATAATTAAGAAAATGCAGCCCGGCCTGCCCCTTCTGGCGCGTATGGGCTGAGCGTGTTCCGGCTCGAACCCTAGGTCGCGCAGCTCCGACATGATGGCCTCGGGTTCCGTGTCCGCCGGAATGCCTCTTAGGGCCACCTTCAGCTGCCGCTCTGCTGGTAGGGAGTATGAGAAGTAGACGACTTTGACGCCGCTACTCTCTAACTCCCCTAGGTACCGCTGCACCAAACGGTACTCCTCCTCATCTTGGGGTAAGATTTTTAGCCCCTGCCCGAATGCGCGCGCATTAATTGTGCGCCCAAGCCGCCGCTTCATCTCCCTGACGTGCGTTGTCCAGTCAGGGAGAGACTCGATAACAAACGGCGGATACTTGGGCTTTGGAGGCGCGGGGGGCAGGGGTGCAAGGGGGGGCCGGCGGGCTACTGCCGGCGAGGCGGTCGTTGCGGCGTAAGAGGCCGCTGCATTATCAGTGTTATTGTTATTATTGTTCGCCGCATCTTGCGGCGTCGGAAGAGCCGTCGCAAGGGCCGCGCGGGGCGCGGGGGGTGCGGGGGGCGCCGCGGTAGGCGCCGTGTCCGTGGGCATGTCCGTCAGGCGCCGGCGGCGCGGGTCTCGTTGCGAGAGCGGCGCCGGTTGCGCTTGTGTTGTTGGTGTCATGTGTTAGACACCAGGTGGCGTGATCTGCGCACAGACACGCTTGGGTGCCGACCCGGCGGCGACCTCATCGGAGTCATGCGGCGGCGGGCGGCGTAATTGTACGCGTCTTGCCTCGGCAAGCGCGTCGTGTTCGTCACTCGAGAGTGGCGAGGTTAAAATGCCTTCACTTAGAAGGCGCCTGCGGGTCTGCGCTAGGTATTCGCACATAGCGCGTGCGAGCCCGTCTGTAGCGAACCGGCCTATGATTGTTTGCGCAACAAATAGCGCATCCAATTCATTAGCATTGTAAAAAGTCATTAGCATTGTTGTCACTTCGCTTCCGACCGCCGACCCGTGCGGACGTCTGCTCCAGTGCTCTCTCCGTGTGAGTCATCAGTGCTGTAGTGCCATCTCGCTCGCTCCTTGTGAGTCATCGCCGCTTGCCGCTGTACAGTGCGCACGCACTGTCCGACCGCTGCCTTGCTGCTTGCTGCCCTCTCATTGGACAGCCCGATCGCTGCCTTGCTGCCTGCCGCCCTCTCATTGGTCGCTTCGCGTCTTCGGTGTTTGGACATCGGGTTGAAGGCTGCATTTTATGAACGCGGGTTTACCTGCGGCCCTCAGATAGCCACCTAACGGTGCCAAACGGTTATCTGTGGGTTAACGCCTTGTGCGGGAGTGTTTTTGTCCGGGGTGCATACACCGTGCCTTTTTCAAGGCGCGTAACAGCCCCTCCGCTTCCTCCAAGTCCTGTGCACGGCCGGGCCTCCTAGTAGGCACGTATTGGGGAGTAGGTACGCCAACTACTCTCTAGCAACCGGCTAAACACAGGTCCACTGTTGGACGGGTCCTGTCACATCCGTAGGGGCTCTTATACCCAATCTCCTACGGGCTGGTTAGGTCGGTGACAAACCACACCTCCGCTATCACCAGCGGAGACACACCACATTGTAGGGCAAAATCACTAGCTTAGGTACTCACCTCACTTAGGCAAACTAGGTACACACACCCGTCGTCAACCTGTTGGCTTCCCGCCTTCAGAATGGCGTCCGGGGATCCACCCCCTGACATAAGAAGAATTCTGCTCTTTCTCCAAGAGCGCTTCCCCGACGCATTGCGGGCTTTTAACGAGTCCGTAACCGCGGACTCACCGCGTTCGCCGTCGCCATCGCCGCGTAAGGCGAAGAAAAATGCCTCCGGGAAGGCATCTCGACCCGTTACCCGATCTCGCTCGCGCTCGCGCTCACCACTCCCTGAAGTGGGAAGCGCCAGCGATGAGGAGACGGGACAAAATTCACGCCCCTCTTCGGTCATGTCGACCCAATCCGCTCCGGCGGTAACAGATGACGAAGCCGCATTAATCTCATCTTCCGAAAGCGACGGCTTTCAAACCGTCGGTCGGAAGAAAAAGCGTTCGGCCAACGGCGGTCCCCCCGCCAAAAGGCCCACTCAAGCCGCCAACCCTCCGAAGAGGGATCTTAGTTCCCTATTATCGGGAAAACCTGCGCCCCCCGCCCCCGCGGACCGCATTAAAACCCCCCCGCCCGTATACGTTAGGGACAAGGGTGCCTGGCCGGCCCTTTCCAAAATTCTCGACACAAAGTCGATAAATTACAAGGCCCGAACGCTCAGGGATAACCTTTGCGTTCAGGTCTTTTCATCCGACCACCATAGATTTTTAACTTCATACCTTCGCTCTGAAGGTATCGGTGGCCACACCTTCCCCCTACCCGAGGAGCGCGTCCTAAGGGTAGTCATTAAGGGCATCCCAAAGGAAATAGACTCCGGGATAGTCCAATCGGACCTTGTCGAGCAGGGATACCCCGTAAGGGATGTATTCCGCATGCTCAAGAGAACAACTAAAGAAGAGTACGACATGGTACTCGTTGTCCTCGATCCCACCCCGAGTGGGAAAAAGATATTTAGCCTGAGAGAGTGTTGCAAGCTCTCGGGGCTGAGGGTTGAAACCCCCCTCAAACATTCCTTCACACGACAGTGTCACCGCTGTCAACTCTACGGGCATGCGGCCCGTAACTGTTTCGCTAGGGCACGGTGCGTAAAGTGCCTAGGCGACCACGGCACGGCGGACTGCAAAAGAACGCTTCCGTGCGCTGAGCCACCGGCGTGCGTGCTTTGCGGGCAACAGGGCCACCCAGCGAATTATCGTGGGTGCCCTCGTGCCCCCAAGGCGCATAAGCCTTAAGTTTTCCTGAAGATCGGCGCCGTGGAAAAACATCCCACTGCTGGTTCGTTGGGTCATCAAGCAAATCAAATACCATCATCCGCATCAATAGAAAAGAGGAGAGCAACGTTTTCAAGGATCCAGACTAGTCCAAATATATCGGCGTCCTTTCAACCTAGTACAAGGCGACAATCTTCAACGGAGAGAGGTAAACTGCAGTAAGCCCTCTCCCAAATTTTTTCAAGAATCCAGACGGGTCAAAATATATCGGCGTCCTTTCAACCTAGAACAAGGCGACGGACGTCAATCTTCAACATAGAGAGGCAAGCGACAGCGCTCGGTACAGTAAGTCCTCTCCAATTGTTTAAAGCACAGAATGTATCCTGGAGGTACAAGCATTTACAGAGAAGCGTAGCAGAGAAGCAAGCAAAGGGTCTAGGAGGTCCTTTTAAAAGATAATAAACAATCCCGTATCCGTCAACACGGTGTGGCGGAAGACGTCGGGTAGTAATCTACACGCAACATAACAAGAAGAGGAAAGCAGCCATTGCAGTAGGTAAGTCCTTTCCATTTGTTTTGAGCACTATAATTCTGAGAATTATCTTATTTATTCTGAGCATTTTATCAGGCAGAAGCGAATGGTAACGCATAGTTACTACGTATTTTATAAAACATTCGTTTAAGAATTTACTAAGTATATTATATATAAACTAGTTAATAATATATACCATAATGGAGAATTTGTTCCAAGCTTCTTTCACTGACAGCCTGAAATCCTTCAGGTATTCAAAAAAAACCGAAGAGTTGCTTCGTAAACAAGCAGCTTTATTTAGGTCCTTTGATAGTATGTTAGAACTATCTAATGGATACTCGTCATTGGATAAATATGATCTTGAAGAAGCCCTAGAAATATTAAAATTCCGATGGGGGTTAATCTTTAAAACCCATATCGAAATAGATGCTGATCTTGGAGGCTCCAACACGGAGTATCAGAATAAATTTTACGAGCAGGAAGCTATATATAGGCACCATAGAAGAGAGATAAATCTCAAATTGCATTCTAAAAGCCTACAGAAGAATTTTCTAGAAATTCATATGGAATCACCGGTACTTAGGGATTCACATAATTCAAAAAATTCATTATATGCCTTGGAAATGGCTAATAATCAAACCGGACAAGACTTAATTGCAAAACAACAGCGACCTTCATCAAAATGTAGCATCAGCAAAAAATCGCTGTCGACGCATTTCAATAAACGAGGAAATGAAAATAAAATACAATATTGTCAATTATGCAACTTATCTAACCATGGCCTGTTTAATTGTCAATCATTTTTAGCAAAACATTTTAATAACAGGGTTGATACAATTTTAAGATTGCAGCTTTGCACAAATTGTTTATTTAAACATGAAGTGGAAGTTTGCTTCTCGCATAAAAGATGCATGATTTGTTCTCAAAAACATAACACGATCCTGCACGATGCACTATTTAATTTAAATTTAAATTATTCTACTACGCAAGAAGAGCAATCATTTCAATATAAAATGGAAAATAAAAATTCTTCGTCTTCGGCAAGGGTGAAAGAAATAGCAGGAAATGGTGACAAGCACAGTACTTATGCAGATATTGGCCAAGGAGGAGAATTATCCAAATTAGTAAGGAGCGTAGTACAATCGTTATCTTCAGAGAGCATAGAACATCACAGCTTCATTTCCGGGGTAGGAGAGACCTTTCACAAAAGTACGGATCAAATTACGCTACTCTCTACTAAGGAGAAAACTGGTAGTAAATTACCTATGGATAAGCACAGTACTTATGCAGATATTGGTCAAGGAGGAGAATTATCCAAATTAGTAAAGAGCGTAGTACAATCGTTTACTTCAGATAGCATGGAGCATCATGGCATCATTTCCGGGGCAGAAGGGGGTCCCTTACAACATAATACAGGTCAACTTACAATGACCAGTTGTTCAGTTCATAATAATAACCCCAATGTGAGTACCAAAAAGAACATTGATGGTAAATTATCCATTGAATCTATTAGCAAGCCGACATGGCAACCCATAGAGCAGCAAACGCAACTTGATTGTAAAGTAAGCGAAGAAGATAAATCACATCGCGTTAATGTGGGTATCAAGAGAATGAAATGCTTACAAGTCAAGCAAGAAACAGAAGATAAACAAAACTTGTCTTCATCCATGTCTTCTACGATTAATAAAAACCGAAATCGCAGCTTAGTATTATCTAAACCTTTGTTGGAAGCACCGATTAAAGTGCCTACGGGGGCGTATTTGCAATGCAACTTAACACAAGGGTCCGACAAGGTTGTAAGAAACAATAGAATCATAACTAGAAACAGTAATAGGAAACGTTCGCATGGATCAAAAAAGGTGGTACACAAATTAAATGTTTTGCCTATCAATAAAGGCAAGAAATATATTAAGCAACAAGCATTCGTGAAAAAGCAGAAGGTTCGAAGTAAAAAAGGAGTTAAAAATAGAAAGGAATTTACAGGAAGGTCAAAAAGAAAGGTCAGAAAGAGTGATATCTTTCGTAAAAGGGGAAGATTGCGAAGCGTTATCGCTCCGCACTATCGCAGGTTCACCGATTCAGGATTTCATAAAAGTAACATACAGCAAACTTATTCAGTAATGCAATCCTATGAGTCCAATATGAGTAACCAAAGGAAAAGAAAGAAAAGCACCATCTATAAAATTATACTTAAAATTCCTTTAAGCATAAATAAATACAGTTCCATTTATGTATAACATACATCGTCGAAACTTTACATTCAATATTGAGTGAAAGTTATTATTACATATTTAATTTTATAACGTGAAAAAGGATGAATAATATAATATCATAAACAATACATGGAATGCCAGTTCAGCAAAATATCATATGTTAGCTAGTGGATTGACCTACTGTGAAAGACGTCAAATACAATGAATAATATTATGTAGATATCAAATTACCGAGGTACGGTTGCATTTTATAACAATTATATTTAACCTAGGTCATGGTTTCAATCAACAACACAGTAATGTACTTTTATGCTCATGATAGTTCTCAGAATGTGCTCAAGACAGGTAGTGGATAGGACTTAACGATCATATAAAGATCAAGAGACGTCACGGAGCAGTAGGTGTAGCATCAGCTGAACCAGCAGCCGGTTTCGCAGTGGCGTCAGGGAGACCCACCCGGGACCGGACTCCGATATTTCTTAGTGTTAGTGATAGTGCCGTGGAATAGTATAAGAAGTGTTAACATAAGTTTAGAGACTGTTAAACATTTCCTTAAGTTAAGCATATAATGGTTTCATCTTGTAAAGCACTACATATTCATCTTGCACTTTTTGCCTGGGGGAGTATGTACGAGCCAAGGCTGTACATTTTGCTCACTCAGGCTTTCTTAGTTTATAAGCGTGATGATCCCTATGTACGTGCCAAGGTTCGTACATTCTTGCTCATTTACAAGCTTGACAAATTCCTATGTTTGTACGTGCCATGGCTGTACATATCGATCACTTATAAGCGTGACGATTTCCAAAATCGTTGGAGTTACGTCCCGAGAGTATAGCCCGACGCAGGCACTCTCTTCTACATTCGTTTATAGCGAACTAAATCATGGGAGTTACACCCCGAGAGCATAGCCAGACGTAGGCACTCTCTTTGACTGTTAAATTGTATTCATTCGGTATATAGCAATTAGCACGTCATTATTTCGCTCATATTCTATTGTAACACGCGAGTGGTAAATATAGAGTAAATCAATAAATCTCTATTATTTGAAGCATCCCGTTGACCCAGGAACCGTACAGTGTACAGTTATAGACGAGCGCTTCACTGCTCGCCGTTAGACCCGCCCTCCCTTACCAACATAGAGTGCTCTGTGTTGCGCGTAGCCATGACCGGCCATCAGCCGATTATTATCGCGTCGGTGTACCTTCCTCCCGCCAAGGACATACTAGAGAGCGATCTCAGAACCCTGTTTGCGATGGGCCCCTCGGTCTTATTAGTCGGGGATCTCAATAGCAAACACGGGGACTGGAATAGTTCAAAACAAAACCCTAATGGGTTAGCCCTCAATAGGCTTATAGACGTGCTCAATTTCAACGTCATTGCCCCCATACAACCGACTCGCCGTGGCATAACAGGCAACGGCCTTCTCTCAACGGACGTCATAGACGTAGCGGTTTTACGTAACGTGGCACTACAGCCGCGAAGCGTAGAGACGTTACACGAGTTAGACTCGGATCACTTCCCGGTTCACTTTGAATTCGGCCCTCCTAACACTCGAGAGAAGAGGTTCAAGTCCATTGTCGACTGGCAGAAGTTAGACGAGGCCCTCAAGCCCGCCGACACCTCTGCCCTCCCAAATGTCCCCGACAATTTAGTCTCGTCCGCTCACGCGTTAGACGCGATCTCCTCGGTCACTAATCACATTCAGACCAAGGTTGCCGAGTCGTCCCGGAAGGTCCCAGATGAGTTCGCTCAACGCTGGGAGCTTCCCCCGGACGCGAGGCGTCTATTGACCGAGAAGAACGCGGCGACTCGCGCCTTCGCCAGAGCACCGACCGACGAAAACCGCAGAGCACTCCGCGCCTCGCAGCGCTGAGTCAAAGAGCGCATGCGGGAAATTAGAAACGAACGCTGGGACCGTCTTACCAGCGAATTGTCACCTTCGCACACGGCCTATTGGTCTCTCGCGCGTTCCCTTAAAACCGACACGGTGGCGTCCAAGCCCCCTCTCAAGCGTCCAAATCTGCCTGACGCATTCGACGACGACGAAAAAGCCGAGTGCTTAGCCGTCAACCTAGTGGAGCAGTGCACCCCGTATCTCGATCATAGCGACCCGGCGCACGTCGAACACGTGAACCGCGAGGTCGACCGCATCGTAGCACTGCCCCTCCCTCCCGAGCCGCTCCCTCCTACGTCGATCGCCGAGGTCAAAACTCTAATAAAGAGTTCACTGCCTCGTAAATCTCCAGGTCTCGACGCCATTTGGAACAAGGTCCTCCGGTGCCTCCCGCCCCATCTGATATGCCTACTAGTGTCCATTTTCAATTGCCTCCTTGAAAACTGCACCTTCCCGGCGCAGTGGAAAGAGGCCATTGTCATTGGTATTCACAAACCAGGCAAACCCCGTAACAACCCCACCAGTTACCGCCCTATCAGCCTTCTCAATACGCTTAGCAAGCTTTACGAGAAGGTACTTAAAAAGCGCCTCCTAGACTTTGCCCTAGATAAGGGGCTCATTCCCGATGAGCAGTTTGGCTTCAGGCCGGCCCACTCGTGCGTTCATCAAGTCCATCGAATCACGGAGCACATCCTCTCCGGGATGAATAGCTCCATGAAACCGAGAGCCACGGGTGCGCTCTTCTTCGACATAGCGAAAGCTTTCGACAAGGTCTGGCACAACGGCTTGGTCTACAAGCTCTACCACCTTAATGTGCCACTAAGACTCGTGCGTATCGTACACGACTTCTTGTCCGACCGCTCAATGCGCTATCGCGTAGAAGGAACGTTATCGTCTCCTCGCCCCATCATGGCCGGAGTCCCTCAGGGCTCGGTCCTCTCGCCCCTTCTGTTCACGCTGTATACCGGCGACATCCCTAGGGCTCCCAATGTGGAGCTAGCCCTCTATTCCGATGACACCGCTCTCTATACCATCCACAAAGATAGAGGTGTCATCGTGGACAGACTCCAGACCGCTACCACGTCGTTAGGCGAATGGTTTCGGAAATGGGGCTTCCAAATAAATCCCGAGAAAAGCGTAGCAGTTCTCTTTGCCAGGGGCAACCCCGGTGCTAACGCTAGGGATAAATTTCACCTCAAGACAGAGGTAACCCTATACGGGCAAGCCATTCCATGGCAAAAGTCCGTAAAGTACCTAGGAGTCACGCTCGATAGCGGCATGTCTTTCCGAAAGCACATAGCCGCCGTTCGCAAGAAGGCCCATTTTGTCCTCTCTCGCCTTCATTTCCTCCTAAATAAAAGGAGTCACATGTCTCTCAGACACAAGGTCACCCTGTACAAGGCCTGCATCCGACCGTGCATGACATACGCTAGCGTAGTCTTTGCACATTGTGCCCCCTCCTATATTCACCGGCTACAGGTGCTCCAGTCGCGATTCATGAGAATCGCGACCGGTGCGCCCTTCTATGTGAGAAACGTCGATCTCCATCACGACCTGGAGCTCCCTACCATAGCCCAATGGATGAAGTTGGCGTCCACACGCCACTTTGACAAGGCTAAACACCATCCAAATCCGCTGGTGCGTAACAACGCACCAGCGGATGGATTTGGATGGTTCGAGTCTCACAGGAGACGCCCTTGCGCTAGCCGCGGGAAAACAAGCCATTCTGGCCGAGCTACGCTCGCCAAAACAGCCCGACCTGAGCTGTAAAGGCCCTTAAGGCCAACAGCGAGATTCCATTCAATAAATAAAATAAATAAAAATAGTGCGTAATTGTTTGACGTTGTCTTGAAATGAAACTGCGCCTTGATCTTGTTTCTTGTTCCGCCGATTATTCGTGGGTCCCAGTTCGTAGTCAGAGGAGAGAGGAAAGAGAATTTTGCGTAGATCTCGCCGAGCTTAAGTACTCGAACAGTATACCGCGACGAGAGCTATGCGACCCTTTTGTTCGGCGAAGCATTTTATTCATTTATTTATTAACCATTTTTCATACTTAAATTATTTACATATTTTAATTATAGAACTTATAACATATACTTAATTTCTACTTATAAGCTATCAACAATATTCTCATCAAACTTATAACTCATACTCAATTTCTACATATGACCTGCCAAAAATATTCTTATTTATCTTATAATTATAGAGTCGCCAAAATTAACATATAATCTATATCTATTTATATTTACGAGTCGCCAACAGTAATTGTATTATTTGTATTCATGTCTGTGATAATAAAAGCCTTTTGTTAAACTTTATCTTATTTCACTTTATATAAGCAATTTCTGTAAAGTTGCATATAGTAGATCATTTTTCGAAAAAGAAGGTCATAAAGAAGTTTCACTTGTTACGTGGGTACACTAGTAAACGCAAACATTTTTTAAAATTAATACTGTAAAAATAAATAAACCTTTTGCTTCAAAACATGTCATTTACACGTAATATACAGAAATAGGCCCAGGCTATATGGTGTGTTAGCGTAGCAAAATTCCATGTGTTTGTAGGTATTTAAAAAAAAACATTACGGAGTTCGCGGGACCACTAACTGTTAAAGAAAAAATAAAATTTCTTCATTTAGATTTTAGTTTAATTGTAATCTTGAAATAACTTCCTTGGAAATTCTTATTTTTATATTGATTAAATGTATTAAAAATATTGTAAAGTAAAGACCCAACTTGAATATAAGAACGTATTTATATTAATAACATAAATTAAAAATAAAATGCCCCTCCCGCCATTTACATGAGTTAATGTTGAGATTAATTTTCAGTCTCTTTATCAGTTCACATAGCAGGTATTTGTCTAATAAAGTATACATCTATATTATAAAAATGAATCGCAAAATGTGTTGGTAAGCGCATAACTCTACAACGCCTGGACCAATTGTACTAATTCTTTTTTTTAAATGTTCGTTGAAGTCTTAGGATGGTTATTACGGCGAGAAAAATTCGAATAATTTTTAATTCGGAAAAACCCTAAAACAGCCCTTTTCTTTTTCCCATACAAACGTTTTGTAAATAAAATGTAGCGTTAATTTGAACTTTATTGCTTTATTTTCAATAAAGTTCATATTAAATTACAAGCATTCACTGATGTCCAAGCAATGTCGCGTTCCGAAACACAACAAGTGATAATATCGCGAACCCGACCAAACTAAATAGTCAAAAAATGTGAGATTTATAGATCATTAGCACTAATTTTTAATTTGGTTGGCTTCGCGATATTATTTCTTTTATTTTAGTTTCGGCATGCGTCACGTCATAACATCTGTCAAACAAATCGCGTTAAAAAAAGGATTTAATTTTTGAATTATTAATTTTTTTTTACACAAATAAATTATAATATTCCATTTCAGCGCACTGGGTGAGGTGGACACATCCTCTGGCTAAGTATTTTCGTTAAACCAAGGAGAAACACGTAAACGGTGGCCATAAATAGCCATTTATTAACAGTTTATCTAATCCAAGGCCAAAATCAGTTAACAAAATGTATTTACTAATTTCGTCCACCTGTGATCTGTAAGCCGCGCTACATGACCCGCCCACTTCCACTTCCACTTCAGTTTTTTGGCGTGGCTTAGAGCATCCATTGCTTTGGTCTCTGATCTTATTCTTATGTGTCTTATCTTGTCTACCTTTTTAATGTTTAGAATGCTCCTTTCCATGTCTCGTTGACATGTATTTATATTGTTTTATTTGTAAATCTCCATGTTTGAAATACATATGTTAGCCATGCAATAAAGTATGAGTTCATAACTCTCTTCTTAAGCATTATAGACATATCACTCTTAAATATTCTACTCTCTATTGGTAGTTCGCGCTAAATCTCGTTTCTGTATCTCACCTATCAGGGCCTGCCATTCGGGTCGAGGATCATCCCTCCCTCAGGAGTCCAACGTTCTTCCTCCACTTTAAACTAAAATCAAAATTTCTAAAACCGCTCTTGGGATACTGCGCAGGATTTTAACAATTAATTTAGAGAAATGGAACTCTGATCGAGAGTGATTAAAGCAAAGGCGACCTGGGATCACGCAAATGGATACAGTTGAAGATTTGAGGTAATTTTTTTAAATACAGCTTTCTGTTTTATCTTATGAATTTATGTATTTGTCGCTTTTTCGTTTCATCGACTTTCAAATCACAACGATGCTCAAGCACTTTTCACTTCTATACTTCCAAACGGGTAGGAGGCTCAACTGATGTTAAGTGATACCGCCGCCAATTGACACTCATTGCCAGAGGGCTCGCATTTGCGTTGCCGGCCTTTTAAGAATAAGTCGAATTGGTTCGGTAATGATGCAGTGGGCAGCTGGTTCCACGTAGAGGAGGTGCCCACAACATTAAATAACGCTCCGTTTTGAAACGACGGACGTGCGATGATGAAACTCAGCTGCTTGTATTAATCCGAACAACTCCTCTGAACAGTATTCGTGGTAAAAGCCTGCATTAAACTTAAGGTGAGGATAAAGTCAGTACTTAACCCAAAAACGTCAAATTCAATATTTTTTTAATATATGGGAGCCATACATTGAGTGGCCATGGGCGGCGCTGTCTCTGCACCCCCTACTTCTTGTCCAGTTTTGCATAAAAGAACGTTTTTGCTGATAAAAATATTTCATATATATAAATATAATTATATATTACTTTAACATACTTCTTGTTACAGATATTGATACGAACCGCACATTATTTCCATTATGCGAAATCACAACTGAGACGTGCGTGGCGTGGTTCGAGCAGATTTTTGACATCAAGTACAATTCATTCGAAATTCGATAAATACACCAAAGCAATGGACGTGATTCGAAATTCAAATTACCGCACCACAGTTCTGTTCATATTTCGAAATTCAAAGAAAATTGAGTATTTGTTTACTGGGAGAAAATAAATCAAAATTATTTTGTATTACGTATTTCATTTTTGGAGTTTACTCCTTAAGAAACGATTTGAGTTATAAGGCCCGGTACGGAAATTTTATGAGGAGTAAAATCAAGTGTAACACGAAAAGTTGAGGCGTTACGTAGAAAGAGACAAACATATATATCTGTAGGATTGAACGTGTAAAAGAATGATTCCATCTCATTCTCTCTCTAAAATTGGATTTGTATAAATTGAACACAATTATTATTGTTATTATTATTATTATTATTATTTATATTGTTTTGTAACATAATTTATGTAATACGCTTTATTGAAGTAATATAAATAATCCGAATAATTACAGATATATGTTTGTTTCTCTTATCATTTTAGCAGATGCGTTCATTTACCCTTTTTTTCTATTCGATATATATCATAATTATCGTTCGTAAGGAGTAAACTCCAATCGTGCGTCGTAGCTAAAACACACACACACATTTTTTTATAATGTATATTATATACATATACATTATAATAAATGCAAAATTAAATGCAAACGATATATCAATTATTTGTCTACGATTCTCCAATGACAACATCTTAAAGTGCTTCTGGTTCTGGTCCTTTGTCGTTTTTAGGACTTATGAACGTCACACCAAGGATGTTAATTTTCTACCAGTTCAATCAAGGGGAAAAAAATTCCATGTCATTCATTTTACTCGCTAAGTTTTGTTCAAGGCAAATGCACTACAACCATGACGCCTCGCTTCGCTTGAGATATTGATACATATCTTAACTTGAATTAAAATAAAAAATAAGTTTGAGTTTGATGGAAATTTCTGGATAAAATCATTCAGAACTGAAAATATCCTTCCTTATTAAGACAGCTAAAATGTAGACAAAAGATGTACAGGCAGTCTTTCTGGCTAGAAGTAATAGATCACTGCCGTGTAATGGAAAGTGATTACATTTTTAAAGACAAGGTGTCTACGACCTTCAGGTTGAGAGTCTAATTTTGATTAAAGTGCTCAATTACAATATAATATCTTATAATAGATTGATCCATTGCTCAACATTAAATTAATCTGCACTCTTTTAATTTATACATAGCTACCGTTTACGTGTTTCTCCTTGGTTTTACGAAAATACGGTTAATAAATGCGTTTTTCAATAGATTAACTGTTATTGGCTTTGAATTAGTCAAACTGTTTATAAATAGGTTTCGTTTATGTATTTCTCCTTGGTTTTACGAAAATACTGTTATTAAATGCGTTTTACAATAGATTAACTGTTTTTGGCTTTGGATTAGTGGAACTGTTAATAAATAGGTTTCGTTTATGTATTTCTTCTTGGTTTTACGAAAATACTGTTACACTCCGACTAATAAACAATTTTTCTTTTGATATTTTTTCCGCTTAACCTTTGTACAAACATTATAATATTGTTCAACTATCTTAACAGAGATCTGTATTTAATTTTTTTTTAAATACTTTAAGAATCTACTTGGTTTCACCATAAATTATTGATTGAATAACTCGACTGATTTTTTTTTCATTGCATTTGGAAAATAATTTGGGGTTCCGGTCCTTTGTTGCCCCGAGGGCTCCAGACCGTGAAATATGGCCATGTGATTGTAATTGTTGATTATAAACGGCTAAAGGTTCCTTTTTTAATATCCTGTCAGGGTCAGTCGAAATAAAGAGCAAATAAATTAAAATACACTTTATTTAACATTTCTAAACACTTAACACCAATACTACAACTATAACGAGTAATATAAATTTAAAAAAAAAACAGTGTCCCTACATCCTTTTAGGTCTGGGTCCTATGTATACTATATGTATATTGCTTCACCTTTTAACAAGATTTCTTTTGGTCAGTGACATCTCGTGTAAATAGAAATAACTCAAGTTACTTCTGCAGATATATTAAATGAAGTAAAGGTTATGTAGGATATTAAACAATAATAAATTTAAAGCCTTAATGTCTAAGAGCGATATAATATTAATATATTAATACAATTTACTCAAGTAAAACACAGAAATATAGTTTTGAAGTATTTTCTTTCGATCAGTGCCAACTCGTCAGCTTAGACCTAACTATGTTAACAGTTTACAAACTTGACGTGTTGTCAGTACTATCACAGAAAAATACAACAGCGCTCATGTGATAGGCGTAGTAAAAATGATTAATTCATGTACATTTGTTAAAAAAAAACCTGCCATAGACAAATTAACCATTAAAAAAAATCTGTTCTAATAAAACATCCGTGTATACAAATTGAGTATTTACTTTAGAATATTTTAATATTCATAATCAATATAAAAATACATCGTAATATCATAGGAAGAATTCAAGATTACAATTAAACTAATTGAAGCAATTTTTGTTGTTTATCCAGTCCAGTTTTTTTGTAAATATGGAATTTCTATGCTACCCCATAGAGGTCGCTATCCGGAATAAAAATTGGTTATTGGGTTTTTCGGTACAATTATACTCGGATTTTAAGAAATTAATAGGATTTTTAAAATTTGATTTTAAAAACAATATTGCTACTGCTTTTCAGCCAAATCCATGGTATCTGAGCCTCCATCACACCAAAAATGGTATTCTAGATTTAGTATTTTTATTTAGTATAATATTTTTCTAGGCCGTTTTAAAGATTATTTAGTATAATAATTTTCAAGCCATTTTCAAGCGGTTGTAAGGAACATTTCGGAATAACGTCTCTGAATAGTCGAACAAACGGAAACACAAAACGTCTTTTACAATGTAAACACTGATTTTTGCTTTGGACAGGAAAAACTACAAATAAATAGTTACCGTTTATGTATTACTTATTGCTTTTTCGAAAATATTGTTCAAAAATGTGTTTTTTCGCTGTGGACCACTGATTTTGGGTTTGGTAAGTTATATACACTTAATGTTGAATAAAAATTATTCCTCTAAATTAATTGAATAAAATATATTCTCTAACTATCCCAAAGCATAACCTGATTATCGTCTACATTTGTATTATCTATGGTTCGTTAATTGTCAAAACCGGTGAATCATTTATCTGCAGAGCCTGTAACCGAGCTGTCATAATTAGATTGACAATATTCATTTGAAGTTTCGCGCTAATTTTATTCTCTGGGACCGTTTTGAGTAGGCATGTGACGTATGTTCCGAAGTTTTCGATTTCCCGCTCTTCGAAAAAAAAAATTATGTGTAAACTCATATCTAAACATATCTTCATTGTGTCAACTATGCTTCCAATAATATAAATTAAAGTACTGGAACTATAATCTATTTAAATAATAATATCTTTGATTTAGTATTTATTTATTTATTAACACTTCATTGCATAAAGAAATATAACACAGTTGATATAATGGAATGAAGAGGGCAACTGGTGGCCTTATCGCTATCGAGCGATCTCTTCCAGGCAACAACTGTGAGAAAAAAAATTACTACGCTAACGGAAGAAAATTAATAAGACGTCGAAGGATACTGGAGGCATCGTACGTACATCGTATGAAATGCTTATGTAATTTGGCCATATAGAACGGATGAATGAGAAATGGTTTACAATCTGGATATACAATGGAACTGGATAATGATGTCGGTCAGGTGAGTAGACTTTGTCAGTAAAAGAGGAAGGAAAACGTTCCCAGAACTGATGAGCCTGCATGTTAATTGGCATGAAGGTGGATGAAGTGAAAAGTATGTCAGGACTATAGCAATTAAAGATCCGTGCTCTCTGCTCAATAGTGTCCTTATATGGTCACTCTGGAAGCATTTCG
This sequence comes from Pieris brassicae, assembly GCF_905147105.1. Taxonomy (NCBI): domain Eukaryota; kingdom Metazoa; phylum Arthropoda; class Insecta; order Lepidoptera; family Pieridae; genus Pieris; species Pieris brassicae. The sequence continues at coordinate 2,413,577 of NC_059679.1, read as the reverse complement.
TTCAAATATTAAGTAATTCTTACCTCTTGTCCTATATCCGGCGGATCAATTTCCTTATTTCTTTCACCCACTTCTCTGTCTATATCTGATGTAAATTAATTTTTGTATTCATTCATTCAATGTCATCAACGTCACAATTTCCATTTGTAGCTTTGAACTCGCTGCCCTAGGTACACCTAGAAATTTTGTACCGGATTGAAACAGATTTAAACAGAAGATTTATCTATTATTCCTACAGCTAACAAAAATTATACATAACTATATGTAACATACACTAAAAATAAAGCCAACAAAGTTCAAAGTTAACATAGAATACAAGATATACTTAATGTTTTACTAAATGAAAATTGAAATTAGTATTATTTAATTTAATTAGTATTATTCTTGTTTACATTTATTACTGGTATCACATCGCCCTACAATTGTGAAGATTTATTTAGGAAATTAAATTTATATGAAAAATATTCTTAAAACTAACATTCAGAACTTATACCTTTCAGTAATCCTGTGATATATTTTCCAAAGTTTCAATTTCCACATCGTCCTTACTTTGGTTTTTATTCGGTTCAATATACTTAACGTCATCTCTAGGTTGCACTACAATGGAGAAGAATAAACAAACTCTAAAAACCTTAGAGGCATCGAATATATACCAAAATAAATAATGTATTAATTTAAATAAATCAAAAAAATCGTATTGATTGACTTGACTTAATTTAAACAAGAGGTTTGGAATTGGATTTGATTTCAATTTAATTAAATATAAGGAAAAGAGAGAAACATTGTTAGTTGTTTCCATGATTTTATCAATGAAAATGTGGAAACCACATTTCTACTTTTAATAAGTTTTAAATAACGCAAGCATCTAGTTCATGTTTATGTTGATATTTTGCTGTGGATGAACGTCAAGATTACATCTGAGAGTGAGTTTAAGTAACATCAATAGAAATAAATTACCTCGGAGATTTTAGAATGTTTTTCTTTAAAATGTTTGTACAGTGCATCCCGCCTAAGCCGTTCATCACACATGGAGCATTTGGCCTGATTATGAGGTTGCTTATCAAAGAAACCCCACCCCACAGCTCGTTATCTGGATCCAATACAATTGATTCTTCATCTTCACTCCAGAGTTGGTTTCTGAAATTACCAGATATCTTTGGTTTACTTGAGCACACAGTTAAATGTATTTTCTTTAATAGATATTAATGCCTTAGTATTTACTACAAAATTACATTAAGATTTGTTCCCATTGACCACTTCTAGTTGGATCATAGAAATATCAAATCGAAAATTCCTCTATGAAACAATACCACAATGTAATACACTACGTAGTAGTTTAATTTAAACTGTTTTAAAACAGTTGGATAAATACATTATAGCAGAATATGTATGACAATTGACGTGATATTGATGAAGAGAATTATTGTATTCATAATCAACGTCACAATTTCCATTTGTAGCTTTGAACTCGCTGCCCTTGGTAAATTAAATTAAATTGGCTCACGTTGCTCGTTTCAATGGTACCTGCCACGCAATGCTTTCGTTGCTTTCTCACGGCTCCCGGCCGGTGCAATGCAACTGCCGTGTCGACGCGAAAAATCTGGAAAAGTCGGCAAATGCGCTTAAATTTAACTACCTAAGTACGGAATTAGATACCTATTTAGTTCTTACGAACTATTACACGAAATACTTAGACATATATTTATATATATATATATATATATATATATATATACGAAAATATGTAAAAAATAATAATGTATATCTCCGTGTCTTTAGTATCTAATTGAATGTTAAATAACAAAATCAAAAGATGAAAACTACACTAAAAATAATACCAATTTTTTCCTACATGTACCCGCTATAAAAATTTACAAATAATTTTAACCAATTACTTAACCTCACTACTTTAAAAGATTAGAAAATAAAATACTTATTTGCACAAATAATTAAATTAAGGACACAGTTCGAGAACACAAAAGAAAATGACAAGTAACTTAACTTTTGGTTAAATCTCTCGATGTGGCAGTTTAGCTGCACTGCACTGCTCGATTGATTAATTCTTGATTAATATACTACTTCTTCTTTGTTCCCCTCATGGGCCACCATGTTCATTCTTTAGGGGATGATTGGGCCGGTAAATGAAACTCTTTAGACTTCTTGTAAAATTTGTATTATTTCTTTACACGACCTATCGCGGGTCAAGTACTATTAGAAGTGATGGTGCATGTCGCCCCACCTTACAATTATAATTTAAAATGCGCCTGATATAAAACTTGTGCAATGCCGCACAGTATATGTTGGAGTTTGAATATGTAAATAATGGCAGGCAACACTTGTCACATCTTAAGGAAAAGTTTTAGTTTAGAATATTGGAATACCTGTTTAAATTTTATATTAAAATATTGTTTTCTGTTATTTGCTAGTACTTCTCTATTCTGAGAATAGATGATGGTGATGATTATTCCGGAAACAGAAATAAAGATCATTCCAATGTGATAATTCATGTTCCTTATGGTAAAAATAGGACGACAATAAACTCTTTCGAGTAAAAATCTACACTTGGTCATAAAATCAGTCACATTCGTATTTTAACCATTTCTGAAGATTCACTCCTGGTAATCAATTACTTGTATTAACAATAGCGATTCAATCTAGAATTAACTCATTTAATAGCCGTGGATCTGATGTAACGGGATCGCTAGAGTAACTCATAAAGGTTACAAAGTATCGGAGCAGATCTTTGGTGACGCCGGTTAATAGAGGTTAACCTATCTTGACATTTAATTTAATTTTGAACGATAGTCTTACGTGAATGACTGGGCCGTTAAATGAAGCTCTTTAGACTCCTTGTAAAATATGTATTATTTCTTTACACGACCTTTCGCTGGTCAAGTACAATTAGAAAATGCGCCTGATATAAAACTTGCGCAATGCCGCAACATACTCCTGGCCGTTGAAACTCTTTCAACATTCTTAATTTATTCTTCTTGTACCGGCAACTTGCTCAGCCGAACCAATGAAAGTGTTATGCAGCCGCTACTGGTTTTGATCCCTGCCACTCTGGCCACTCCATCTAAGCCATTTATCAGCCGCTGCACTCGACCTAACTTCCAGCAGAGAGGAGCAACATTGTCCTAGGCTATCAGCACTAGGTCCCCAATATTAAGATTGGCAGAGTTCTCCATTTAGTGCGCTGTTGTAATTCCTGGACTTTTATGTCCAGTTTTTTTTTTAAATCGTAAAATGCCCTGCCAGCTTCCTGATCACAGCAGAGCATTTGTTATCGATTTTGATAAGTGAGGTCTCATTAAAACCACAAATCTTTAATTATAAAAAAAATAAAGAAGAGAGAGAGAAAAAGAAACCATAATATTGTACAGACATGGGAACTACACGTTTTATATTAGCTCTATCACATATCTAAGCAAAATAGTTAGAGCCCAGGCCAAAACTCTTCGCTTTCTCTCATACCGCTATAACCATACTACTATAATTCACTTATTTTAGAAAGATTAAAAAAAATTAACTTTTGGGTCAAGACATGGGAACTCCGCGGTTTATAATAGATCTATTGGATGTCTAGGTAAGACAGTTAAACTCCAGACCCAAAAGTGCGTGAACACACGACAAACAAGGCGGAATGCAAGTATAGTGTTACCGAAATATAATGCTTAGCCATAGTATTTGGCACCCAACCGGAAAGTTTGGGTTACATTTATCGCCGTCGCGTCGGTTCACCATAGTCACAGACCATAAGCCCCTTCAATGGCTATTCTATTGTAAAGACTCTGGATCCAGACCTGTGCAATTGAGACTAAAGTTGGAAAAGTTTGATTATGAAATAGTTCATAAAAAACCAAGTACCACGAGTGAATCTTCAGAAATAGTTTAAAATACGAATGAGACTGATTTTTTATGATTAAGTGTGTAGATTTTTACTCGAAAGAGTTTATGGTTATGACATTTGTACAGCTTGCTAGCTAGTGGACTGTGAAATGTGTGTTTAATCATTACTTGTATTGATTGTCAGGAGTATCTGTATAGTATATGTAATGTATGTATGAGCAAGCTGCACTAGATAACTAAATATAAGCCCTACAGATGTACCCTAACACATAAATAGTGAATATATAAATAAGTACGGGATGTCTGCACCAAGAGACCTAAGGTAACAGACGGAGCCCTACGGTTAGCATCAATGGTTCGAGGTGGTGGGATTATCTCTAAAAATATCGGGCAGGCTCACCACAATAATTAAGGGCTTGAAGTAGTCTTTGCCACTTTAAGAGGAAGCGAGAAATTAATACGACAAAGCAATATTAAAATCTGATTTATTTTGTTCAAAGACAATATCTTAAATACTACTTAATATATACAGATATAATTCAAAATTAGTCATCACCTTATAATATTTGGAACACACGTGAGCCGTGTCAGCAGTTGATCAATGTTCAAATGAAATCTGAACAAGTTACATTTGATTTTTAATAAGAATACTATTATGTGAGATTAGAAGTATTGTAAGCCATAAAAGTCGTTCATTCATAATTCTGTCTTGTTAAGTACTTACGTCACTTTTGTTCAATATATTATTGCGTTACTAATGATTTGTTTTTCAGGTGAAATAAATGAATTGAATTCAATTGAATTGTTACAAACAAATGAACATTTTAGTTTCAATTCATAACATTGAAACGCTGAAATGTGTGTGCTCTATGATTCTGATACAAGTTTAAATAGATCTTGTTTCCTAAGAATTAAGAATGTTATTCCTTCTTCATTTTTTTCAATAGAGATACTCATCTCACAAACTCACAAGTTCTTAACTCATATAATATACATTATTTTCTCAAAATATTTTGCAACAGATTATTGTGTTGTAAGGAATTGATGACTTCTTTTAATAACACAATTTCTGTCGATCTCGAAATCTATCTAAACAATTTTGCTTTCTGGCTATTAATTTATTCATTATTTCTAGGATGCCATAGCGCTGCTAGAAAGCGTGGATTCGATTATGACTGGATTAATGATGCCACTGATGTTTATTCGAGTTAGTTGCAATGCTTTATGTGTATCGGGGCCAGGATTTTATTTCGGATGTGAATATTGCAAGTGAAGAGAACGTGTGTTCCAACTGATTCGATGCCCAATGGCAGATTATACTATTAATTACGTTTGTAAGTATCTGTCTTAAGTGTAGAATCTATAATTTCTTGAATTGCGGTATCGAAGTGTTTCCAATGCAGATGCAAGTTTTTATTGACATTATCTTTGCAACCTAGTTGTACTTGTACCTTTCCGACCACTTGAGCAGGTTCTTTAGAACTGTGACCGTACACTTTATCATTTGGCTTATTGTAGTGTTCTTTATATTTCCGTGCTTTTCACCTAAAAGACGCCACTTATTTGTGTCGTTCTGTGTGTGCCAATTAGAGACTGCGTAATAGCGTACATATTTTATAAATAAAAATTTTTTTCGATTGATGACTTATTAGTTTTGCAAACCCAATAAAATATATGAAAACACGCGACCGTATTTTATTATACCACAGGTGATACTTCAAATAGCCTATAGCGATTTCTGTATCTGTTTCATGATCATTAGTAAATTGAAAAGGTAAGTAGGTGATCAGCCCTCTGTGCCTGAGGCACGCCTTTGACTTTTTGGGTCTAAGGCAAGTCGTTTTCCTCACGATGTTTTCCTTCACCGTTCGAGCTAATGTTAAATGCGCACATAAAAAGAAAATCCATTGGTGCACAGCCGAGAATCAAACCTACGACCTCAGACATGAGTGTCGCAGGTTCGCTGAAGCCACAAGGCCAATTGCTATGGTTATAAATAATCTCAGCCTCAATCTCAGCCACTCAGGCCTTGAAAGCCAGTCAGCGGTTTGACTCCCCATGGCTTTCCTTCCTCCACGGAACCAGCCCAAGGAACCTTGGGCTGGCTACAAAACCTGAAGTCACTGAGCTATTGGGAGTATCAAAACATTAGCGCTTACTATTAAGCTTCCAATAGGGATCTGAATATTGAACTTATTACAACAATTGTATGAAAATTGGTTTAAACGCCGTAAGAAGGCATCTTAGAATGATGCTTTTTGCATGGACCTACGCTCTGGTGCTCTTGGTGCGCAACTCCCACTTTCTTCGATTAACAATAAATAGACGCAGAATGGTAAAATTAACTAACTACAAGTTATACTAGATAGTTTACTACTATCTAGTTACGTATCTTTGCTTAAGAAGCTCAAAGTGTCTATTTCCTGCATATATTATATTTTAGCCCGCTATGAAAATTTACAAACAAATTTAACCAATTACTTAATCTCACTACTTTAAAAGATTAGAAAATAAAATACTTATTTGCACAAATAATTAAATTAAGGACACAGGTCGGAACACAAAAAGAAAAGGACTATTAGGACACAAAAAGGACACTTTAGCTGTACTAATGCTCGATTGATTAATTCTTGATTAATATACTATTTCTTCTTTGTTCCCCTCATGAGCCACCATGTTCATTCTTTAGGGAATGACTGGGCCGGTAAATGAAACTCTTTAGACTTCTTGTAAAATTTGTATTATTTCTTTACACGACCTTTTGCTGGTCAAGTACAATAAGAAGTGATGGCGCATGTCGACCCACGTTACAATTATAATTTAAAATGCGCCTGATATAAAACTTGTGCATTGCCGCACGGTATATGTTGGAGTTTGAATATGTAAATAATGTCAGGCAACACTTGTCACATCTTAAGAAAAAGTTTTAGTTTAGAATATTGGAATACCTGTTTAAATTTTATGTAAAAAGATTGTTTTCTGTTATTTGCTAGTACTTCTCTATTCTAAGAATAGATGATGGTGATGATGATTATTCCGGAAATAGAAATAAAGATCATTCCAATGAAGCTAGTTTTCATTTGTAAGGCTTTGATTATCCATGTTCCTTATGGTAAAAATATTACGACAATAAACTCTTCCGAGTAAAAATCTCCACTTAGTCATAAAATCAGTCGCATTCGTATTTTAACCATTTCCGAAGATTCACTCCTGGTAATCAATTACTTGTGCAACAGCGATTCAATCTCGAATTAAATCATTTAATAGCCGTGGATCTGATCTGGTATAGCTTGATATTAAAACTCAACTTTGAAATCGGGATCGCTAGAGAAACTCATAAGAGTTACAAAGTATCGGAGCAGATCTTTGGTGACGCCGGTTAATAGAGGTTAAGCTATAGTCTTACGTGAATGACTGGGCCGGTAAATAAAACTCTTTAGACTTCTTGTAAAATTTGTATTATTTCTTTACACGGCCTTTCGCTGGTTTTTTTTTGAATGGAATGTCGCCGTTGGCCTTAAGGGCCTTTACAGCTCAGCTCGGGCTGTTTTGGCGAGCGTAGCTCGGCCAGAATGGTGTTTTATCCCGCGGCTAGCGCAAGGGCGTCTCCTGTGAGACTCGAACCTCGGCTTGGGCCGTCGCGAGGTGGTCAATCGCCTGAAGGGCACGGCGGAAGCTCACTGGAGTAAGCGAAGTGCGAAGTAAAGGTCCTCGCCTTCCCCGGTGAAGGCGAGGACCTAATCTGTGATTGGCTATTTTTATTATTATTATAGGCCGCGCGGGCGGCTTTTAACTTATCGTTCGATACGGTAGTTGGATCGTCCGGATCCGTTAGTATGTGTCGGGGCCTCCTACGAGCCCCTTTTATCGGGAAGGGGTAATAGTTGATGCTTTTACGCACCAGCGGATTGGGATGGTGTTTAGCCTTGTGAAAGTGGCGTGTGGACGCCAACTTCATCCATTGGGCTATGGTAGGGAGCTTCAGGTCGTGGTGGAGATCGACGTTTCTCACATAGAAAGGCGCACCGGTGGTGGATTCTCATGAATCGCGACTGAAGCACCTGTAGCCGGTGAATATAGGAGGGGGCACAATGCGCAAAGACTACGCTAGCGTATGTCATGCACGGTCGGATGCAGGCCTTGTACAAGCTCACCTTGTGTCTGAGAGACATGTGACTCCTTTTATTTAGGAGGAAATGGAGGCGAGAGAGTACAAAATAGGCCTTCTTGCAAACGGCGGCTATATGCTTACGGAAAGACATGCCGCTATCGAGTGTGCCTTTCGCTGGTCAAGTACAATTAGAAGTAATGGCGCATGTCGCCAATTATAATATAAAAATGCGCCTGATATAAAACTTGCGCAATACCGCAACATACTCCTGGCCGTTGAGACTCTTACAACATTCTTCATTTATTCTTCTTGTACCGGCAACTGCCTCAGCCGAACCAATGAAAGTGTTATGCAGCCACTACTGGTTTTGTTCTCTGCCACTGTGGCCACTCCATCTAAGCCATTTATCAGCCGCCGCACTCGAGCTAACTTCCACCAGAAAGGAGCAACATTGTCCTAGGCTATCAGCACTAGGTCCCCAATATTAACATTGGCAGAGTTCTCCATTTAGTGCGCTGTTGTAATTACAACTTTCCTGGACTTTTATGTCCAGGAAATTTTTTTGATTTTTTTTTAAATCGTAAAATCTCTGCCAGCTTCCTGATCACAGCAGAGCATTTCTTATCGATTTTGATAAATAAGGTCTCATTAATACCACAAATGTTTAATTATAAAAAAATAAGGAAGAGAGAGAGAAAACGAAATAATAAGTATTTTTAAAAACTTTTAACAAAATTAAAAAAAGAAACCATCATATTGTACAGACATGGGAACTACTCGTTTTATATTAGCTCTATCACATATCTAAGCAAAACAGTTAGAGCCCAGGCCAGAACTCTTCGCTTTCTCTCATCAGAGCATACCGCTGTAATAAAAAGAATTCACTTATTTCAGAAAGATTTAAAAAAAATAACTTTTCGGTTCACCATAGTCACAGACCATAAGCCCCATCATAGGAATGTCCTTATTCGTTCACAAAAACGTAAATAGTTTTAAGTCCATTGTCGAAGTAGATATGGAGAAATGTAGACATTCAAAGATCTTCCTAATTGTGTTGTTAAAAATTCGACATAATGTACCTACTTTCGAAAAAAATAAAAAATTATAATCAATATAATTTTAATAATGTGACGATTGTAGTTATAATAATATCTGCTACTTTGAATGGTCCAGTGAATAGGCTATCTCGCTCTTACAACTTGATTACTAACATCGATGATTGAGGGGTTTTACAACAGTCTGCCAAGTTACCGTAACCTTGTTATTCGTGCTCTTAATGAGGTTTAAGTTTTCATTTAGTTTAGGTTATTATTGTTATTTTGTTGTGTAACTTTTAGTTTTATTAATTATTATTATTTTTATTTATTGTGTTTGTTTGTTTTAATTTTCTCCATTGATAGATCACTCATCTATAATATAAAAATGAATCGCAACATGTGTTGGTAGCCGCAAAACTCAACAACGCCTGGACCAATTTTTTTTTTAATGTTCGTTGAAGTCCAAGGATGGTTTTTACGGCGAGAAGAATTCGAATAATTTCCGGGAAAACCCCGAAAAGAAATAGCCCTTTTATTTTTCCCATACAAACGTTTTCTAACTAAAATGTAAAGTCAAGCATTCACTGTTGTCTAAGCAATGTAGGTTTGTTCCTAACGTCAAAGAGTATATTTGCACTTTATTATGGCTGTACAAAGTTCAAATTCAATCATATCTATCAAAACAGTGTGCGTGTTCGCGTAGCAGGATCTTGTCGCTTTCTAAAATAAAACGGTTTTAACCAGAACTCCGGTGTTTACAATCGTCTCAAACTCCCATCCTTACATGGCAAGCCTGCCCGTTTCTTTAACGAAAAACAGTTGAATGAGAACCCAACCGCCAGAACACCTCAGAATCATCACGCATGCTAGCCTTCCGGTGAGGTGAGTGTCCATGGGCGCCGGTATGAGTTAACATCAGGTGAGTCGTCTGCCTATTTGTCTTCTATTACATAAATAATAATGAAAACGTTAATTATAAAGTGAAGTCTAAGATTATTTCACAGAGACAACTCCTCAATGACATCACCAGAAACAAGTTGAAACAGGAAATACTCCACGATTCCGAACAAGACGACACTACTTATGTCTTAACAGAAATACAGAAGAGTAAAGAGTAATTAAAAAAATAGCTTTATTCTTTCAAATAAATGTCCTACAAACATTTTAGTTTACTACAATAATTTTTAAGGAAAAAGTTGCTATCGGTAAGACGACGACTAGAAGTTACAATTATATCGTGAGTCATATCAAGTAAATTCTTATATTATTTTATTTATATATTTACACGTTCAAAAACAATGTCATGCACATTAAGAAATACAAAAAAATATGATATCACAAATTTGACACACATAAATTATATTAGAATATAAGTTATCTATCAATGGGGAAAATTAAAACAAACAAACACAATAAAACTAAAAACATAAAACAACAAAATAACAATAATAACCCAAACTAAATAAAAACTTAAACCTCATTAAGAGCATGAATAACAAGGTTACGGTAACTTGGCAGACTGTTGTAAAACCCATCAATCATCATCGATCTTAGTAATCAAGTTGTAAGAGCGACATCGCCTATTCACTGGACCATTCAAAGTAGCAGATATTATAATTATAATTTTTCTCGTAAATAACGATTAATAGAATATATTTTTTTTTTAAAGTAAGTACATTATGTCGATTTTTAAAAACACTAGTAGTTAGATCTTTGAATGATGATCATCTCTCCATCTCTACTCGACAATGGACTTAACATTAACATTTTTGAAACTCGTTCGAGATGGACTTAGAAGTTAAACAATAAATAGACGCAGAATGGTATGATTGTAACTTTGTGAAACAAACCATCTAGTACGTACGTACCTTTGCTTAAGAAGCTCAAAGTATCTATTCCCTGTATATATATTTAAGGAATGTCCTTATTCCTTCACAAAAACAAAAATATTTCTAAGTCCATTGTCGAGTAGAGATGGAGAGATGATCATCATTCAAAGATCTAACTACTAGTGTTTTTAAAAATCGATATAATGTACTTACTTTTAAAAAAAATTATATTCTATTAATCGTTATTTACGAGAAAAATTATAATTATAATATCTGCTACTTTGAATGGTCCAGTGAATAGGCGATCTCGCTCTTACAACTTGATTACTAAGATCGATGATGATTGATGGGTTTTACAACAGTCTGCCAAGTTACCGTAACCTTGTTTATCATGCTCTTAATGAGGTTTAAGTTTTCATTTAGTTTGGGTTATTATTGTTATTTTGTTGTTTTATGTTTTTAGTTTTATTGTGTTTGTTTGTTTTAATTTTCTCCATTGATAGATAACTTATATTCTAATATAATTTATGTGTGTCAAATTTGTGATGTCATGTTTTTTTGTATTTTTTAAGGCATGCACATTGTTTTTGAACGTGTAAATAAATAAATAAAATAATATAAGTATTTACTTGATATGACTCACGATATAATTGTAACTTCTAGTCGTCGTCTTACCGATAGCAACTTTTTCCTTAAAAATTATTGTAGTAAACTAAAATGTTTGTAGGACATTTATTTGAAAGAATAAAGCTATTTTTTAATTACTCTTTACTCTTCTGTATTTCTGTTAAGACATAAGTAGTGTCGTCTTGTTCGGAATCGTGGAGTTTTTCCTGTTTCAACTTGTTCCTGGTGATGTCATTGAGGAGTAGTTGTCTCTGTGAAATAATCTTAGACTTCACTTTATAATTAACGTTTTCATTATTATTTATGTAATAGAAGACAAATAGGCAGACGACTCACCTGATGTTAACTCATACCGGCGCCCATGGACACTCACCTCACCGGAAGGCTAGCATGCGTGATGATTCTGAGGTGTTCTGGCGGTTGGGTTCTCATTCAACTGTTTTTCGTTAAAGAAACGGGCAGGCTTGCCATGTAAGGATGGGAGTTTGAGACGATTGTAAACACCGGAGTTCTGGTTAAAAACCGCTTTATTTTAGAATAATATGACGTGACAAATATAGGTTTTAATTATATACTTAATTCTAATAGCAATACGATTACAAAACTATGAACTTGTAACACAAAATACGAAAATGTATTTGGTCAGGGGCGGATATGCTTAAGGGTTTTTTGAGCTGCAGCCGAGGGCCCCGTGGATACAAAGGGCCCTCATTCCTCATGAAAAACAATAGGAGATATTTTTAATTAAAAAAAAAAATCTATGATTCTAAAAAATCAAATCATAACGTTGGAATCCCTGAGATCTATCAACTCAGGTACGATGCACGTCTATTGAACCCGTCCCTTGTTTTAGATACATACGTCTGATTGTGATTGTGAATTTTTTTTAAAATTAATAAATCTGAATGTAGAACTTCCTTTGCAAATAAATAATTTATAAGTATTATCTAGAAAATATTATAATTAAGTAGATCCCCCCCCCCTAGCCATGGCGCACAATTCTTTTGAATGCATCGTAGTGCATCATGTGCCCACAGGCACACACACCACACAACTTCACATAGATATTGTATAACTATTTGAAGCTTATATAATTGAATTTTTTTATGTCAACAGTGGCATTTAGTAGTCTTGCAATTTCATATAATATGACCGTTGTTTATCACTTAAATCGGCTCTGCATACAATCTTTGAATATAATGTGAAATTGGTGTAAGCCATCAACAACAAAAATTTATAATAACGATTACAGTGATAGTAATAATTATTTTACAATTAATGAAAATCTGTAATAATCTTAGTAGTAATAAGGTAAAATGAAATAATTGTATTATTTGTATTCTTGTCTGTGATAATAAAAGCCTTTTGTTAAACTTTATCTAATTTAACTTTATATAACCAATTTCTATACAGTGAGTTGCATATAGTAGATCATTTTTCGAAAAATTAGGTCATAAAGAAGTTTCACTTGTTACGTGGGTGCACTAAACGCAAACATTTTTTTAAATTAATAGTTTTGTATTTTATTAGTATTAAGATACTGTACAAATAAATAAACCTTTTGCTTCAAAACATGTCATTTACACGTTATATATAGAAATAGGCCTAGGCTATATGGTGTGTTAGCATAGCAAAATTCTAAATGTTTGTGGGTATTTAAAAAAAACATATTACGGTGACGGAGTTCGCGGGACCGCTAATTGTTAAAGTAAAAATAAAATTTCTTCATTTAGTTTAATTGTAAACTTGAAATAACTTCCTTGGAAATTCTTATTTTTATATTGATCAAATGTATTAAAAATATTGTAAAGTTAAGACCTAACTTGAATATAAGAACGTATTTATATTAATAACATAAATTAAAAATAAAATGCCTTTCCCGCCATTTACATGAGTCAATGTTGAGATTAATTTTCAGTCTCTTTAACAGTTCATATAGCAAGTATTTGTCTTTGTATAATAAATTATTTTGTAAACCGTCAACGTAGTTACATGTAAGCTGACGAGATGGCGCTGATTTAAAAAAACTTGTAAAAATTGTATTATTTTTGGTTTTACTTGAGAGACTTGCATTTATATTAAATGGTAATTAGTGGTACAACAATTCATATTAATTTTGCTCAA